>NC_133128.1:102873073-103174946 GCF_048418815.1 Hemitrygon akajei | reverse complement strand
GTCATCTAGTTTCCTTCCACAGTCCAAAGACGATAGGTTAATTGGTCATTGTAAATTGTCCCCTGATTAGATTAAGGTTAATTGGGTTTGTTGGGTGTTGCTAAGTTGGCATGGCTCAAAGGGTTGGAGGAGCAGACTGCGCACTGTATCATTTAATCAATAAATACTTTGATTTATTGGTAATAGATCAACTATTTAACCATTCCAGCCTTTATAATTGATATCCACCTTTCTATGGAATTAGGGGTTTAGCATTTAACATGGAAAACCGGAGGAAGCTCTGAATGATTTCCAGCTGGATGTCTCCACAATGTTACTAGGCACCTGTTAAAACTGCTGTTGTTTCATGGTGTGGAACCCTGCCATGTGTTGTGACCAAACATTCTCCATCAGAGAGCGTGTCTGTCCCATGCATCACTTTCTAGTCATCCCTTCCTGTTGTCTGCTCTTGTGACGTCTGCACATTTTATTGTTCATACTCTAGTGAAACACTCATTTGGTGTCATCATTAGACATTATTGATAGTTACACATAATATGGTTTGGTAGTTCCGAACTTTCAGTTTGGGCACGAGTTACAGTATAATTACCTACCATCTTTGTTGCCAGGTGGATGAGGAATACAAGAACCCACATTCTGTGGACAGAATTGCAAAAGGAAAATTGCCTCATATGTGGGGACAATCTTTGTATATCCTTGGGAATCTCCTCTCTGAGGTATGCAGTTAATCTGTTTAGTGATATTGGTGAGGTACTTTCACTCGTTTTTCTAAAGGACAAACCTATAGTGCACCTTGTGTTTCATAAATGGATTAATTGAAGTAGCCTTTAGCTGTTCAGCTCAGAATCAAACATGATTTTATTCTTTATAATTGCTTCTGTTAGTTAGCATATCTATTGTGTTACAGTGAAAAGTTAGTTTTGCACGCCATCCAGACAGGTCCTTTCATCACATAAGTAGATCGAAGTAGGACAAGGGAAAAGAAAACACTGAATGCCGAATGTTACAGTTACAAAGAAAATGAAGAGCAGGCAAACAATAAGATGCAAGAGTCATGATGAGGTAGATTCCATTTAATATTATCGGGGACTGTTCAATAATTTTATAACAGCAGGACAGGTCATTAATATCAGCTTGTAGCTCTGCTCTTGCTACTGCTCCTTCACTGCACTGCAGTATTTTATATGTTTTGAAATAGCACAGCTGTAATCACTGTGCACTGAATAAAATAAATACATCTTCCCGTGCTTCTGTTTCGTGAGTATAGTTGTATACCTTTAAAATTGAAGCATTGAAAAGTTCAAATCTACTTCTATCAACACTCAATATTTCCTCCAGCTCTCTTCAGTAAAGTCCTTGTGCATGAGACAATTTTTCAAATAGAACATAATTTGAAAAACTGGACCCCATTTTCCCCAGAAGTCCATATCCTTAGTGCTATCTCTCCACCTCCTTCTCCACAACCTCGAGAATCATTCTCCAACATCTGTACCTCAGTCATTAGTGTAGTGAAAAGTGGAAGACATCTGAAGTCTTGCATCCTCTAAAATCCTTTGCCGGGGAACATTTAGCCAATCTTCAATCCACCACAAGCTGGCAGTCACCGATTCTACACTTGCTTCTTGTAGATTTCTGAAGGTGCAGGCAGACAAGAATTGTGGCCAAGTATAAACTGACAGCTGCCTTTAAAAATGGTGTGAATCCTATAAGACAGGACTTTTTACTATCAAGTGCTGCTGTTTATGCCCAAGTTTCATATTGGTCAAGCTGATAACCGGTGTATTATTGTCTCATGTATCAAGATGCAGAAAAATGTTGTTCATGCCATTCCATACATCATGCATGAAGACAGTTAGTGTTGGTGCGTGGTCAAGTGGTTAAGGCATTCGTCTAGTGATCTGAAGGTCGCTAGTTTGAGCCTTGGCTGAGGCTGCATGTGTGCCCTTGAGCAAGGCACTTAACCACATATTGTTCTGCGATGACACCAGCGCCAAGCTGTATGGGTCCCAATGCTTTTTCCTTGGACAACATCGGTGGTGTGGAGAGCGGAGACTTACAGCTTGGGCAGCTGCCGGTCTTCCATTAAAAAAAATCTTGCCCAGGCTTGCGCCCTGGAAACTTTCCAAGGGGCAAATCCATGTTCTATTGAGACTAATGGAGGCCTATAATAACATGAAGACAGTACAAAGGGAAAGGTAGTACTAGAATGCAGAATGTAGTGTTGTAGTTACAGAGAAGGTGCAATGCAGGTGATTGATGCAGAGATAGTTTCAATAAACCTGCAAAACTTCCCCACAGACTTTATCATTTCTTCCTATTGCCTACAGAAGGCTAATCTCATTGTCATCAACCTGAAAGCATAACATCATATTAGGAAAGTCAAAGTGGAGTCTATTGTCATATGCATGAGTGCATGTAGGGACAGGTACAATGTGAAACTTAACTTGCAGCAGCATTGCTGATCGATAGTCCACCCGCTGTATAGCATGGAAGATACAACTTGCTTGCCATGAGGCAATGTTGATTGACTTTTACCATTCATTTGGCCACCATTTGTTTTGCAGGGATTTCTAGCTCCTGGAGAAATTGATCCATTAAATCGAAGACTTTCGACCATTAGCAGGCCTGATGTTGTTGTCCAAGGTCTGTGAGATATGCTCACCATCAGAATTCTGTTCTCCAATACATAATGTTGATGTTGCTGTAGTTTTGCTAAAAAGAAAAAAAAATATATATATATTTATTTATATATATATTTTAATACACACACACACACACACTCTTTCCCTTTTCAAGCTCCCCTTTTCTGGAGAAATTGTTAAAAATATACTGTTTGTCAATTTCCGATGAAAATTTCTAAGCATGGCCCAGGTACCGTACCTGAATATTATGGTGCTCCAGTGACAACAGCAATCACTTGTGCTCTCTATATATCTCTAAAGAAAACATTTCACAGTGAGGCAAACGCTAAAGGTACTGAGCAGGAAGATGACCAAGGGATTACAAAAAAAAAATGACGTAAATTGCTGGAGGAACTCAGCAGGTCGAGCAGCATCAGGAGCTGTTGTAGTTTTAGGTGAAGATGTTGCATCAGGGGCTGAGTGGAAAGGGAGCTGGCTATATAAGGGGGAGAGGCAAAGGGGTGACAGGGATCAGTAGGTGATAGGTGGACAGAGAAGGGGTGACGGATGATGGGCAAGTGGGTTGTGGGAGGGGTGGAGTGCGAGACAGAGGCAGGTAGGTGATATGGAGGGGTGAGGGAAAGGCAGGTGGAGCCAGAGGTGGGGTGGGATGGGTGAAGGAAGAGACATAGAGGTAAACAGAAATACAAGAAAGTGTGGAACTTTGGGGGATCAATTGTAAAGGGGCAGTACACTGTTAATGGTAAGACCCTTCTAAGTGTTGATATACAGACAGATCTTGGGGTCTAAGTCCATAGCTCCCTGAATGTGGCTACACAGAAAGGCTGGTAGAGAAGGCAAATGGCCTGCTTGCCTTTATTAGTCAAGGCATTGAGTCGAGGTGTTATGTTGCTGCATTATCAGACTCTGGTTGTGACACATAGGAGTCTTGTATTGAGTTTTGATTGCCCTATAGTAGGAAGGATGTTGAGTATTGGAGAGGGTATAGCAGAGGCTTCTCGGGGTGCTGCCTAGGTTTGAAGGTATGTGCTATGAGGAGAGGTTGGATCAGCAGAGGCTGAGAGGAGACTTGATGCAAGTTATAAGATTATGACAGGCGCAGATAGAGTAACATAGAAACATAGAAAACCTACAGCGCAATACAGGCACTTTGGCCCACAAGGTTGTGCTAGACATCTCTCTATCGTAGAAATCACGAAGCTTACCTATAGCCATTTATTTTTCGAAGCTCCATGTACCTATCCAAAAGTCTCTTAAAAGACCCTATTGTATCCGCCTCCACCACCGTTGCCGGCAGCCCATTCCATACACTCACCAATTTCTGCGTAAAAAAAAAAACTTACCCCTAACATCTCCTCTGTACCTACTGCCCAGCACCTTAAACCTGTGTCCTCTTGTGGCAACCATTTCAGTCCTGGGAAAAAGCCTCTGATTATCCACATGATCAATGCCTCTCAACATCTTATACACCTCTATCAGGTCACCTCTCGTCCTCCGTCGCTCCAAGGAGAAAAAGCCAAGTTCACTCAACCTATCCTCATAAGACATGCTTTCCAATCCAGGCAACATCCTTGTGAATCTCCTCTGCACCTTTTCTATGGCTTCCACATCCTTCCTGTAGTGAGGCAACCAGAACTGAGCACAGTACTTCAAGTGGTGCTGACCAGGGTCCTACATAGCTGCAACATTACCTCTCGGCTCCTAAATTCAATTCCACAATCGATGAAGGCCAATACACAGTATGCCTTCTTAACCACAGTGTCAACCTGCGCAGCTGCTTTGAGCGTCCTATGGACTCGGACCACAAGATCTCTCTGATCCTCCACACTACCAAGCGTCTTACCATTAATACTATATTCTGCCATCATATTTGACCTACCAAAATGAACCACTTCACATTTATCTGGGTTGAACTCCATCTGCCATTTCTCAGCCCAGTTTTGCATCCTATCAATGTCCCGCTGTAACCGCTGAAAGCCCTCCACACTATCCATAACACCTCCAACCTTGGTGTCATCAGCAAACTTACTAACCCATCCCTCCACTTCCTCATTCAGGTCATTTATAAAAATCACCAAGAGTAAGGGTCCCAGGACAGATCCCTGAGGCACACCACTGGTCACTGACCTCCATGCAGAATATGACCCATCTACAACCACTCTTTGCCTTCTGTGGGCAAGCCAGTTCTGGATCCACAAAGCAATGTCCCCTTGGATCCCATGCCTCCTTACTTTCTCAATAAGCCTTGCATGGGGTACCTTGTCAAATGCCTTGCTGAATTCCATATACACTACATCTACTGCACTTCCTTCATCAATGTGTTTAGTCACATCTTCAAAAAGTTTCATTCAATGAACGGATATTTGATCAGTGCACAAAAAAAACTTTGAGAAATACTCTAGTCCAATATGATCTGCTGCTCTGCAGCCCAACACAACAGCATTTGTTTAGTAGATTTAAAACAGCTGAACATCTGTTTTTAGCAATATTAAGTATGTAAAGGAGCTAATTATTCAGCCTTTAATATATTTGTTTGTTTAAAGTGTTAGTTGATGTGGGAATAGTCAAAAAGAGCCAAATTGACATTAATAATTTCCTTCTCTCCAAGCCTTTTAGCAAGTTCTACCCTTACTTACCTTTCCCAAATCATGTATGGTCTATTAGTGTGGAAAATGGATGTTCAGCGTTGAAGCTAATTCACATCACTGGGTCTAACAGTTTCTTTCTTGCTTTTCAGTGTCAATATTGGCTGAATCTGAAAAGATTAAGAACATGCTGGCAAAGCATGGTTTACAAATTGAGACCGTTTCTGATGTTTTTCCAATCAAAGTGCAGCCAGGAAGAATCTTGAGCCACATATATGCAAAGTTGGGTAAGTGCTGCTTAAAACTGATAACTTCACACAGAGCACTGGATACCTACATGACGAGAGGAAATCACAGATTTCCAACAAACATTTTAACGGATAATTAGGTAAATGAGAAAAATGTAAACTCTCGATAAAACAGAAAATATTGGAATTAACAAGGTATGGTTATTGACCTTGGATGGTTCATTTAGTGGAACTCTGTTCTTTCAGTCACTTATTTCTCTTGTTTTCTACTTTCTGTCTGTTCCTTACCTGCCTATCACCTCTTCCAGTGCCCCTCCTCCTTCCCTCTCCTTTGATCCACTCTCCTCCTATCAGCTTCCTCCTTCTTTAGCCCTTATCTTTTCCACCTATCACCTCCTGGATTTTTCTTCATTACACTGCCTCCCCCACTTTGCCACCCACCCGACTGCACCTATCACCTTCTAACTTGTTCCCCTTCTTCTCTTCCTACTTTCTTATTCTGGTATCTTCACCCCCTCCTTCCTTTCCAGCCCTCATGAAGGATCTCAGCCTGAAGCAACGACTGTTTATTCCTCTCCATGGACGCTGCCTGACCTGCTGAGGTCCTCCAGCATTTTGTGTGCGTTGTTCTGGATTGCCAGTATCAGCGTGATCTAATGTGTTTATGATTTTATCTCCTAATAGGATGCAACAAGAAATTGAATCTTAGTGGCCGCCCATATAGACATATTGGCGTTCTTGGTACCTCGAAGTTGTACGTGATCAGAAACCAGACCTTCTCGTTTACTCCACAGGTAAACTGGAAGCCAGCGCTGCAATTTTTGCACTATCCCTGAATGTGTTTGTTTAGGATACAAATCTCAAATTCAGAGTTAGCTTGTATATTTTTTGTGTTTTAAATGTCTCTGAACATTTACAGCAAAACATCGTTTGTTGAATGGACAGGATAGCTGTAATTTCCTAAGCAGTTCACAGGAGCTGTGTTTGCTCAGACTAAAACTCTTGAGCCTGCTCCATTATTAATAATTTAGGATCTTGGCAACTGTTGCACTTCCCTCCCTTACCCGAGACACCTAAGATCAACCTGCCTCAGCCTCAGTGATCACTGGCACTACAGAATTCTTCACCTTTATCTTATTCTGAAACTGTGTCCACTGGTTCGAGGCTTACCCCAGAAGGGAATCATCCACCTTGTAAATTCCCCCCAAAAGTTTCCCTTCCAAAATTCCACTAAGTATTGGCCCACATGGAACATGCTTTCTTTGTTAGGTGACTTCTCATCCAGGGACTGGGTCCCCTAAATTACTTTGAAAGTATTACTTCTTGTGAAAGTATATACCCTGAAAAAAGGAAACTCTGTGTTTCAATGCCCTGTACAGCTGTAACCTGATTTCTTTAATACAAATAGAAAATGAAAGGGAAATGCTGGCAATATGAAGCAGATCAGGCAGCATCTGTCAAAAGCGGAACAGTTAACACAAAGAAGTAAACAGGACCTTGTTCCTTTTCTTACCAATCTCATTGGTACCAGTATATGTACCATAACTTCCAGCTCTCACCTTCCACTTAAGGATGCTGTTGACCTGACCTGAAGCGTCTTTGACCCTGGCACTTGGGAGGCATCGTACCATCCGGGAGTCTTTCACGTTCACAGAATCTCCTCTCTGTGCCCCTAATAATTGAATATTGTAATTTATTTATTTATGGAGATACAGCGCAGAAGTCCTTCTGGCCCTTCGAGCCATGCTGCCCAGCAATCCCCCAATTTAATCCTAGCCTAATCATGACCAACTAACCTACCAAACAGTCCATCTTTGAACGTGGGAGGAAATTGGAGCACTCGGAGGAAACCCATGTGGTCACGGGGAGAATGTACAAACTCCTTACAGGCAGTGTCGGGAGCTGAACCCATGTCGCTGGCACTGCGAAGCATTGTGCTCACCACCACGCTACTGAGATGCCCGAAGTATGTTTTATATAACAAAGCAATATCACCAATACTCTCCTCTTTCCCCTCCCTTTGCTTCTGCCAACGAGCCAGACTCTGCAAGAGCTCTGGTTGGTGCAGCTTTCCCCTTAACAGGTCACCTTCAACAGTATCCAAAGTCATATACTTGTTCTTGAGGGGAATGGACACGGGAGCACTCTGCTCTGTCTGCCTGTTCTCCTTCCCTCTCCTGACTGTCACCCAGATACCTAACTCCTGCAACTTACAGATGACTACCTCCCTGTAGCTCCTGTCTGTCACCTCCTCATTCCGCTGAATGAGCTGAAGGTCGTGCAGCTGCAGCTCCAGTTCCCTAACACCATCTCAAAGCATATCTCACAGATGTAGCCATTATGGAGACTAGAGGTCTCCTAGATCTCCAACACCTAACATGAGGAGCACACCTCTAACTGGGCATCCATTCTCACTACTCAAGCTAGGTACTAATAGACAAAGAAAACTCAAGCTATCCTCTGCCCTTCCTTACCAAACCCACTTTCCCCTGGTAGATGCTCTGAGTGTTAGATTATGTTGATTGAACTTCCTGTGAATCTGTGCAGAGGATTTCTACTCTTGAATTACTTACAGTGATGCTCTCTCTATCTTTTACTGGACAGTTTATTGATCTGCATCAATTTTACTTGGCCTTGGACAACCGTATGATTGTGGAAATGCTCCGGACCGACCTCGCCTACCTCTTCTCCACCTGGAAGATGACAGGCCGTCCAATGGTCACCTTTCCCATCACTAAAACCATGCTGAGTAAGAGTTCATTTGTCTTGTCACAGGTTGAAAATAATGGTGTGAAATTTAATCATAGCAACTGGTATCATAATTAGCTCCTCACATCAAAGGAATGCTTAGAAGGTGTGTATGATATGTCAGTAGTGCTAGTTATTCTTCTATAATTACTTCAGAAAAGCATATTTCATCTGAAGATTGTTTTCTTGCCCACTGGCTTTCCCTTTGCAAAGAAACAAAAGTGGAGTTAGGGCAACGGAAGTATTTTGGAAATATAGTTACAGTTGCAGGAGAGCAGTGTGCCAGTGATCAGATAATGATTCAATGATGTTGATGAAGGGACAGACACTGGCCGGTAAGTTGGTGTAGAATTCTCTTTCAAAAGCACGACAGGAGCACTATAAAGGCGATGAAGCCTGAGTTAGTATCCTGTCGGAAAGTTGCTACCTTCGGCACTGCCTCAGTATCAGCTGAAATATCAGTTTCCAAATCTCTGGAGCAGTTGAGTAAGGTGATATGGGATGACCTGAGCTTATTAATGCAGCTATGTAAAAGTGCTCAGATATGTAGGCGTGGTGTTCAGAGACACAGAGCGGCAGCTGATAGAATTAGTGCATCACTGCTCCAGTGATTTGGGTTCAGTCCTAACCTCAGGTGATGTCTGTGTGGAGTTTGCATGCTCACCATGTGAGTTTCTCCCCACATCCCAAAAACCTGCAGGCTGGAAGGTTTATTGCTGCTGCAAATTGCCCCATGGGTGTGGGGGTTTGGTGCTGGAACCTGGGGGCAATTGAGGGAAATGTGGGGAGAATGAAATAGGATTGGTACTTGATGATCTCAGACTGAAAAGCCTGTTTCCATGTTGTATAAGTCAATGAAAATGCGCAGGACACATCGTAAAATATCTGAATAGGATGTAGGGCAACGTGTTTTACTGTGTAGAGAAAGCATATTGTCATTCCCTTCTAGGTCACCATTAGTAATGTGGTGCAATATAGTTTATGCTTTCGAGTGACCTTTAGAGTACTACCCATCACTAGGAACATCCCCTGTGTCATTCCAGTATTCTTCCTGCTCTGCTCCTCCAGAGGGTATTTCCTGGAGCATTGTGAGTTCTAATGTATGAGAAAGTATGCGGTTAATAATAATAGTAACCATGGGGCAGCACTGTCATGTAGTGGTTAGCACAACGCTTTACAGTACCAGCGACTTGGGTTCAATTCCCATCGCACAGTAGTGTAGTGGTTAGCACAACGCTTTACAGTACCAGCGACTTGGGTTCAATTCCCATCGCACGGTAGTGTAGTGGTTAGCACAACGCTTTACAGTACCAGTGACTTGGGTTCAATTCCCATCGCATGGTAGTGTAGTGGTTAGCACAACGCTTTACAGTACCAGTGACTTGGGTTCAATTCCCATCGCATGGTAGTGCAGTGGTTAGCACAACGCTTTACAGTACCAGTGACCCGGGTTCAATTCCCACCGCACGGTAGTGTAGTGGTTAGCACAACGCTTTACAGTACCAGTGACCCAGGTTCAATTCCCACCGCTGCCTGTAAGGAGTTTATAAGTTCTCCCCGTGATCGTGTGGGTTTCATCTGGGTGCTCTGCATTCCTCCCACAGTCGAAAGACAAACCAGCTGATAGTTTAATTGGTCGTTGTCCTGTGATTAGGCTTGGGTTTAAATGGGGGATTGCAGGGCTGCGGAAGGGCCTTCTCTGCACTCTATGTCAGTAGTCACTAACAACTTATTTATAGAGTACTTCTCATACCAGCGTAAGATCTAGTCTGTTTAGTAAGTTCATAAATTTAGCTGCCTCAGAGATCACATTTGACAGATCATTAATATGAATTTTAAAGTCACTTGTGCTGACAATCCTGTTGTAGGATATGGCGAAAAGGCAGGTGTATGGGGTTGAGTGGGATCCGGGATTAGCATGACGGAATGGCGGAGCAGACACGATGGGCTGAATGGCCTAATTCTGTTCCCATGTCTTATGGTAGTTCAATATAATAAAGAAGTCAGAGAGAAAGCAGGCATTGGTTGCAGGAGGGCACTAAATGACAATGCAGAGGACAGGATCTGTACAACAAATTTTAAACATACTGTATGTATGTTTGTTCAAACCTTGTATGTTCATATTGTATGTTCAAAACTTGTTGACAGATAGTAGATTGCACCTAAAGTGCTTTTTGAACATAGCGGCCAGTAGGCCGAAACTGTTGTAGTTAGGGGTACACTAACAGAGTAGCTTGGGGTGGTGCCACAGGGGAGGTAGAAGGTGTTTTCTGTTAACACCTCTAATCTGGGGGGCCCTTCCAGTGACTCTTCCAGGACCCTTAGCAACATTAATGTACAAATGAATCTTGAAGTTCAAGTGGCAATGCAAGTGGATAGAGTGTTAAAGAAGGCATGTGGCTTGCTTGCCTTTGGTGGTCTGAGCATCGAGTATAACAAACAGGAATTCATTTGATTAGCATTCATTTGGAGAATTGAATATAATTCTCACCACTTCATTACAGGAAGGTTTTGGAGAAGGTGTAGGCAAGGTTATCGGTAAAGGGCAAGTTGTCCAAATGTGAATTATTTTCTCTGGAGTGTCTGACACTGAAGGGACACCTGATAGAAGTTTATAATATTATGAGGGACGTAGACAATCAGTGTCCATTTCCCAGGCTAGAAATACAAGTACTAGAGGATGGGCATTTAAGGTGAAAGGGGAAATGTTTAAGGGAGAAGTTTATTTTTACACAGAGTGGTAGAGGAAGCAGATATGATGAGGCTTTAGATAGCTACATAAATACGAAGGGATATATAGGCCCTGTGCAGGCAGAACAATTTATTTTAGCAGTGTGGCCAGCACAGACATTATGGGCTGAAGGGCTATGCATGTGCTGAAGATTTTATTCTTTGATTGAATGCACTGGGAATTTCAGTTATTGCGTGGTTGTTAAATCTGCCCCTTCTCTGTTGCAGCCGAGGACGGAACAGACATTGACTCCAACATTCTTTGCACCCTGCGAAAGTTGCACGATGGTTATTTTGGAGGGGCCAGGTATGGAGTTACTTATTGTCACTTCAGTTTGAATTATTGCCATTGTTTGAGCAGTGGTGTTTTGTAGAAGTACCTAATTATGAATATACTGATTAAACTTTTAGGATAAAAACCGGGAAACTGTCAGAATTTCTGATTACCTCATGCTACACACATCTGAGTTTCATGGATCCAGGACCTGATGGTTTCCTTTTGGATGATTATTTCAGTGAAGGCAGTTTCACTCCTACAACAGAGGTGGCAGAATCTGTATCTGTACATGATTCATGCTACAGAAATGATGGTAGGAGTCCTCCATTTCACTGCTGTTGTTTACTCACTTTCCACTGCTGTTTTTGCATGTTACAAATTAGGTGGAATCAAAATCGCTTCTGTTCATTTTTTCTCTATATCAAATGTTTGTATAGTGAACACAAACACGAGGAAATCTGCAGATGCTGGAAATTCAAGCAACACACACAAAATGCTGGTGGAACACAGCAGGCCAGGCAGCATCAATAGGGAGAAGCACTGTCGACGTTTCGGGCCGAGACCCTTCGTCAGGACTCGGCCCGAAACGTTGATAGTGCTTCTTCCTATAGATGCTGCCTGGCCTGCTTTGTATAGTGAATTTTATTTCAGGTGAGCTTAGCTATGTTTGGAGAGTAATTTTAACTTGAATAGAAGTTTGAATACAATGGGAACTAAAATGTTGGTTCCTATTTGCCATTCCCAGTCAGATGTGCTATAAGTACTTTCACTGTTTTGTATAAAGAGCTTGAGATGATCCTTGGAGCGTATTATGTGTGGAAGCAGTTCATTAGCTGGGCCTTTTCATGGAAAACCAGCTGGAAGATTCAATCAAGAAAACCAAGTCAGTGAGTTCATTGGTCAGAAACTAAAAATGTGGAAATAGCTGTGATAGAAAGGCCACAGGAATGGCTGAGAAAGCTGAAAACCATTGCTGTGCTGCTGCTAGACTGAGGGAAATAGAGATCTCTCTCTGATAATCCCTTAGGAAATCAGCAGTTCAGAAGCAAAATTAGCGACATATGACCTGAAATTTGTTGTTTTGTGGTAGCAGTACAGCATAAGACATAAAAATCTATAAATTATGAAAATTATTTAAATAGTGCAAAGGAAAAAGGAATAATGAGGTGCTTTTGCAGGTTCATCAACCCTTTAGAAATCTGATAGTTGGGGGAGTAAGAAACAATTGGCGTGGGAGTGAACAGACTGTGACTACACAAGACAGCTTGATATTGAGAAGTATTAAACCCTGGGAGAATAAAAGGTTTTGTGAAATCACAGAAGGATATAAGATTTTAAATATAAAATGTTCCTTGGGGCTCACGGAATGTTGCTGCTTTCTCTGTGTACAGTTTATATGTAATGCCCTAATTAATGTGACTGATTGTAAGTCCATCTGTGGGTGCTGGTGTACAGAAATGGGCCATTCTGCCCACCACTTTGCTGCTGACCTTTTTGCCTATCTACCCTAATTCCATGTGCCTGAATTCGATTTATATCTCTATGCCTTGCTTATTTTAGTTTCTGTCAAAATGTTTATGAAATATAGTGATTATATCTGATTTCCTCACCTCCTCTGGCAGCGCATTCTAGATATCAGCCACTTTCTGTGTGCAAAACAAAATTCCCCTCAGATCTCTCATCTTAAACCTGTGCTTCTTGAGACCTATCAGGTTTCCTTTGGCCTTCAGGACTTCAGGGAAAACAACAGCAGTCTTATCCAATCTGTCCCCAATATAAAGTCCTCCAATCCAGGCAGCATCTCAGTGTACTGTATCTTCTCTACACTCTATTCATTCCAACTCCAGCCATTGTGTTGTGTGGTGATCATACCTGTACATAGTAATCTATATGCACTGTAGTGTGTGTTTTGTAAATATTATGTCCCAACTTTTATATTCTACGTTCCAACCGCTGACACCAAAAGTGCCAAATGTTTGGACTTCAAGCCCAAAGTCCTTCTATTTCTTATCAATGTTCCTTGGTGCCCTACCATTTACTGTGTATATCCTATCCCTTCTTCTCAAAGTGCATTACCTTGCACTTGTTGAAATAAAATTTCACCTGCTAATTCTCCACCCAACTTTCTGACTGATACATAACCCACTGTAACTTTAGACCATGTTCCTCACCATCCACAACACCACCAATTTTATGTGCTCAGCAAACTTACCAATAATTCCTCCTACATTCCCATCAAAATCATCGGCATATGTCACCAAAAACAGTCCCAGCACCAATCCCTGTGGTACACCACTGGTCAGACTTCCAATCAGAAAAGCATCCTCCTGCCGTTCCCTACCTCTGCCTCCTACCACCATACATTCTGGATACAATTAGTCAACTCACATTGTATTTCAACGTTATGGACCAGCTTATCTTGCAGGATGTTGCCAAATGCTTACTAAAGTCTACATATGCAATGTTTACTACCTAGCTTTCATCTGTATTCTTAGTTAACCCCTCAAAAGCTCATTCAACATAGTGATGCAGAAGCCCATACTGACTATACCTGATCATGCCTGCCTTTCCAAATGTACATAAAACCTGTCTATTGGACTTGCTCAAATAATTTCTCTCCCACTGGCATAAGGCTCATTGGCCTGTACTTGTCCTACTTGACCTCTTCAATAAAAAAAAGTTATCGCCCTGCACACTTGTCCTCACCTGTGGCTGGTAAAGATGCAAAAATCTCCATCAGGTCCCCAGTTCTCCTCCCTTATTTACCACAGCATTCTTGGATGTATACCATTTTAGCCCTAGAGATTTAACCACCCTTTCATTCAAGTTCATAGTAAATTTGTAATATCAAAGTACATATATGTCACCATATACAAGCCTGAGATTTGTGAAAGTCAAACTCCTCCACCTTCTTAATGCTGACTTGCTTCAGATTAACCACATACCCCTCCCTGAGCTTACTGTCTTCCACATCCTTTGTCTTGGTGAATACTGATGAGAAGTATTTATTTAAAACCTCGTCCATGTCACTCTCTTTGGTTCCTAAGTGACCCACCTTTCCCCTGATTACCCTCTCACTCCTGGTGTGCATACAGAATGTCTTGGAAATCTCCTTAGTCTTGTTTTTTAATGATATTTCATTACCTCTCTTTGCTCTCAATACCTTTCTTAAATTTTCTCCTACAGACTCTGTATTCCTCAGTAGATTACATCTATCTATATATGCCATTCTTTCCCTTTTTTCCACATATCCTTTGTCTTCTAGCCATCTTTTCCTTTCACTTATACTGGGACTTACTGGCCCTGAACTCCTTTACTTTTGAAGACTGGCCCTTCTCTAATCTTATTTTATCTGCAAGCATCTGTTCCTAGTCATCTTTCATCCGGTCTTTGCTAACACTATTACAATCAGACTTCTCCCAATTTAAAATTAACCTTATCCCTCTCCTTAATAACCTTGGAACTTGCAGGCTAGTGTTCACTGTTCCCAAAGTGTTCTCCCACTCATACTTTCACCACCTACCCAGTTTCATTTCCTAAGATGAGTCTGAGTACTGCCTTATCTCATGTAGGTCACAAAAAACCATCTTGGATACTCACGACAAGTTGTACCTGATCTAAGCATCACACTTGAGGTAATCTCAGTTTATATTGGGATAGATATCTTAGCTGATATCAGCTCATCTCCATCTGAACTCCTGTCATCTGTATACCTGCCCACATACTTATTAAATGTATCTAAGGAACTTGCCTCCACCACTTCTCTGTCATTTGGTTCCACAAACTGTGTCAAAAAAAAGTTGCCCCTTAAGTTCTTTTTTTTTGCCACAATATGTTTATTTGCATTTTAGTACCATGAAATACAGCTTTTACCTTCCTATATTTTCTTATATTATTCAGAAAATATAGAAGTTGCTGTATTAACACAACAAACAAGACAACACACACACACAAAAAACACAAAAAAAATGCTTCTCCTATTTCAACAAGTGGTTATATATAAAAAATGTGTAAAATTTAACAGGTATTTATAATACAATTCAAAAATCAATAAATAAATGATATAAATTTTCTTCAAGTTTGGAAGCTGCATTGTCTACAGAAGGTAATACTCTTTTAATCTTCTGTTGTCCAAATCCTTGACATAGTTAATGAAGGGTCACCATATATTCTCAAATATCTGCTGTTTAGACCTTAATATAGAGGTTATCCCTTCCAATGGGAGACTTGATAACATCTGCCTTATCCATTGAGTAGTGCTTGGTCTATGAGTACTTTTCCATAATTGTGCAATACATTTTTTAGCATGAAATAAGCTGAAATCTATAAATGCTTGTTCATTTTTACTGTAATTGTGTTTCTCTAGGTACAAACCCAACAGAAAGAGTTTAGGGTCCAGTGAAATAATTTTCTTGATTATAGCTCGTACCTCTTCCCAGAATGCTCCAGTCTCTCTACATTGCCACATACAATGAAACAATGTACCTCTAGCTTCTGTACATTTTGTGCATATGTCTGATAAGATTTTGTTTTATCGGTTTAATTCCACTGGTGTGACATGTCAACATTAACCATTTGTACTGTATCAATTTAAGGCGAGTGTTTATTGACTTAGTATGAGCTGTTTTCCACTCTTCATCTGAAATTTTAAGCTGCAAATTTTCCTCCCAAGTTTTCAATTTGTATTGTGAATTTTCAGATGAGCAAGATACCAGCGAATTATAAAATTCCAAAATGATACCCTTTCTCAAACTGTCCTTTATCATAATTTTTTCCAAGTGTGAATGTAGGGGTCTGGTAAGTGTGTTGTTTTGGTTTACCTTAACACAACTTCTTAGCTGGAGGTATTTGTAGAAATGTTTACTATTAAGGTTAAAGGTACACCTCAGCTCCTCAAAAGACATCATAATGTCTGAGTCTGCTAAATAAAGGTTTTGAATCATTTGAAGTCCCTTGGATTTCCATTCTTTAAATGTCGCATCTGCTCTTCCTGGTACAAAGAACTGATTGTCCCATATTGGACTGTATTGTGATAATACCTTTAAATTTTTTTTACATCATACCATACCTTTATCATGTGCTTTACAATTGGATTTTTAGTTTGCTTCCGTAATTTTTTAACTGTATCTGAGTATATGTATAAAGGAAGAGGTAATTTTAGACCGTGAGATTCCATTTCTATCCAATGAGGAGAATCATTTGTTGAAAAATAGAACATAATAGTTCTCAGCTGTACAGCCCAATAATACCACATGACGTTTGGACATTTTAGACCCCCCCCCCCCGATCAAATGGCAAATACAGTAAAGATAAACGAAGTCTTGCTCTCCTGTTCCATATAAATCTCAAAAATATCTTTTTGATTTTTGAGAACAGCTTTAAAGGTGGTGGCAAAGGAATATTTTGGAATAGATAGAGTAACTTTGGTAGTATATTCATTTTTGAATGTTGATTCTCCCAATTGTAGATATTGGTAGAGCCACCCATCTTTCAATTGACTTATTAATATCTATCATTAAGGGGTCATAATTAGCATTAACAATATGTTCTAACCTAGGCAGAATCTCTACTCCCAAATACTCAAACTGTTGTACAACATAAAATTGGATTACCTCCGAAATTGGATCCCTTCTTTCATTAGCGTTGAGCAGTATTATTCACTTTGTATCCTGAAATCTCACCAAATGATTTAATTAGCTGTAGCAAGGTTGAGATCGATTTATTTAAATTGGATATAAATAAAATTATATCATCAGCATACAAGGCAATTCTGTGTTCTATCTGTCCTGTTGTTATTCCACAGAACTGCGGGTGTATTGCTATTGCTAGAGGTTCAATTGCCATTGTAAATAATAGGGGCGAGAGTGGACAACCTTGTCGGCAGCCTTTACTGATTGTTATTGGTTTTGAAATGTTTCTATTTGTTAAGATTTCTGATGTAGAATTTTTGTATATTACCCAAACCCATTTTATGAAGTTATTTCCACACCCAAATCATTCTAAGACGTCGAAAAGATAAGGCCATTCAACCCTATTCAACCCTATTCAACCCTTTCAGCATCCAATGATGGAAGTGCTGTGTCTGGTGCTTCTTTGTTATTGTGGATAATATTCCATACCCTTCTTACATTATGGAAACCTTGCCTTTCATTATAAATCCATTTTGATCTCTACTTATGATATTAGGCAGTAAGTTTTGCAGATGTTTTGCTAAAAGTTTACAGATTATCTTAAGATCAGAATTTAACAAACTAATGGGTCTCATGTTCTCACACCTGTTTGGAGGTTTACCTGGTTTTGGCAGTAAGGTAATCAAAGCGTTATTCATAGCTGGTGGAAGACTACCATTCTGAAATGCCTCTAGAAGCTTTTCCAAAAGTAGAGTTAGCAATTTATTCTTGAATTTTTTATACAGATCAGTTGGAAGGCCATCTTGTCCTGCCCTTTTTCCTGATTTTCCTGAAACTAGGATCATCTATATCGGGGCCATACAAGTTTACTAAGTTTAAGTTTTCAGTTAGTAGAGAACCTTGGATTATTAAATATCTTCCCTTTCTGTCTTTAATTACATTTTTCACTTGGAGTGGGACTGTTTTATGAATAAGAATCATAACTCCTCTAGCCCTAGATGAGAGTGATGCTGTGTATACACTACCCTGCCACCTCCTTTTAATTTTTAAAATTATTGGGGATTTTATACACCTCATCTAAGAGATGAGTTTCTTGTAGAAATACAGTTTTGGAATCCATATTGTTTATCTTGCTCATGACTTGTTTAACTTTTCTAAGCTGCTGCAGACCTCTGCAGTTCCAAGAAACAAAGTTAAGATTCACACCTTGAGACATTTCCAACAAAAAAGAATAGATTACCTTGCAATATAGGAATACATTTAAAGAGAAGCCTAACAAACTTAGATGATTGAACCCACATCTGACACACCGAACGTGAACAATTCCCCCCCTCCCACTTTCGTGGGAACCCCCCAAAAAACATTGTCTCCCGTTATCGCTGATGACAGTTCCACAGTTAGTGAGGATCAGTCCGTTCACTCTTATCTTTACTCAAACCAATCAATCACTGCTGCTATCCTTACTATAATGCTAATTAACTCTCATCTGCAACACCTGTAATATTTTTACTCTTCAGTCATTAGCTCTTAACCAATCAACTATTTTTGTCCCACATGTAAAACACAACATATCCTTAAAGAGCATATTTTATACCTCAACTGTTAGTATTTCAATATGTGTATGCTTTTACATGCACATCTGCCTGCGTGAACATATTTGTGCTTAATATATTTGGCCATATCAGCCAAACATTGTAGCAGAGTCCAAAACACTGATTAAGAGGATTTTGTAACAGTCATGTGTTTAGTACATTGTTTTATCTCACATCATTGAAATGTTCTACCGTTTTTATTTAGCTTCCATCAGCGTCTTTCTGGATCTTCTTAAACTCTTCTGCCTCAGTCAGGGTTTAGTGTAGGTGCGTCCTTTATGTGTCACTAACAGTTTTGCAGGGTAAACCACTCCATGTCGGATCCCCAGGCTACGTAGATCCTGGCGGACCTGGTTGAATTGCTTCCTCAATTGGTGTATTCCCGTGGCTAGGTCCGAGTAGAATCTTACTTGCTGGTCTTTGTACTGAATGTCTTTTTTAGCCTGTGAAGTAGTAAAGACTGCCTGCTTGTCCTTGTAGTTGAGGAACTTCATTATTAGTGTTCTCAGTGGCACCTTGGTTTCCCTCATCGGTCCAATTCGGTGTGCCCTTTCAATATCAATTGAGGACTGCAGAGTTTTAATCTCCAGTATTTTCGATAACCACTTCTCCAAAAAAGAACATGTATCTCGTCCCTCAGCACCCTCTGGCAGGCCTACCAGTCTCGGGTTGTTCCGTCGGGATCTCGTTTCCAAATCCAATAGTTTATCCTCCAAAGTCTTATTTTTTGATTCCAGTGTGTGTATTTTAGTCTTCAAGCTTGCTACATTGTCCTCAGCATTAGATATTCGCATTTCGGCCTGTGATACACGTTCAGCACAATCATTTATCTCCTTCCTCATATCTTGTATTGCTGCCATAATTCCCTCAAACCTTGATGAAAACTCTGTTTTCATGCAGTTTATAGCAGCCAGTATTGCGTCCGCTTTCATACCTCCGAGTTCCCCCACTCCGCTGGCCTCCTCTTTCGCCATTTCTTCGTTAACTTTTGGTGATTTACCACGAACCCCATATTCAGTTAACTTTGGCTGAAAAGATGCTTTACCCGTTTCTTTACTTATTTTACCAGCCTTCGACATTATAACACCTGCACTGACATTGTGCTTCGAAGAATTGTTGCAAATGAGAGTATTTTCTGTAGAAATTGTAGTAGCTAAAGCAGAGCAGTGTGAAACACGACTTTCTAAGTGGCCGCCATACCGGAAGTTGCCCCTTAAGTTCTTATTAAACCTTTCACCTCTAATAAAAAAATCACAAGTGCATTGTTCTTGTGCTTGCACCTTTCCTGCATGTCTTGTTCTTTAACTCCCACTAACTATAGTGAGGCCTATAACATAATACTAGCAAACTCATCATGCCTCTTATTCTATTTGGATGACCCCTTCAGGATGTCTCTGTAATTATTGTTAGTATGTTGTCCCTAATCAGCGTTGGAACTCCCCCTCCTCTGTAACCCCTCTGTCACATATGAAACATCTTTACCCATGAACATTAAGCTGCCAGTGTTGCCACATTTTAGCAGTTAAAATAATGTCAAAGTTTCAAGTGCTGATCTAAGCTCTGAGCTCATCTGACTTATTTGTGACAGTCAGCCCTTACATTAAAGTAAGTGTAGTTGAGCTACCAGCCCTCTGGTGCTCCCTGATCTGCCCCATCTGCTTTGCCCACTGGACTTGCTTGACTTTTCCTGATTTTTCTTTGATACACAGTCGACAATGAAGACGAGCTCATGCAGTACATAAATCACTTGCTACAGAGCACAACACCTGTATCGAAGCGACTTCCTCCAACTTCCTGGAAACCAGGAATGCATCACATGTTCGAGGCTGAGCACACAACGAAGGACGTGATCGAGATGGTGGCCAAAGCAACAGGACTGGAATTACCAAGTAATTAAAACTTTTCACAATCGAGGAAGTTGCACTCTTTTCAGAAACTTGTTTGAAGTTTCTTTTGTGATGTATCTGCAATAGGTACTGATAAATAAGGATTGATTTTTAAAAACTTAGACCAATTGATTGTTGGCACCAAACCTGCTCCCGTCCCATGGACTTGAGATTTTGGCACAGTCTGTGAGCGTTGCAGAAGGGTGACTTGCTAACAGTTAGTGGTGCTTCCCCTAAATCAGCAGGGTTGGGAACAGTTTCTGTGACCTTGTGGCCAGAAATGGTGTTGCTGAAAAACTAGTGGAAGCTGTCTTGAGAATGAAGACACAAGCCACTGCAGATGCTGGAATCTGGAGTCCTTTATCACATGCAGTATGTTGCACAGTGTCCATGCTGACCAAGATTTACAGTGTAATCATGCTTATCCCATTTCCTAGCACTTGGCTTATCTGCCTCTGAACTCTTGTCTGTCCACATACTTACTAAATGAACCTGCTTCAACCCCTTCCTCTGGCATTTGATGTCATACATCTACCACTCACTGTGTCAAAAAAAATATTGCCCCTTAGATTCTTATTAAACCTTTCACCTCTAATGCTAAAATATATCCTCTGGTTTTTGATTTCCAACTCCTGAATAAAAGACCATTCATCTGATCTGTGCCCTTTATAATTTTACATGAATCTACAGTTTCCTACACTCCAAGGAGTAAAGGGGGAACATAGAACAATACAGCACAGTATGTTGTTGTGCTGACCTTTTAACCTACTCTGAGATCAGACTAACTCTTCCCTCCCACATAGCCTTCTATTTCTCTTTAATCCATCTTAAATGTATGTGCTCTCATGTTAGCCATTGCCATCCTGGGAAAATGGCATTGGTTGTCCACCCTATCGATGCCTCTTATCATCTTGTATCAAGTCAGTTTTCAACTTTCTTTACTCCAAAGAGAAAAGCCCCAGTTTGTTCAACCTTTTGTCAAGACATGCTTTCTAATCCAGACAGCATCCAGGTAAATCTCCTCTGAGCGCTCCTTAAAGCTTTCACATTCCTTCTACAATGAGGTGACCAAAACTGAGCACAATAATGGCGCAATCACAAACAAGAGAAAATCTGTTGATGCTGGTAATCCAAGCAATGTACACAACATAGTGGAGCAACTCAGCATGCCAGACAGCATCTATAGAAAAGAGTAAATAATTTGCATTTCAGGCCGAGTCCTGATGAAGGGTCTCAGCCCAAAATGTCAACTATACTCTTTTCCTGGCCTGTTGAATTCCTCCAATGTTTTATGTGTGTTACAATAACGGCCCAGTTCATCTAATCCTTCCCTTTAACTCAGTCCCTTGAGTCCTAGTAATAATCTTGTTCCTGCAGCATCTTGTGTGATACATTGCAAGCAATTTGGAGCATTGATATACAAAATCATTAATGATGCAGTACAGAGGAGGCCATACACCCATTGCATGCTTGTACATATCACCTCTAATGGATTCACCCTCCTGTAGCTTTTGGGCAATCACCTCACTGCTCAGCAAGATGGTCCCCATAGAATCCACCAAATACTGCCTTCTTACACTCAGTGGTTAGAATTGGAGGCTCTCTTCGACTCACTGAGGGTCTCAGTTTTTCAATACTTACAGCTAACCTTATGCCTCATTCTACTGCTTCCCCACAATCTAACATGGTTCCCTTATCCCAAAATTGTCCACCTCTGACAGGTGCTGGTGTGCATGTGAAACACTCACTGACTTGCACAACCTCAGAGAGGAGTGAAACGGAGTGGTAATCAAAATTTACTGAAAATCTGAAACCAAAGCAGCAAGTGATGGACAGGCACTGATATTTGATTGGTAATGGTATTTACCCTGTAGATTAGTTAATGGGCAGAGTTTCCAAATTAATGATGAGATGCCCTTCATTCTCAGAGATTAATATGCCTGATATAACAGCCTATGTGGTTATTAAAGTTACTGTGATGCACACCTTGTGTTTTGTTAAAGGTTGTTCCATGTACCTACCCATGAAAGTTCCAGTTACTCATCGGAAGACTCTGAATTTGCTGGAAGTTCCAAATTCACAAATGGTGAAGGTTAGTTCTCCAAAATATTTCAGTTCTTCTTTGATGCACGTTATTGGGACAGAATCGTTTTATATATAAACTCGTAGGTGAGAGAAATCATTGAATGCATATATGTACGTTGTTAGTGGTTGCTGCAGAATCCCAAATATATTATCCAACAGTCAGTGTATCACTGCTCCAGACTGCTTGGAAAACCATAAAAGGTGCAACATAAAGCTGATCATTCAGCCCACTGCATGCTTCTACCTCAAAGATCTTTCCCAATTATCCTGCTCCCATTGTCCCATTGTATACTCCCCAAACTGTTACGATGCTATTGAGTTTCTACCACTACTTCTTTAGTGGTATATTCTAGGACAAAATCAGAAAAGGTGATGAAAAACGACTGAAGGTGTTATATTTGAATACACACAGTATATGGAATAAGGTAGATGAATTTGTAGCAAAGTTGCAGATTGGCACGTATGACGTTGTGGGCATCACTGAATTGTGGCTGAAAGAAGATTAGAGCTGGGAGCTTAATGTTCAAAGAGACACATTGTATCAAAAGTACAGGCAGAGGGGTGAGGTGGCTCTGTTGGTAAAAAATGAAATCAAGGCTTTAGAAAGAGGTGTTATAGGATTGGAAGACGTAGAATCGTTGTGGGTAGAGCTAAGGAACTGCAAGAGTAAAAAGACCCTGCTGGAAGTTATATACAGACCTCTACAGTAGCAAAAATGTGGTCTACAAATGACGACGGTAGATAGAGAATGCATATCAAAAAGGCAATGGTAGAATAGTCATGGGGGTTTTCAATATGCAGGTAAATTGGGAAAATCAGGATGATGCCAGATCCTAAGAGGGGGAAATTGTTGGATACCTACAAGATGGATTTTTAGAGCAGCTTGTGGTAGAGCCCACTGGGAATCAGCTTTTCTAGATTGGATGTTGTGCTATGAACCAGAATTGATTAGAGAGCTTAAGGTAAAGGAACCCTTAGAGGACAGTATTCATAATATGATAGAATTCACCCTGCAATTTGAGAAGGAGAAGCTAAAGTCAGATGTATCAGTATTGCCGTGGGGTAAAGGGAATTACAGAGGCATGACAGAGGAGCTGGCCAAAATTGATTCAAAGGGAACACTAGCAGGAATGACGGCAGAGCAACAATGGCTGGAGTTTCTGGGAGCAATTCAGAAGGCACAGGATTGATACGTCCCAATGAAGAAGTATTCTAGTTTGATGCAACCATGAGAAGTGACAAGAGATGTGAAAGCCAACGTAACAGCCATAGAGCAAAAGATAATGGGAAGTTAGAGAATTGGGAAGCTTTAAAAACCAACAGAAGGTAACTAAAAAAAAAGTCATAAAGAAGGAAAAAATGGAATACAATGGTAACCTAGCCAATGATATTAAACAGAATATCGTGTTTCTTTAGATATATAAAATGTAAAGGAGAGATGAGAGTAGATATTGGACTGATTGAAAATGATGGTAGAGAGGTAGTAATGGGGAACAAGGAAATGACAGATGAACTGAATAAGTATTTTGCATTAATCTTCACTTTGGAAGACACTAGCAGTATGCTGGAAGTTTGAGAGTGTCAGGGGGCAGAAGTGAGTGAAGTCACCGTTACTAGGGAGAAGGTTCTTGGGAAACTGAAATATCTGAAGGTGACTACCTGGACCAGAGTTCTGAAAGAGATGGCTGAAGAGATTGTGGTGGCGTTAGTAATGATCTTTCAAGAATCAGTGGATTCTGGGATGGTTCCGGTAGACTGGAAAATTGCAAATGTCACTCCACTCTTCAAGAAGGGAGAGAGGCAGAAGAAAGGAAACTTTAGGCCAGTTAGTCTGACCTCAGTGGTTGGGAAGATGTTGGAGCTGATTGTTAAGGATATGGTTTTGGGGTACTTAGAGGCACGTGGTAAAATAGGCCAAAGTCAACGTGGTTTCCTTAAAATGGAATACAGTGTTTGGAGATGTATGGCCATGCATTTTGGTAGAAGAAATAAAAGCATTAAATATTTTCCAAAAGGTCAGGAAATTCAAAAATTCGAGGTGCAAAAGGAGTTTTGTAATTCTCATGCAGGATTCCTTAAAGTTTAATTTGCAGTTTGAGTTAGTGGCAAATGTGATGTTAGCATTCATTTTGAGAGGACTAGAATATAAAAGCAAGGATTTAAAGTTAAGGTTTTATAAAGTACGAGTGAGGCCTCATTTCAAGTATTGTGAGCAGTTTTGGAGCCCTTATCTTGGAAAGGATGTGCTGACACTGGAAAGCTTTACAAAAATTATTCCAGAATTGAAAGGCTTGTCATATGAGGAGTGTTTGATGGCTCTGGGCCTGTATTCACTTGAATTCAGAAGAATGAGGGGTGTCATCATTGAAAACTATTGAATGCTGAAAGGCCTCTATAGAGTGGATGTGGAGAGGATGTTTCCTGTGGTGGGGTAGTCTAAAACCAGAGGCCACGGCCTCAATATAGAGCAGGGGTCAGCAACCTTTTTGCCTCTGTGGGCCGGATCACGTATTAATGAGCAGACGATGGGCAAGATAAATGCCATAAGAACCTTGAAATATGGGAATTATATCCATTTAAATACATCTAGTTATGTATTGCCTCAAATTAATGAATAACGCATGCTAGAAAATAATTTGTGTTTAAGGTTGCCTACCCCTGGTATAGAGGGATGTCATTTGGAACTGAGATGAGGAGGAATTTCTTTAGCCAGTGAGTGGTGAACCTAAGGAATTCATTGCAAGGCAGCTGTGGAGGCCAAGTCATTGGGTATATTTAAGGCAGAGATTGATAGGTTCTTGATTAGTCAGGGCTTGAAGGGATATGGGGAGAAGGCAGGAGATTGAGGCTGAGAGGGCAATATTACAGTAGTCGTGGATTTTAATATGTAGGTAGATTGGGAAAATCAGGTTGGTGCTGGATCCCAAGAGTGGGAATTTCTAGAATGCCTGTGAGATGGCTTTTAAGAGCAGCTCATGGTTGAGCCCACTAGAGGATCAGCTCTTCTGGATTAGGTGTTGTACAATGAACTGGAATTGATTAGAGAGCTTCAGATAAAAGTGCTTAAAAGGAAAGTGATCATAATTTGATTGAACTCACCCTGAAATTTGAGAAGGAGAAGCTAAAGTCAGGTGTATCAGTATTACGGGATTAGAAACATAGAAATATAAAAAAACCTACAGCACAATACAGGCCCTTTGGCCCACAATGCTGTGCTGAATAGGTACTTACTTAGAAATTACCTAAGGTTACACATAGCCCTCTATTTTTCTAAGCTTCATGTACCTAACCAAGAACCTATCTCTTAAAAGACCTTATCGTATCCGCCTCCACCACTGTTGCTGGCTGCCCATTCCATGCACTCACCACTCTCTGTGTAAAAACTTACCCCTGACATCTCCTCTGTATCTACTTCCAAGCACCTTAAAACTGTGTCCTCTCATGTTAGCCATTTCAGCCCTGGGAAAAAGCCTCTGACTATCCACATGATCAATGATTAAAGAGCATTACAGAGACATGAGAGAGGAGTTGACCAGAATTGATTAGAAAAGAACACCGGCAGGGATGATGGCACAACAGCAATGGCTGGAATTTCTGGAAACAATTCAGAAGATACAGGCCAAAGACGAAGAAAGATGATACAACCATGGCTAACAAGGGAAATTAAATAAAAGCCAAAGAGAGGGCATATAATAGAGCAAAATATAGTGAGAAATTAGAGGATTGGGAAGCTTTAAAAAAACCAACAGAAGGTAACAGAAGTCATTAAGAAGACGAAAACAGAATTCAAAAGTAATTCAGCCATTAATATTAAAGAGGATACCAAAGTTTCTTGAGATACATGAAGTGGAAAAGAAAGACAAATTTGGATATCGAACCACTGGAAGATGATGTTGGAGAGATAGTAATGGGGTCAAGGAAATGGCGGAAGAATTGAATAAGTATTTTACATCAATCTTCACTGTGGAAGACACTAGCAGTATGGTGGAAGTTCCAGCTGTCAGGGGTCAGAAGTGTGTGAAGTTGCTATTACGAGGGAGAAGGTTCTTGGGAAACTGAAAGGTATGAAGGTAGATAAATTACTTGGAGCAGATGGTGTACACTCCAGAATTCTGAAAGAGCTGGCTGAAGAGATTGTGGAGGCATTAGTAATGGACTTTCAAGAATCACTAGATTCTGGAATGGTTCCAGAAGACTGGAAAATTGCAAAAAGAAGGGAGAGAGGCAGAAGAAAGGATGTTATAGGTAAGTTTGTCTGACCTCAGTGGTTGGGAAGGTTTGAAATTGATTGTTAAGGATATGTTTTTGGAGTACATGGAGGCACATGACAAAATAGGCCATAGTAGGCATGCATTTCCTCAAGGGAAAATCTTGCCTGACAAATCTAGTGGAACTCTTTGAAGAAATAACAAGCAGGCTAGATAAAGCAGAATCAGTTGATGGGTACTTGGATTTTCAGAAGGCCTTTGACAAGGTGTCACACATGAGGCTGCTTAACAACTTAAGAGCCCATGGTTTAACAGGAAAGATACCAGTGTGGCTAGAACATTGGCTAATTGCCAGGAGGCAAAGAGTGGCAATAAAAGGAGCCTTTTCTGGTTGGCTGCCAGTAACTAGTGATGTTTTACAGGGGTCTGTGTTGCGACCGCTTCTTTTTACATTTGTACATTATATGTCAATGACTTGGGTCATAGAATTGATGGCTTTGTTGCAAATTTTGAGGATGATACAAAGATTGATGGAGGGGCAGGTACTTTTGAGGAAGTAGAGAGGTTCAGAAGCACTTCTTATACTCAATGGCTGGAAGCACTTCAATAGGAGAGTGGACAAAGAAAAGGCAGATGGATTACAGTGTCAGAAAGTGTATGGTCATTCACTTTGGTAGAAGAAATAAAAGGGTAGACTATTTTTTAACTGGACAGAAAATACAAGAGGGACGTGGGTGTCCTTGTGCAGTATTCCCTACAGGTTAATTTGCAGGTTGAGTCTGTGGTGAGGAAAACAAATGCAATGTTAACATACATTTCAGGAGGACTAGAATATAAAATAAAGGATGTAATGTTGAGACTTTATATAGCACTGGTGAGACCTCACTTGGAGTATTGTGAGCAGTTTTGGTCCCTTATCTAAGAAGGGATGTGCTCAAACTGGAGAGGGTTCAAAGGAGGTTCACAAAAATGATTGACTGGCTTGTCGTATGAAAAGTATTTTGATGACTCTGGGCCTGTATTCACTAGAATTCAAAAGAATAAGGGTTGACCTCATTGAAACCTATCGAATGGTGAAAGGCCTTGATAGAGTGGATGTGGAGAGGATGTTTTCTATGGTGGGAGAGTCTGAGACCAGAGGACACTGCCTCAGGATCGAGGGGTGTCCTTTTAGACCAGAGATGAGGAGGAATTTCTTTAGCCAGAGAGTGGTGAATCTGTGGAATTCTTTGCCTCAGGCAGCTGTGGAAGCCAAGTCTTTATGTATATTTCAGACAGAAGTTGATAGACCCTCAATTGATCAGGGCATGCAGGGATATGGGAAGAAGGTAGATAGACTAGGAATGAGAGGAAAAATGGATCAGTCATGAATAAATGGCAGAGCAGATTCGATGGGCCAAATAGCCTAATTCTTCTGCTATGTCTTATGGTCATAAATGTGTACTAAATTTGCTTCTTGATAATCAGTTTATTATTGTGATGTGCAACAAGATAGAGTGAAAACTATTGTTTTTTATGACATCCATACAAATAACGTCAAAGCATTACATCTGGGTAATACGAAAAGCAATAGCACAATGCAAAACAAAGTGTTACAGTTAAAGGGAAGGTGCAGTGCAGGGAGACAGTATTGTGCAAGGGTTACAACTAGGTAGATTGGGAAATGAAGAATTTACCATCACTGCACTATTCAATAGACTGATAACAGCAGGGTAGAAGCTGACCTTGAGTCAGTTGGTGCATGTTTTCAAGTATTTTCTACCCAGTGGAAGTGGGAGCAGACAGTATGACCTCCTTTCCTGGGGAGGTAGGTAATGTCAGCCAAGTTGTTGCTTGGTCGTGCTTACCAAACACATAACTAACTAAAACATGATCACTCACTGGTGCTGTTCAGTGTGAGCTGAAGGAATTGCTCCTTCCTTTATCTGCCATTTAATGGTCGATTCAGATACAGCACAAAATACACCCTTCAAGGCACGCTGCCCAGCCTAATCATGGGGCAATGACCAAATAAACTACCAACCCAGTACATCTTTGGTCTGTGGGAGGAAACCCACGTGGTCATGGGAAGAACGTACAAACTCCTTACAGGCAGCGGTGGGAATTGAACCCTGGTCGCCTGTACTGTGAAGCGTCAGCTGAAGTGGCTGAGTCTACAACCCTCTTTCTATTCTGCCCTTTGGAGCCTCCATACTGGACTGAGATACAGCCAGTCAGAATGATTTCCACTGTACATAGAAATCTGCAAGAGTCTTTGGTGACATAGCAATGAAGTCCAGCCACTGGTGCATGCTTTGAGAGGCCACTGGAATGTTGTTGCCCAGGAAGCTGAAGTGACCCCTCAAGGAGGACTGCTACTCTCCTGACTTCCCCTTGCTGAAGTCCACAATCTATTCCCTGGTCCTACTGATGTGCAAGGTTGTTGCACTCAGGCAGCTGCACAGTGAGCAGTTTCAAGTTCCCAAGGATCAATCCTGAGCCCAACATATCGATGCAATTACAAAGAAGGCACAACAGTGCTTGTATTTCATCAGGAGTTTGAGGAGGGTTGGTTCGTCACCAAAGACACTGGCAAATTCCTGCTTATGTACTGTGGAGAGCATTCTAACTGGTTGCATCACCATCTAGTATGGAGGGGTCACTGCACAGGATCAGAGAAAGCTGCAATAAGTTGTAAACTCTGCCAGCTCCATCTTGGGCACTAGCCTCCCCAGCATCCAGGACACCTTCAAAAGGCGATGTCTCGAACAAGGCGGCATCCATCATTAAGGACCCCCATCATCCTCTTCCCATTGCTACCAGCGTGGAGGAGCTACAGGAGCCTGAAGACACACACTCAATGTTTCAGGGACAGCTTCTTCCCCTTCACCATCAGATTTCTGAATGGATTATGAACTTCCTCAGTATTTTTCCTCTCTTTTTGTATTACTTATTGAATTTATTTTTATATATACTTATTGTAATTTGTAGTAATGTATTGCTGCCACAAAACAACAAATTTTGCCACATATGCCAGTGATATTAAACCCAATTCTGTTTCTGAAATTCCTCCAGTATTCCTGTTTAATAATTAGTTTCTCTACTGTAAATCTAATTGCTCTCTCCCCTAAAAGCTTCTAATGGTGTTATTGATGGCTGAACAATTTGTCTATGGGGTATATCAGCACCTGGATCAGTACTGCAAATGTGAGCATGTTGTATGATTGCAGCATTCCTTCTTTACGTACACTAAATGGTATCAAGTGGACAGACACAAAGTGCAAGACAAAACCATCAGCAGTTTGTGGAAATTAAATGTGAGCTTTCTCTTGAACTCAAGAGACTGCAGGTGCAGAAATATAAAGCAACGATCTGCTGGAAGAACTCTGCCCTATGAGTCTATAGTGTAGCTTTGTACCCTCAAAGAGTTACGAGAGGTTTTTTCAAAAAGTGGATTGTGTATTTGAAAAGCAAGTACAGATTGAGATTTCTAATGTTTTAATTCTATGATAATAATGAGCCTTTATGAATTTAGCAACGTGCAAATTAATGTGGACAAAAAATAACCACAGTTCCTTTTTTCTCACTAAGACGGATCATCGTGTGGATCTCAGCTTGCCCAAGGATGCCCATGGGGATACTGACTTTGCGTTATTGGTTGAACAGTTGAAAGAATGCATCACACTACAAGACCAGGCAGATATACTCTACATCCTGCATGTCATTAAGTAAGTGAAACTCCGGAAATGTTCTGAGCAATTTAAATATCTTTCTTTGTTCAATCCTACACCACACTTCCATGGTGGTTCTTACTAAGTTTTTTTGAAAAGCAGTAACCAATTTAAGTCATAGTCGTCTGTACATGATATCTATACCAACCATCGTGACTACCTATACTAACCCCACGTGCCTGCATTAATTCCATATTCCTCTTTGTCTCTATTATTCAAGTAGTTGTCCAGAGCCTCATAAAAGCTGTTTCTGCCTCTAGCACTTGGTAGTTCATTCCAGGTTCCGAATTCCCTCTTTGTGAAAAGTTTAAGCCTCCTTCCGCTCACCTTATGCTTATGTTCTCCACTTTTATACAAGGGAAACAGACTCTGGCTCTCCATTGTTTTATAAACATCTATCACATTACCTTTCAGCCTGTCCACTCTCTCTTGCTAACTCAAAACCTCCAATCCAGAGAACATCCTTGTCAGTCCTCTCTGGACTTAATCACATCCTTCCTGTTGTAGGGTAAATGAAGCTGTGAATGGTACTCCAAGTACAGCTTAACCAATGTGACCTGACGTCCCAGCTCTTGTAGTCAAACAACATTTCAGCAGCATGGCCCTCATTTGCCTCTCACTTGCTGGAACTGTGTAAAGCAAGTTGCACCAAGACTTGACTCTCTCTTTAATATTGTCGCATCCCAATTGCATGCATGAGCAATTTTTCGATGAGTAATCAGTCATAATTTGAAAGTCAGTGTTGACGAGACGTGGCTGGCCTTCTGATTTAAAATAATTCATTATTTTCCTTAAACATCTTCCCTACCCAGGATACCACTGTAGACGTAATTCCCCATACAAATCATTTTCTGTGTTTGGTACATTTTCCTAAACAACTTCTTGAATTTACATTCAACAAGGTGTCCCATAACTTCACAGAAGTGTTATCCATATACACTACATCTACTGCTCTACCTTCATCAACGTATTTAGTCATATCCTCAAAAAATTCAAACAGGCTCGTAAAGCATGACCTGCCTTTCACAAAGCCATACTGACTATTCCTAATCATATTATGCTTATGATTCCTTTATTCTCAGTCTTTGCCTTCTGTTAATCAGCCAGTCTTCTACCAATGCTAGTATCTTTTCTGAAGTACCATGGGCTCTTACCTTGTTAAGCAACCTCATGTGCGGCACCTTGTCAAAGGCCTTCTGAAAATCCAAGTAAACAACATCCACTGATTCTCCTTTATCTATCCTTTGTTATTTCTTCAAAGAATTCCGACAGGTTTGTCAGGCAAGATCTCCCCTTAAAGAAACTTTGGCCTATTTTATCATGTGTTTCCACATACCCTAAAATCTCATCTTTAATAGTGGACTCCTGAATAATCAGCTGTCAGTTTGTACTCCTTCTCTCCCCAGCTTCTAATCTGTCCTCTGTTGGCCTTCCTTTCCAGTCCTGATGAGGGTCTCAGCCTGGAGCATTGATTCTGCCTGACACAGCATTTTGAGGGTGTTGCTCTCGAGAATGATTAATGATGGATGAAGGAAGGAAGTGCGCAGTGGCAGCTGGGAGAGGTTACATCTATGGAAAAGTCTTCAATAAATAAACATTGCTTAGTTACACTTAATATGACTGACTCAGCAATGTGAGTGTGACGCTAACATTTCATCTGAGAGGTCATCGAGAATAAAAAGTCGAAGCACAGCTTATGGTCTTCAGATGCAAACTGAGCTGTTGGAAGCAAAGAACAGAGTATTCAGCTCTATGAGGAGCAAGAAAGTAGTTTGTGCTTTTGGCATAGATACACGCACAAAATCAGGCCCTTTAAACTAGCTGTCCCATGCCAAGCAAGTTGTCTATCTGAGCTAGTCCCATTTGCTGACATTTGGTCCATATCCCTCTACACCTTCTCTATTCATGCACCTGTCCAAATGTTGAATTGTATCTGTCTCTGCAGCTTCCTCTGACATCTCATTCCATACACCCACCAAATACTGGCCATCAAATCCCCTTTCGGTCTCCCGCCTCTCACCTTGAGTTTTAGACTCACCTACCCGGGTAAGGACTGTCACTTTTCATTTTATCTTTGTCCCAGATGATTTTATGAACTTATATAAGGGAAATCCTCAGCCTCTTATGCTCTAGGGGAAAAAAGTCCTGGCATATTCAATCTCTCCTTATAAATAAAGCCCATGTGAATCCTTTCCAATTTTCCCTCTCTCCCATACTAGGTTGCTTACATAACATGGAATTTTTTTGACCTTGCAATTAATTTTGTACTGGTGTTCCAAAGAGGCCTGTCAGGACTTTCTGTAGAGCTTGAAATTATTTGGGTTATTAGGCACTTGGCAAAGACCAATAAAAGGAAGTGAGGTTGAAGAACACTATTCGATCTATGCCTCTTGATAGCTTATATACGTCCAGTGAATTAGGTCTTTTCTCTTTAGAGTGAAGGATGATGAGAGGTGAATCGATAAGGTGTATAAGAGGCTTGACTAGAGTGTATAGCCAGCTAGTTTTCCCAAGGTAGAAATGGCATAATTTTAAAGTGACTGACTGGAGGAAGGTATAGGAGGGATGTCAGAGGTAAGGTTTTTACAGAGAATGGTGGGCACGTGAAATGTGCTGCCGGGGTGGTGGTAGAAGCAGGTAGGGATTTTTCAGAGACTCGTAGATGGGCAGGTGGATGAAAGAAACATGAACAGCTTTGTAGAGGGAAGGGTTAAATTGATCTTAGGGTAGATGAAAAGGTTGCTACAATATCATGGGGCAAAAGGCCTGTTCTGTGCTGTGTTCAATTACTCTCAAAACCTTAATGTGTTTTGCCTTTCATGTGATTTACAACTTACTTCTTTTCATAAAGAAAATGATGCATGCAGAGGCATACAAAAGTTTGGGCACCCCTGGTCAAAATTTCTGTTACTGTGAAAAGCTAAGTGAGTAAAAGATGACCTGATTTCCAAAAGGCATAAAGTTAAAGTTTACACATTTCTTTAATATTTTAAGCAAGATTACTTTTTTATTTTCATCTTTTACAGTTTCAAAATAACAAAAAAGGAAAAGGGCCCAAAGCAAAAGTTTGGGCACCCTGCATGGTCAGTACTTAGTAACACCCCCTTTGGCAAGTATCACAGCTTGTAAACGCTTTCTGTAGCCAGCTAAGAGTCTTTTAATTCTTGTTTGGGGGATTTTCACCCATTCTTCCTTACAAAAGGCTTCTAGTTCTGTGAGTTTCTTGGGCCGTCTTGTATACACTGCTCTTTTGAGGTCTATCCACAGACTTTTGATGATGTTTAGGTCGGGGGACTGTGAGGACCATGGCAAAACCTTCAGCTTGCGCCTTTTGAGGTAGTCCATTGTGGATTTTGAGGTGTGTTTGGGATCATTATCCTGTTGTAGAAGCCATCCTCTTTTCATCTTCAGCTTTTTTACAGTGTGATGTTTGCTTCCAGAATTTTCTGGTATTTAATTGAATTAATTCTTCCCTCTACCAGTGAAATGTTCCCCGTGTTACTGGCTGCAACACAAGCCCAAAGCATGATCGATCCACCCCCATGCTTAACAGTTGGAGAGGTGTTCTTTTCGTGAGATTCTGCACCCTTTTTTCTCCAAACATACCTTTGCTCATTGCAGCCAAAAAGTTTTATTTTAACTTCACCAGTCCACAGGACTTGTTTCCAAAATGCATCAGGCTTGTTTAGATGTTCCTTTGCAAACTTCTGATGCTGAATTTTGTGGTGAGGATGCAGGAAAGGTTTTCTTCTGATGACTCTTCCATGAAGGTCATATTTGTGCAGCTGTCGCTGCACAGTAGAACAGTGCACCACCACTCCAGAGTCTGCTAAATTGGGGAGGTTTGATTTGCACTCCTACAAGTAGTTCTCTCAGTAAGTTTTCTTGGTCTTCCAGACCGCAACTTGACCTCCACCGTTCTTGTTAACTGCCATTTCTTAATTACATTACGAACTGAGGAAACGGCTACCTGAAAATGCTTTGCTATCTTCTTATAGCCTTCTCCTGCTCTGTGGGAATAATTTATTTTAATTTTCAGAGTGTTAGGCAGCTGCTTAGCCTAATGGCTGCTGATTGTTGGGACATGGTTTCTTCTTCTACTTCCAGCGGTTTAGATGCATCATGGGGTATTACTGCCCTCCGCAGGATGTACAATCAATTACAGAATTTCAAGAAACTCAGATTCTCAAATAGAAACTAGTTGCATGTAGAAACAGAATAATAAACTTTTCAATCAGATGGTGGTTCTCTTGGTGGCCAAACAAAGATTTAATAGAAAAACAAAATACACTTAAATCAGACAGCCTCTTGAACAATATTCTTCTTTCAATTTTATATCGATTACAACTCAGCAAAACATGCTGAACTGTCTCTGGACTATCGCAGTCACATAACCCAGTTGGATGTTTTCCTATTATCTTTAAGTAATAGTTAATCCACAATGCCCCAACCTAAGTCTTGTTAATTTCACCATATCTCTATGATTTAAAGAGTAACAGTCTGAGACCTTTTTAACTAGAGGGTGACTAGGAAAGAAATGCCTTCCCTTTCATTCATTTTTCCAATCCTCTTGCCATTTCTTCTCTATGCCTTTTTTTATCCTACTTCTCAGTTCTGCTGTACCTAGGGGTATTCTAATTCCTACTTGCCCGCTCTGTAAGGAAGACTTTGCAATGCCATCCACAATTTCATTTCCCTCCACCCCAGCATGACCAGGTATCCATGTAAATATAACTTCACAACCCATCTTCCCTACTCTAAACAAAACTAAGAGAATCTCGATAACTATGACAGGACGAGCCTTTGATTTATTCCTTTTTATGGCCTCTAAGGCAGCCGCAGAATCCAAACAGATGATAACCCTACATGGTCGAGAGTCTTCTATCCACCATAAGGCCCAAAGGATTGCTAATAATTCTGTTGTAAAGACAGAAACACCATCTGAAACCCGGTGACCAATCTCAACTCCAAGTTGAGAAACGTACGTCCCAAATCCTGCCTTACTGCTCTCTGGGTCCACTGAGCCATCAGTAAAAATCTTCAGATAAGATCCCCATTTATTATTTAAGTATTCATTTATGATCGATGCTGCTGAAATTGCTCTGCTTCCTTGAAGCTGAAAAAGGAGGAATAGGTCTACTTCTGGTTCTGGCAAATGGCAAAAGCCAAAAAGGAATGAGTGGCAAGCAAATTTGGTCAGCTATGTCTTCCTCAATCAGTTTAAATTTCACAGCTCAGATATTAACCAAATCTAAAAATGGGTATCTTTTAATTTTACTTTGGCGCTTCGACGTCTCCTGCAAAAGACATTTTGATGGACAGCTGTGATTGAAGCTATTTAGTTTTGCCCAATACTGCAGGCTCAACTTAACTCATCTTAAATGTAGAGGTGCTTCTCCCATCTCCACACATAATGCAGGGACTGATGTTGTTCTGAAAGCTTCACAGCAGAGTCTAAGTGCTTTGGACTGCACAGTGTCTAATTTTTCAAGCACTGCCATAGCAGCAGAACCATAAGCAATACAACCATAATCAATTACTGATCTAATCATAGCTAGATATATTAAGTACATAGTTTCCCGCCCTGCTCCCCAGTCACATCCAGCAATACTTCTCATACCATTTAAAACTTCCTCACACTTTCCAATTGTTTTATCTATATGAACCTCCAAAGTAAGTCTTTCATCAAACCAGACACTTAAAAACTTGAATACCTTGACTCTTTCTAATGGAGAATCATATAGACACAATTCACAATCAGGAATCTTTCTTCTAAAGCCAAAAATCATATATTTGGACTGAAGCAGAAATCCTGAAACCCCATTTGTTTGCCCAGTTTTTAACTGATCTTAAAGCCTTTTGTACCTGCTTTGATATATACTTGACGTTTCTTCCTCTTTTCCTGATTGCACCATCATCTGCAAACAACAATTTGCCAAATCCTGTCACTACCTGCTCAAAGATATTGTTTATCATGAAATTAAAAAAGAACAGGACTAATGACGCTTCCTTGAGGAGTACCATTATCTATTTTAACTGACTTGGAGCTTGATCCACTTATTCTTACAAGAAAATCTTTGATCCAGTTAAACATTCTATCTCTAATTCCCACATCATAGAGTTTAATTAATAAACCATCCTTCCATAGTGAGTCACATGCTCTTTCAATATCACAGTTACCATTACTTCTCTATTTTGAAATGCCTTTTTAATATCATGATTTAAAAGGGCAACAGAATCCATTGTTGATCTTCCAGTTCTAAAACAATTTTGATAGGCAGCAAAATGCCCCTTATTTTCTAAAAAAATAAACAAGTCTGTTGGCGACCAATCGTTCCATAGTTTTACAAAGCACTGATGTTAAAGCTATAGGCCGATACGAACTAGGACTAGATGCGTCTTTACCTGGCTTTAAAACTGGAACTACCACCACATGTTTCCATTCTACTGGCAATTTTCCTTCTTTCCACACTGAATTAAACAAAGCTAGCATATCTATTAATACAGAGTCATCAAAATGCTTAAGCAATTCATAACACAGTCCATCTCTACCAGGAGAAGTGTTTGAACCTGATTGGACAGCTTCCTGCAATTCCTGAAGGGAGAAAAACAAATTCATGGAGCTGTTATCATCCAAGCTCCTGTCCAATTTCCAACTTTCCTTTAACATAATTTCCTTTCTCAAATCACCTCACTCTCCAGAACTGTGTAATGCTTGGAACACCTCTACAAACATATCAGCCTTTTCCTTGTTGGTTACAGCTTCATTATCTCCTTCCAGCAAAGCTGGGATAGATGGTTTTCTATACATCCCTGACATTCTGTGAATGATCATCCATAGCTGCTTTATAGATGTCTCAGGGTCCAGGGTTCCACAAAATCTTCTCCAACTATCCCTCTTTGCATTTTTAAATACTCTCCTTGCTACTGCTCTTTCCTTTTTATACTCCATAACATTATCTAACTCTGGGTACTTTCTTAATTTCCTGTAAGCTCTATTTCTGTTTCTTACTGCTATATCACAATTTTTATTCCACCATGGAACTAATGCTCAAGCCTTAGGAACATTCCGTGGCGGAATAGTCAACTGAGCAACTTTATGAATTATAGAACAGAGGGATTCATTCCACTCGTCTATGAAGCCCTCACTATCAATCTCTTCTATTATATCCACAGCTTTCTCCTGGTACTCATCCACCGAGCCAATTAAAAATTATACCTAGCAGCCCTATCCTCAACTTCTACTATCAAATTTCTACCTAATTTACACAATATAGGATAGTGATCACTTCCTAGTGTGTACCTGTCCATAACATCCCATTCCCCAATCCTGGCTAAGTTTGAGGAAGTGATTGATAAGTCTAAGTGACTGCAAGTATTCTTTACAATATTAAATCTTGTAGGCCTTCCGTCGTTTAGAAGTACCATGTTGTATTTATCTAGAAACTCCTCTACCACCGCTCCATTACTATCTTTACTTTCACTACCCCACATAGGATTATGGGCATTGAAATTTCCAACCCAGATTACTGGGGTTCTTACCTTATTCATAATTCCATCAAAATCTGATAACATCATCATATTACATGGATTATAGAAGTTAATCAAAGTTGTTTGACCACGAGAGCTCCAAACCTCCACAGCCACAATTTCAAGGTTAGATTTAAAATCAAGTCTTCTAAACTGAAGTCCTGTTTTTATGAAAGTTGCACACCCTCCACCAGATTTACCCATTCTGTCAGCTCTCAAACTATCATACCCAGGGATCACAAAATCTAAACGAGGCTTTAACCATGTCTCCTGTATAGAGATCAAATCAGGCTTATCTTTAAAAGTTCCAATAAACCTTTTAAATTGACCATTTGCAATTAAACTTCTTGCATTCCATTGTAATATCAAAAACATCCAAATACTAACTATCAGCCTCTTCATCCACATAAAGCTCCCCCATCCCTCTGACCCCAACAACTGGGAAGTATTCAGTGATTGTTTGTCTGTCATATACTCATGTAATTTTCCCAGTAAAACTTGTTTCCTATCAAGGACTCTCTCTGCAGCTCCAACAACTAGTTTTATCATATCCAACCTTTTGGTTGCAAATGTGCAGGAAATGGGAGAGATCTGCACATCTGCCTTCACTCCATCCGCCGACCACAACTTCCGCCACCTTCAACGGGATCCCACTACCAAGCACGTCTTTCCCTCCCCCCCCCCCCTTCTGCTTTCCACAGGGATCGCTCCCTACGCAACTCCCTTGTCCACTTGTCCCCCCCATCCTTACCCACCGATCTCCCTCCTGGCACTTATCCTTGTAAGCGGAACAAGTGCTACACCTGCCCTTACACTTCCTCCCTCACCACCATTCAGGGCCCCAGACAGTCCTTCCAGGTGAGGCGACACTTCACCTGTGAGTCGGCTGGTGTGGTATACTGTGACTGGTGCTCCCGGTGTGGCCTTTTATATATTGGTGAGACCCGACACAGACTGGGAGACTGTGTCGCTGAACACCTATGTTTGGTCTGCCAGAGAAAGCAGGATCTCCCAGTGGCCACACATTTTAATTCCACGTCCCATTCCCATTCTGATATGTCTAACCATGGCCTCCTCTACTGTCAAGATGAAGCCACACTCAGGTTGGAGGAACAACACCTTATATTCCATCTGGGTAGCCTCCAACCTGATGGCATGAACATTGACTTCTCTAACTTCTGTTAATGCCCCTCCTCCCCTTCTAACCCCATCCCTGATATATTTAGGTTTTTTTTCCCTCCCTTTTTTTCTTTCTCTCTCTGCCCATCACTCTGCCTGTTCTCCATCTCCCTCTGGTGCTCCCCTCCCCCTTTCTTTCTCCCTAGGCATCCTTTCCCTTCTCTAGCTCTGTATCCCTTTTGCCAATCACCTTTCTGGCTCTCAGCTTCACCCCATCCCCCTCTGGTCTTCTATCATTTTGCTTTTTCCCCTCCCCCTCCTACTTTCAAATCTCTTACTATCTTTCCTTTCAGTTAGTCCTGATGAAGGGTCTCGGCCCGAAATGTCGACAGCGCTTCTCCATAGGTGCTGCCTGGCCTGCTGTGTTCCACCAGCATTTTGTGTGTTGCTCCCAAGATAGACTCTAGTTGGAAGAACATCGCCTGCAAAAACCAGTAGGACAGGAGAATCCCAATCACCTCTTTTTCTCAATTTTAATCACTTGGCTTCAATCACTCGACCAGCTTTAATATTGTCTAAAATTTTCTTTTCAGTCATGCCAGACCAAATACCATACACTACCCCCCTAACTCCCTTCCTTTCTATCAGAGTAATACACTCCACTTTCACAACCAATTTTCCCACTGTTTTAGCATTGTTATATTGATCAACATCTTTGCGACAAATTTTCAGCAATCTATTATACAAAATCTTGGCCTGGAATCATTTACCTATTTGGTGCTCTAATCCTGCTGCCAGTTTCAAAGGATTAAGGGCTCTAAATCCTCCTTCCCCTTCCTTCTGACCTTTAATTTTATACAGAACTATAAATTCCTCCAAGTCACCCATTTTCCTCAATTTGTTGTCCCCTATTACATCGGGTCTTTCACTTGATGCACCTCTGTTTTGGCTACCCTTACTTCTGGAGTATTCCACAGTCTCCCACCCTCCTCCTTCAATCTCAACCCTCCCTCCCTCCTTTGCAGCCATAGGCTACAAACTAACCCTTTCAAACTACTAGGCTGAATAAAGGGGAAGAAAATAAATTAATAAAGTACGTAAAATTAAACAAACTGGCCAACCAAAAGTAAGGGAAACCACCACTGATCAACCATCAAAAAAACCAGCCCTCAGCCAGCTAGCTCTCGGGACAAGGTTTCAGGAGTCAGGGTATTTATAAAGCTTTGAAATTTGCATCACCTGGCCTTTCCTAACAATGACTGTGAACAAACCATAACCCTAGCAAGCTAATTAAGGTCTGAGACCTTGGTAAAAGTTATCTGAGAGCTCAAATCTCTTGGGGTGCCCAAACTTTTGCATGGTGCTCCTTTCCTTTTTTTTCACTCTAAAATTGCACAAAACAAAAATAATACACTAACCTTGCTTAAAATGTTGAAAAGAATGTTTCATCTTTAACTTTATGACTTGGAAATCAGTTTACCTTCTACTCACTTAACTATTCACAGTAATATAACTTTTGACCAGTGGTGCCTAAACTTTTGCATGCCACTGTATATATTAATCAGCTTTAACAGTGTTTTCAGCAAATGAAATGCTTAAAAAAAACCAAATAAATGTGCAGAAAGCACAGCATTGTGGGCCGAAGGGCCTCTGTTGTGCTGTAGGTTTTCTATGTTTCTATGTAGAGCAACATGCAAAAACCGGCAGTGTGATCATCCACATCCAGTCCTCAGATACTGACCGAGAGATAAAGGCACCGTCTTATCGGTGTTTACACTTCAGTAAACATTTTGCAATGCTCATATAAAGAATCTTTTCCTTGACTGTGAAAATCCACTAACACGAGCTAACTTCCAGGCTAAAATTGAGAAGCAACGTAACAAAGGAGTTTGGTCTCATGTGAAGCAAATCCATGCAGTTGATCTGAAACTTCTGTGTTTGTTCCGAAGCAAGCTGAGGCTTTCTGGAATTCTTGTCCTGATTATACCATTTACAATTGTATATTACCACCTGTTTGTTTGAATTAATGAGGTAACTTCCTAGTATTCACTCAGTCTGAAACTGAGATTTCCATACTGCCTATATACAGTCATGGAAGATGGATTGTAATGTTAAAAGTCTATATGCTCCAGCCTTGTGAAAAGTCAGTTCAGCTCTCCCCAATGTGTGAAGAAATATTATTTGCTTATGTGAAATATTAATAAGCAATCAAGGAAATCATGACTAATCTAGTTAAAAATTACTGTTGTTAAATTAGTTAAAGTACTGTTTAGGTTATCTAGCCCCTTTATGGCTCAGTGTTTCTGCATCTTCCATTCATTATCACATTGATATTTGTTCTGGGAGTTCCTATGTAACTTTGATTTGTCGTGGGTGTGGTGGTCAGCATGGAAATGATGAATCAAGCTGCCTATTTCCACACTGTCTGACTCTGTGCCTGCTGCCAGTGGTGCCCCAGTTAGTGTTACCCAGAAATAGAAGTGCCCACTTAAGAGATAATACGGTGGTTCCTACACTCCCCACCAGTCCGCCTATCAGAGAAACTTCAGTTGTGCTCCAGACCTGAATGCTCTCATCTGCTAATTTTCCCAAAGTCAGGTTTTTAGGCCATTGACCTGCTGGGCCTGTGACCATTGAAGTCCCGTGGTGGGGCTGATGATGGGAATGTGCTTGGGGTTGTGGGTATTGGTGGGACAAAGAAGATTGGAGCTCGATATTCAATAACCAGTATGAGCACAAATCCATGATGAACCAAATGACATTTCCTTTTTCACCTCTGATGCAGGGGCCCAGATTGGGACACAAATATTGGGGGACAGAATGGTGCCACAGTACGAAGCCTCTTGACCGAGCTGTACAGTAAAGCCGGCCAAAATCGTGAGTGGGGACTGATCCGCTACATTTCAGGCATGCTCAGGAAGAGGATTGAAGTCCTCGCTGAGGTACGTGGTGTACTATTAGTATACTGCTAAATGCTAAATTGTGAGCTCTATCCTGGGTGATAAGGCCACTGAAGTCCAAGTGCAAATGCTTAATCACAGCAAGTTTAACCCTCTCCAGGATGTTGTAGTTCTTGAAAATCGCTTTGAATGTGGTCAATGGGACATGGATCTTAGTGAAGACACAAGAGATTGCACATGCTGGAATCTTAACACAAACTGTTGGAGCAGCTCAGAACGTTAAGCAGTGTCCTCTGATCTTTTTATCAGTTACCTCTCTCCTTCACTTATCCTAACCCAAAACACAACCATCCTCCTGCCCCTTCAGATGCTGCCTGACCCTCTGAGTTCCTGTAGTAGTTTGTTTTTCAGCTACCTGCTTTGATTCTGACAGGGACTGCTGGTGTTAGACTTGGAAGTAGATAACTGCATTTTCAATGCAGATACTTTCCAGACGTTGTTTTGTTTGCCTTGTTGAAATTGTTTATCTTCTTGGTATGAAGGCTTGCACAGACCTCCTGTCGTATCAGAAGCAACTAACGGTTGGCCTTCCCCCAGAACCGCGTGAGAGGATTATCACAACGTAAGTATTTAACAGCTTTTGAGAGTTTCCCTGAACCTTCTCCATGTCTACTAACAAGTGCTCAGGGCAAAGACCCAGAGGCAAATTGCGAGAGCATACATTCCTCTGAAAGACGGATTCAGCCAGGTTTCACTTTTAACAGGGTTTGCATGAATAGTTTGCAGGGCTGTGGGTAAGTGTGGCGACTGTAATTGGAGAACCCATTCAAATAGCCTACTCTGGCAATAGGCAGAATGCCTTACTCCCCTCTTAAGTTATAATTGGTGAGTATCATAGCAACTGGAGTCTCACTGCTCCATGCACAGTAAGTGTGGCAAAGCTGTGAGGTGTGGATTTGTCCTTGCTTTGCTACACTCATAAATCTGACCACTTCACAGGTTCATTTATTTTCAAAGTATGTATGCACTATACAACTCTGAGACTCTTCTTCTCCAGATAGCCACAAAATAAAGAAAACCATGGAAGTCAGTTCAAAGAGAAGCAACAAGCCCACCCCCCACACGGAAAAAGAACAGCAACACGATCATCAACACCCCAACAAAAAACTAACATAAACAGAACAAGAGTATCGACCCCCCGTACCCTTCCCCCACACAAAAACCTTCCTCATCGCTCCGATTGACAAGTAATGGAAGCTATAATCTGCAAAATGGAGTCAAACATCTCATAATTTCTACGCCTCAAGGGCGTTCAAGCTCGCACTCACTTCCTGCACTCTTCTCAGATACAGCAAAGCGCTCGATCACCCAGTCGATCTCCAAACTGTAAATCACAGGCTCTGACATTTCTGGAAACACATTTAAGATGAAAAATATATGTAAAAAAAATAAAATAAACAGTTTTGCAGTCTATCCAGAAGATGTCAACCGAGGGAGCGTCATCTTGACCACTTACTGTTATTCCAGCAGCACCTGCACTTTGAATCCAAACTTCCTCCCTGAAGGAAGTGAGTGAGTTAGCTCTTAAACTGCAGGATTGGTCTAAGTTACTCTGGTTGATTGTGTGAGAGTAGACTTCACATTATTTAGTGTGTCTGTATATGTTGAACACTAGACGTTGTACATGTTTCATCACCAAATCTGTATTTAGTTCCTCATAAATACTGTACTGATGATTAACGAATGTACATTTCCATGACACTTGTTTAAAAAGGGGGATGTGAGCTGAAAGTACATTTGTCCTTCCTTCCAGTGCTGTAGCAAAAATGGAGACTTAGCAATGATACAAAAAAGGCTTCCTCCTCACCACAAGAGGGAACACTTGGTGGGTTGGCATTGTTTATTGAGCTTGGAGTTCCAGTGTGAACCACCTTCAAGCACAATGGACGTATGTTTGAAGATCCGTAGGGGCACAGACCCAGTCCTGTGTTAAATTGGGCGACTGACACAGACAGGATGTACTCCAAATCTGAGAGCCTGTTCTCTGGTTGCATTCAGAATATCTTAACTTCAGCTGTTGATGTGTTCAACTTCAACTATTTTTGTTCCTCCATGTTTTGATCTAAAATGTGTTTATACGTTATCAAAATATTTAACATGTATGTAGCTTAATGAAATTAATTTGTCAATAATATTGCCGTTAAGCAGTTTTAGCAGATTGTAATTTACTGCCTTCATCCCTGGTATCTGTATTGCAGACAGATTTAAATGCCAGAGTTTACTCACCAATATAAACTCTGAACCTTAATCCTCACGCCACCCGATTTCTTAGCTTGTATCCTGCTCCTTGCCTCACAGTAGTTAGCTTTCTACTCCACTAGCTGCCTGGTTCTGATGTGACACTTGTGCTGAGGTTACTTTCTGACTACATCTCTCTTTCTTCTTTCTTTATCAATCTTTTTATTGATTTAAAAGGAGCATAAATACAGACAGGAGGAGAATTATCTCAAATATATATATCAATAACAATATAAACAGGAAGTGAAATAGACATTATCAAAATCATACATAGTGTTAAGCTAGTATATAATATATAATAAAAAAGACAACTAATTCTCTTATCAGTTCATGAAGAAAAAAAAACTTTAAATTATTAATTGAAAAAAGGGAAAAAACTTCACTACACTGAACAAAACAAAAGGACCGGGCAGTCCATTCTGAAGATATGACCAAATAAAAAGGAAGAAAGCCTTTCTGATCAAATCTAAAACTTCAGAAAAGAAATTGGAAGAGTAATAAATCAAATCAAATGAAAATATTCAATAAAAGGATGCTAGATTTGCTCAAATTTAGAGGATGTATCAAATGTCCGACTTCTTATTTTCTCTAAACTTAAACAGGCCATGATGGAAGAAAGCCAATAAAAGACAATGGGTGGATTAGGATCTCTCTATGGTTCTGTCCATTCTTGTCAATTCTTACCTCTCCAAAAGTTCACTGTTGGCCAGCAAGAAAGTAATTTCCTTTTGAAATCTGTGGTAGTTAAGATAATTTTGGATTTTACATCATATTCTGGAAGTGATTCATTGTGAGGTTAGTATGTGGAAATAGAAGCAGGCCATCTGGCCTGTCGAGCCTGCTCTGCCATTCAATAAGATCATAGCTGATCTGGCCATCTCCACCTACCTGCCTTTTCCCCATAACCTTTGATTCCCCTACTATGGAAAAAAAATACATTTTTAAGCATGTTGAGAAGCTGTCCCATGTGCTTATGGAATGTGTTTGCTTTTATTTCCCAGCCCTCTACCCCCTGATGAACTGGCTGAACTTATTTATGAAGCAAGCGGTCAAGACATCAGCTTAGCAGTTCTGACCCAGGTATAGTCTTCACTGCATTCCTTTTTAAACAGTGTTGTTAAGAGTTATTCCACTAGTATCGTTATCTGACTCTAGTGCTCTCCCTGCATTTGAATTAGGAAATCATGGTCTACCTTGCAATGTACGTAAGGACACAACCCTCTCTCTTTGCTGAGATGCTCAGGCTGAGAATCGGACTCATCATTCAGGTGATGGCCACAGAGCTTGCTTACAGTCTTTGTTGTTCAGGTATGTTCAGTCAACAGAGCACGATATGAAATGCGCTTTAACAACTATTTGGCCCTGCAAGTTAACCCTCAATCTTCAGAGAAGGAACAGCCTGGCCTGGGCAAAAGGCATCAGCAGCCTATATCTGTTGGAACTTAGAAGAATGAGAGCACCCCATAAGCCTGTAGGGTTTGACTCGGTAGATCCAGGGGGGGTCACATCTTAAATCTGTGGCCTCTAGTTTTACTCTAAAACACTGTAACCATCACTTCTGAACTCCCAGTTTAGAGGTCTAGAACCAGGCTCAGTTTTGAAAAGAAGCAATAGGATATTTAAGATTGAATTGGGAAAAAAAACTTGCCCCCAGAAGGCAGTGAGTCTTTGGAATTCTCTACCATGGATTCATTGTAAACAGATAGATTTCTGGATCTTAAGGAAAGGGATCTGGAAAGAGTGCAGGAAGATAGCACTGAGGTAGCATTCGAGCAGTTTGAAGAGCCAGAATGCTGTGCTGCTTTCTCATATTCATATAGTCACAGAAAACAGGTCCTTCAGCCCAACACGCCCATGCTGACCGAGATGCACATCTGAGCTAGTCTCATCTGCTTACATTTAGCCCATATCCTTCTAAACCTTTCTGATACATGTAATTTTTCAAAAGTCTTTCAAATGTCGTTACTATACCCGCCTCTAGCACCCTCTGGCAGTTTGTCCCATACACTCACCACCCTTTCTATGACAATTTACCCCTCAGGCCCCTTTTAAATATTTCCTCTCTCATCTTAAATCTGTGCCCTCTAGTTTTAAATTCCCTTACTCAGGGGAAAGGACTGTGACTGTACACATTATTTACACCCTTTAAAGTTTTAACGGCTGGCTCTAAAGTCACCTCTCAGTGTCCTATACTCCAGGGAAAAACGTCTGAGACTCTTCAGTCTCTACTTGAAATTCAAACCCTGCAGTCTTGGTAACATCCTTGTAAATCTTTTCTGCAGCCTTCCAGTTTAATGACATCCTTCCTGTAGCAGAGTCACCAAGACAGTATGAAGCACTCTAAATATGACCTTACCCCAGTGTTCCATGTAGCTGTAAAATGATGTCTTAACTCTTGTATTCAATGGCATGTCTGATGAAGACAAGCATGCCAAATACCACCTTTGCCACTTAATAACGCTGTGTCAGCACCTTCAAGGAACTATGTACCTACTCCCTTTTGTGTATCTGTTCTGTAACATTCCCCAGAGTCTGTTAATCTGAGTTAAACTCTGTTGTCTATTCCTTGGCCCACTGGCTCAATTGACCAAGATTCCATTGTAACCTTAGGCAACTTTCTTCACTGCCCACTATATTCTCAAAATTTGTTACATTGTGTTCTCATGTTGTGTTTCCATGTGTATAGTGTGCGATCATGCACAACCATGCTGTGACAACCATAACTCTCCTGAGCATAGGTGGGAAGATCATGGGCCATCCCATACTGAACAGGGTCACCCCTCACCTCCTTGCTGATGTTCTCAGAGAGCCAATGTGGTTTCAGATCTAATGGATGTGATCTTTGCTGTCAGACAGATCCAGGAGAAGTGCCAGGAACAGAACCAGAATCTCTACATCCTCTTTGTGGCATTTGATACTGTCTGTCGCAAAGGCCTTTGGCACATCCTTACCAAGTTAGGCTGCTCAGCATTGCAGGTCATTCCACAATGGCCAGGGTCATTGAAAACAGCTGCATCTCTGACCACTTTCTAGTAGCTAATGGTGTCCAGCAGGGCAGTGCCCTTGTGCCTATTCAGCCTCCTGTCTGCACGATACTGTTCTCTGCTCTCTCACAGACTGATGCAGAATAACAATTCGCTACAGGACTGATGGACACTTCTTTGATCTGCGACACCTCAAGACCAAGGTCAAAGTGCTGGAAGCAATAGTACCAGACTTCCTCTTTGCAAATGACTGCACTCTTGCAACGCACAGTGAAAGGGACCTGCAGAAGCTCACGGACTGCTTCGCTGTGGCTGCAAGAAAATGCGACCTAACCATCAGCCTGCAGAAGACAGAAATTCTACTTGAGCCCGCACCCCATACCAGCCCTACAGAACCACAAATGAGAGTGAAGGCAACAATACTGATGCCTTCACCTACTTGGGAAACTGCCTCACCTCCTCTTATAACCATATAACCATATAACAATCACAGCACGGAAACAGGCCATTCCGGCCCTCCTAGTCCGTGCCGAACTCTTAATCTCACCTAGTCCCACCTACCAGCACTCAGCCCATAACCCTCCACTCCTTTCCTGTCCATATACCTATCCAATTTTACCTTAAATGACACAACTGAACTGGCCTCTACTACTTCTACAGGAAGCTCATTCCACACAGCTATCACTCTCTGAGTAAAGAAATACCCCCTCGTGTTTCCCTTAAACTTTTGCCCCCTAACTCTCAAATCATGTCCTCTCGTTTGAATCTCCCCTACTCTCAATGGAAACAGCCTATTCACGTCAACTCTATCTATCCCTCTCAACATTTTAAATACCTCGATCAAATCCCCCCTCAACCTTCTACGCTCCAATGAATAGAGACCTAACTTGTTCAACCTTTCTCTGTAACTTAAGTGCTGAAACCCAGGTAACATCCTAGTAAATCGTCTCTGCACTCTTTCCGATAATATCTTTCCTATAATTCGGTGACCAGAACTGTACACAATATTCCAAATTTGGCCTTGTACAATTTTAACATTACATCCCAACTTCTGTACTCAATGCTCTGATTTATAAAGGCCAGCGTTCCAAAAGCCTTCTTCACCACCCTATCTACATGAGACTCCACCTTCAGGGAACTATGCACTGTTATTCCTAGATCTCTCTGTTCCACTGCATTCCTCAATGCCCTACCATTTACCCTGTATGTTCTATTTGGATTATTCCTGCCAAAATGTAGAACCTCACACTTCTCAACATTAAACTCCATCTGCCAACGTTCAGCCCATTCTTCTAACCGGCATAAATCTCCCTGCAAGCTTTGAAAACCCACCTCATTATCCACAACACCTCCTACCTTAGTATCATCAGCATACTTACTAATCCAATTTACCACCCCATCATCCAGATCATTTATGTATATTACAAACAACATTGGGCCCAAAACAGATCCCTGAGGCACCCCGCTAGTCACCGGCCTCCATCCCGATAAACAATTATCCACCACTACTCTCTGGCATCTCCCATCTAGCCACTGTTGAATCCATTTTATTACTCCAGCATTAATACCTAACGACTGAACCTTCTTAACTAACCTTCCATGTGGAACTTTGTCAAAGGCCTTGCTGAAGTCCATATAGACTACATCTACTGCCTTACCCTCGTCAACATTCCTCGTAACTACTTCAAAAAATTCAATAAGGTTTGTCAAACATGACCTTCCACGCACAAATCCATGCTGGCTACTCCTAATCAGATCCTGTCTATCCAGATAATTATAAATACTATCTCTAAGAATACTTTCCATTAATTTACCCACCACTGATGTCAAACTGACAGGTCTATAATTGCCAGGCTTACTTCTAGAACCCTTTTTAAACAATGGAACCACATGAGCAATACGCCAATCCTCCGGCACAATCCCCGTTTCTAATGACATCTGAAAGATCTCCGTCAGAGCTCCTGCTATCTCTACACAAACTTCCCTCAAGGTCCTGGGGAATATCCGGTCAGGACCCGGAGATTTATCCACTTTTAAATTTCTTAAAATATTCCTCTTGCAGTCTAGATTGAGAGATCTCAAACAGACTTGCAGACGCTGGGGCATCCTTTGGCAGGCTAGAAACATGAGTGTGAGGTGAAAATGGCATCAGGGTGAAGACCAAGCTTGTAGTCTATAGAACAGTCGTCCTGACTTCTCTACTGTATGGCTTGTGACCCCATACCACAAGCACATCAAGAACATTCCACCTACGAAGGGCCGAGACCTCTGGCACAGGGGCACTGACCGTGAAGGCTCAACTCTGATGTGTTTGACATGTGGTCCAGATGGAAGACAACCGCTTTCCAAAAATGGTATTCTTTTCCGAGCTGGCCCATGGCACCAGAAAGCAAGGAGGCCCCACAAAGCGCTATAAAGATTGCATGAAAATGTCCTTCTAGGCATGCGATATCCCTGTGACTGGTTGGGAGTCGTTGGCCAAAGACCGTAATGCCTGGCACCTGGCAGTCTACAAAGGCACCAACACATTTGAAGAGCAGTGGCTGAAGGACCTCAATCGAAAGCGCCAGGACCACAAGAAGAGATGACCCGACCCTTCAATGGCCGTAACGTGCCCGACCTGCCTGCGCATCTGCATTTCCCAGTTCGGGTTTCACTGTCATCGATGTTTCCGACGGACTTCCAAGAAGAACATTGTTGCGTTGTGTTCTCGTGTTGTGTTTCCATGTTGTGTTTCCACGTGTGTAGTCTGTAACCATGCACATCAGCGTGCACAAATGATTTCACTGTGTTTCAGGAAACTAGGTAGAAAGGGAGATCTTGTGTTATTAGGAGACTGAATAGACTGGGAGTGTTTTCTCTGGAGAATAGGAGGCTGAAAGGTGACCTTAACACCCATGAGGGATATACAGAAGATAAGCTGGATGGTCTCAGTCTTTATCCAAGGCAGAGAATTCTAAAACTGGAGGCCAAAGGCTAAAGTAGAGAGGGGAAAGATTTAAAGGAGACCTCAGGAGCAACTTCTTCTACAAAGATGAGGGGTGGGTATATACTTTGAGCTTCCAGAGGAAGTGGTAGAAATAGATACAATTACAATGTTCAAAAACATTTGGACAAGTACGTGTGAGAAAGATGAAGAAGAAAATAGGTCAAAATTCAGGTAAATCGTATTTGCTGAGGTAGGCAATTGAGATGGCAAGGATGAGTTGGGCCTCAGTCTCGGCAACATCTTGTAAATATTTTGCACTCTGTCTAGCAGTCCCTTCGATCTCATTCCCCCACTCATGTCCCAGTAACTACTCCCTCTCCCAGGCTCTGCCATCACTCAGTTACTAAAGGAGTGATTTACAGTGGCCTGTCTTTGGGACAAGGGAGGAAAGTGGAACACCACAAGCGATGTAGACAGTCATCTGAATACAGTCTCCCTGTTTGAATAGTTCAAGCTTAAAATGACATCATGAATACTGTCCCTTTTTAGGATGTTTATAGACAATAGACAATAGGTGCAGAAGTATACCATTTGGTCCTTCGAGCCTGCACCGCCATTTTGAGATCATGGCTGAGCAATTCCTATCAATACCTGGTGAGCAATTCCTATCAATACCTGGTTCCTGCCTTGTCCCCATATCCCTTGATTCCCCTATCCATAAGATACCTATCTAGCTCCTTCTTGAAAGCATCCAGAGAATTGGCCTCCACTACCTTCCAAGGCAGTGCATTCCAGACCCCCACAACCCTCTGGGAGAAGAAGTTTTTCCTTAATTCTGTCCTAAATGACCTACCCCCTATTCTCAAACCATGCCCTCTGGTACTGGACTCTCCCAGCATTTGGAACATATTTCCTGCCTCTATCTTGTCCAATCCCTTAATAATCTTATATGTTTCAATCAGATCCCCTCTCAATCTCCTTAATTCCAGCGTGTACAAGCCCAGTCTCTCTAACCTCTCTGCGTAAGACAGTCCAGACATCCCAGGAATTAACCTTGTGAATCTACGCTGCACTTCCTCTACAGCCAGGATGTCCTTCCTTAACCCTGGAGACCAAAACTGTACACAATACTCCAGGTGTGGTCTCACCAGGGCTCTACAAATGCAAGAGGATTTCCTTGCTCTTGTACTCAATTCCCTTTGTAATAAAGGCCAACATTCCATTAGCCTTCTTCACTGCCTGTTTTGTCGTGGTTTCTCGTGCCCCACAAATGACCAGGAGACGCAGAAGATTCTTCAAGAAAGGATTAAACTTTAATTTGCAAATCAAAGCTGAGACAGTCATTGAACTAGTCGCTGATTGCCCACCGATCCTTTGGACACAGCATTTTTTATAGCAATCTCCTGGTCCAGTTGTATTAGCATATATAATTGGTCTATAGTTGCGTATCACACGTACATCCTGCCACTATTGTTTCTACCCATTGACTTAATCATGTTCTAATCTACATCTCTTAGCTACCTCTCATTAACACACCATTGTCTTCTACATTTTTAGGATTTCATTCTCCTACTAAATTGGGTACATGCATAGCAAATAGCAAGTTTAAAATTTATACTTTTATACTCCAATACCTGCTGCACTTGCTCATTCACCTTCAGTGACTGATGAACAAGGACTCCGAGATCTCTTTGTATTTCTCCCTTACCCAACTCTATACCGTCCTAACATCCTCATCACATGTCACACTGCCACCCAGCTTAGTATCATCAGCAAATTTGCTGATGTTATTTTCTATGCCTTCATCCAAATCGTTAACGTAAATGGTAAACAGCTGTGGTCCCAATACCGAGCCCTGTGGCACCCCACTAGTCACCACCTGCCATTCCGAGAAACACCCATTCACTGCTACCCTTTGCTTTCTATCTGCCAACCAGTTTTCTATCCATGTCAATGCCTTCCCCCCGATGCCCTGAGCTTTGATTTTACCCACCAATCTTCTATGTCGGACCTTATCAAATGCCTTCTGAAAATCGAGGTACACTACATCCACTGGATCTCCCCCGTCTAACTTCCTGGTTACATCCTCGAAAAACTCCAACAGATTAGTCAAGCATGATTTACCCTTGGTAAATCCATGCTGGCTCGGCCCAATCCTATCACTGCTATCTAGATATGCCACTATTTCATCCTTAATAATGGACTCTAGCATCTTTCCTACCACCGATGTCAGGCTGACAGGTCGCTAGTTCTCTGTTTTCTCCCTTCCTCCTTTCTTAAAAAGTGGGATAACATTAGCCATTCTCCAATCCTCAGGAACTGATCCTGAATCTAAGGAACATTGGAAAATGATTACCAATGCATCTGCAATTTCCAGGGCCACCTCCTTTAGTACCCTAGGGTGCAGACCATCTGGACCTGGAGATTTGTCAGCCTTCAGTCCCATCAGTCTACTCATCACTGTTTCCTTCCGAATGTCAATCTGTTTCATTTCCTCTGTTACCCTATGTCCTTGGCCCATCCATACATCTGGGAGATTGCTTGTGTCTTCCTTAGTGAAAACAGATCTAAAGTACTCATTAAATTCTTCTGCCATTTCTCTGTTTCCCATAACAATTTCACCCAATTCATTCTTCAAGGGCCCAACATTGTTCTTAACTACTTTCTCTTCACATACCTAAAAAAGCTTTTGCTATCTTCCTTTATATTCCTGGCTAGCTTGCATTCGTACCTCATTTTTTCTTCCCGTATTGTCTGTTTAGTTAAGTTCTGTTGTTCCTTAAACACTTCCCAATCATCTGTCCTCCCACTCACCTTAGCTCTGTCATATTTCCCTTTTTATAATGCTCTGCAGTCTCTGACTTCCTTTGTCAACCACTGAGGCCCCTTTCCCCCCTTTGAATCCTTCCTTCTCTGGGGGATGAACTTATTTTGCACCTTGTGCATTATTCCCAAGAATAATTGTTCAGTATTTAACTACAAATGTTTAGTTGATTTAGTTTCTTGCTCTGTCTAAGTGATGTTCTCGTAAATTTAAACCAATATCAGCACTTGGTGTTGAACACTGAGTGAGTGTTGTTATATAACACAAGATGTTAATGTCCTTTAATGCAATGCGAAATCGAGGAAGAAGGGGAGGGACAGAAACATCTGATCTTAGAACTGTTTGTCCTTCCAAAGTTGCTGCCTGACCTGCTGAGTACTTCCTGTATTTTATGTTGTTATTTTAGATATTCTGTAGAGTTTAACTGGGTAACCAGACATAGACATAGGACACAGAGCAATACAGCACAGGTTCAGTTCCTTTGGCCCACAGCAGTTTACCGCACTACTTTACTAAAGTGTAGTTAAACAGAAACTTCTGCCTGGACATGGTCTATATACAGGCAGTCCCCAGGTTACGTACGAGTTCCGTTCCTGAGTCCGTATTTAAGTCGGATTTGTACGTACATCGGAACAAGTACATCCGGTATTATTTAGCATCAGTCAAACGTTTGTCTTAGTATATAGTATATATTTTACCTTTCTATGCATATAAAACACTTAAGAAACGTATGTATTCCAATAATTAAACCACTGCGTTGCTTAGTAATAATTGTAGCTTTCATCAGGGCAGGATCTTTCAAATGCTCCATTATTCTCACTTTATCCTTTAAAATTGTTCAGATCGTTGACCGACTGTAGCCTAACACTTTTCCAATGACCAATGGCGTTTCACCTCTTTACAAATGCTTTATTATTTCCACTTTATTTTCAATCGCGATTGCTTCCCGTCAATGGAACAGAAACACCGCGGGTGTCAGGTCCCGACCTCTGCCGGGTCCCGACCTGCACCGGCTCTCGAGGTTCGCTGGGTCTTAAGGACCACCACACTGAGACAGGCTGAATGGGACAAGTTGGGGCTGTGCTGGGTTTGCATATTTGATCATCCACAATATTCCGTGTGGGAATTTAAACTGGAGGTGGCAGTGTTTTTTTTAACGAGGTCAAGTTGCGAGCTCGACATCAAACCAGCACGGATGGTACAGGAGCCACTGGATCGACATTAACCTGGCACGGAAACCTCCGTTCTTCAGCCCGGCGCTGATTTCACTGCACCACCAGCCGACTGGAACGGGGGGCGGGGGGGAAAGTGGGGTCAGGGTGAATCTTACTAAGAAAATTTTAAGCCAGATACAAAGTTAAACACTCAACACAGTGTCAATGGCAACGACTTAAAATGGCGGATGGCATCGGGATCCGACTTAAAATGGCGGACGGTGTTCTCCTTCCTCGGTTCATAAGTACGAGTTGTCCGTAAGTTGGACGTTCGTAACTCGGGGACTACCTGTACTTCTATTCTCTACATATTCATGTACCCATCTAAAAGCACCTTAAACCTCCATCACTGTCCCTGACAGCTCAGTCCAGGCACCAGTCACTGTGCAAAGAAAAACAGAACTCGCCCATCTCTTTTTAACTTTTCCCCTTTCACCTTTTTCCCAGGATCAAAATAACTAATAGATACCACCTAATATTAGTCATTTTAACCCTGGTATAAAGATTCTGACTGACCACACTATCCATGCCACTCATAATGTTATAAACCTCTATCAGGTCTTTCCTCAGCTTCCAATGCTCCAGAGAAAATAACCCAAGTTAGTTCATCCTCTCCTGTAGTTCATGCAGCATGTTGTAAGCACTCTCCATGGCCTCCACATCCATAGGGTGACCACAATTGAATGAATTAAGTCATATTCATTATCTTATATAACATATACCATATATTATATAATATGTTATAATATTAATAATATAATATATTATATTATTCTACAATATAATGTAATATTATATTATAGTAGTCATATTCTGTGCTATGGCTGAGGTGGTTTTATTTTTTTCGAGCCAGGTCACCAATCAACCCTCGATTTAACCCTAAACTAATCATAGGATAATTTACAATGACCAGTTACCGTAACCTATCAACCAGTATGTCTTTGGACTGTGGGAGGAAACAGTGGTCACAGTGAGAACATACAAACTCCTTACAGACGGTGGCGGGTATTGAACCCAGGTTGTTGGTACTATAAAGCATTTTGCTAACCACTGCCTTACTGTATTGATGCAGGAAAAGCAATACTGTTCATCACTGTAGGAAAGATAATAGGTGCACAAGGCCAGAATGAGTACAGTTCATTATTGCAAGGTAAAATGGAGCAGCAAGAACATGGAGTGCTTTAAAATTTGGCCAGGCAGGAGGGCAGCAGGATGGGCTTTGGTCTGGAGACAGGTATAACTTGTTTGTGTCTCTCTTTGTTGATGTTGCTTAAACATGCAACAGATAAAATATTAAATGTAAATCTAATTCTTCAAATGACATTCTCATTATCCACACAGGAGAAGAAGCTTCTGAGAATTTGATGAATCTGTGCCCTTTTGACATGAAGAAACTCCTGCATCACATCCTAAGTGGAAAAGAGTTTGGTGTGGAAAAAAGTGGTCAGTGTCAACTTTATGGAGTTGTTAGAAATTAAGTGTTTCTTTTTTAAATTACTGCAAATGGGAGTATTTTTAACGTTTGCTATAAAATCAGTTTCCAGTCATCTGCTGTTTCTTTGTCCCCCATTACTACCTCTCCAGCGTCATTTTCTGGCAGTATGATAAAGCACTCTGTTCTCTCATTTATTCTTTATATAAATATTTTAAAAATATTTGGTATTCTCTCTTAATGGCTATCTTACCTTCTTATTTCATCTTTTCTCTCATTTGCTTTTTAGTTGACTTCTGCTGATTTTTAAAAGTTTTCCAATCCTTCAGCTTCCGACTAATTTTTTTGCTATTTGGTACGCTCACTATTTTGCTTTTATGCTGCTTTTGAATTTTCTTGTCAGACACAATTGCCTCACCCTCCCTTAGGAAAACTTACTACTTTGGGATGTATTTTGGGATCTTGCTGCTTCTGAATTGCTCTCAGAAACTCCTGTTGTTCCTGTTCTCCCATCATCCATGCCAGTGTCCCTTACCAATCAACTTTGAACAACAGCTTTCTCATGCCTCTGTAGTTCGCTTTACTCCTCTGTAATATAGATTTTAGCTTCTCCCTCTCAAACTATAGGATGAATTCTATCATATTATGATCACTGCCTCCTAAGGGTTCCTTTATCTTAAGCTCCCTAATCAAATCAGGTTCAGTACACAACACCCAATGCAGAATTGCCTTTCCCTGAGCGGGCTCAACCACAAGCTGGTCTAAAAAGCCATCTCATAGGCATTTTACAAATTCTTTCTCTAGGGAACCAACACTAATCTGGTTTTCTCAATCTACCAGAATACTGAAATGCTCCCATAACTATCATAATAGTGTCCTTTTCACATGCCTATTTTGTTTCCTATTTTAATTTGTATCCCATGTTCTGGCTACTGTTCGGAGGCCTGATATAACTCCCATCAAGGTCTTTTTACCCCTTCAGTTTCTTAACTCTACCAACAAGGATTCTGCATATTCCAATCCTATGTCACCTGTTTTAAGGATTTGATTTCATTTTTTATCAACAGAACATCCCCACCCTCATTACCTACCTGCCATTTTACTTAAACCATGTACAGTCGGCCCTTCTTATTCAAGGGTTCCACATGCGCAGATTCAACCAACTGCGGATTGGAAAATCCGGAAGTTCTCGCTCCAGCACTTGTTGTTTGAGCATGTACAAACTTTTTTTTCTTGTCATTATTCCCTAAACAATACAGTATAACAACTATTTACATAGCATTTACATTGTATTAGGTATTATAAGTAATCTAGAGATGATTTAAAGTACTGTATATGGGAGGATATGCATAGGTTAACGCGGATCGGTAATTGAGAAAAAAAAAATCGTAAGTTCTCTAAGGTACATCCGGTATTATTTAGCGTCAGTTGGTCAAACATTTGTCTTAGTATATAGTATATATTTTACCTTTCTAATCATATAAAACACTTAAGAAACATATGTATTTCAATAATTAAACCACTGCGTTGCTTAGTAATAATAGTAGCTTTCATTGGGGCAGGGCCTTCACATGCTCCATTATTCTCACTTTATCCTTTAAAATTGTTTCGATCGTTGACTGACTGTAGCCTAACATTTTTCCAATGACCGATGGCGTTTCACCTCTTTCTGATCACTTTATTAGTTCCACTTTATTTTCAATCGGGATTGTTTTCTGGAACAGAAATACTGTGGGCGGCGTGTCACGAGCTCCGCTGAGTCCTAAAGTCCACTGCACTGAGACAGGTTAAATAAAGTCCGGAGCTCCACTGGGTCCTAAAGTCCACCGTACTGAGACAGGTTAAATAAGCTCCAGAGCTCCGCCGTGTCCTAAAGTCCACCAACTTGAGCATCCGCATTTTTTGGTATCCGCGGAGGGTCCCAGAACCAATCCCCCATGGATAAGGAGGGCCAACTGTATATCATTGGATGTTACTCTCCCACCATGATCTTCTTTCAGCCATGTCTCAATGATGCCCACAATGTCCTATCTGCCAATTTCTAACTGCACTACAAGATCATCTACCTTATTCCATATACTGTTATTATTAACATTATTGAAATCTTCCATGACTATCATAACAGTCCTAATCTAGGGTGCTCAACCTGAAATATCAGCCTATTCCTTTGCCTTCACAGATGCTGTCTGCCCTTCCAAGTTTTTCCAACATTTGTTTCTTCAAACCTTGGCCAACATTTTGTCCCATCCTAATATTGTGTTATATAAGCAGCATTGTTCTTATGAAAAGTTTTACTTCATTTTAGGAATGATGTGGTCACTTTTTGCCATCTGTATTTTTCAATATATAGCAGTCTAATTGGATAATATGTTCTGTGCTTTAAAGTCCGATCAGTGGATTCTATTGGCATGAGTCCTGCTATTTCCATCCATGAAGTTGGCCACACAGGAGCAACAAAAACCGAGAGGGCAGGCATCAATAAGCTAAAGAGTGAAATGAAACAGGTATGTAAAAGAAGCACAGGTGCTTGAAATAACATCTGAAAGTGCTGGAAACACTCAGCAGGTCAGGCAGCATCTGTGGAGACAGGAACAGGGTTAACAGTTCAGTTGGTTCAAAATGAAACTGAGAGAAAATGAGTTACTTTTCAGTAACAAAGAATGGTTGAACTAAGAAAATATCTCCGATAGGGTGAGGCCAGCCAGGTTAATCAGAAGAACATTATTTTGCTTTTTATGTATTCTGTGTTGTTAATGACAGGACTGTGGGACATGCTTAGCAAGTTGGGTTTTAGTAATAGAGAGAGCAAAATTGAGCCAATAATATCACAAATGGATAATTGGCAGAAATAGTCAATTCTGATACAGATAGAAAAAGGGAGCAAGTTACATAAAGTTGAAAAAATCAATATCAAGTTCAGCAGAAATGAGGTACAGTATTGTTCCTCAAGTGTGCTTTGTTAGAATGCAGGAAGTTACAGACTCATGCATACATCCCAAATTTATGTTCCCAAGTTCCTGCCAAAGGGTATCATAATTTACACTCCCGTAATTAAATTCTTTCCCATACTGTCTACTCATGAGGCTATGGTAAAGGTCAGGGGGTTGTGGTTACTGTCTCCAATATGTTCACCGACTGAGAGATCTGTTCATTGCCGAGTACTAGATCCCCCAGTCAGCCTATATATTTTGTGTCAAAAATCCTTCCTGGACACACCTAACACACTCTGCTCCAACTAAATCCAAAATTTGAGGGGCAAAGGGACTTAGGAATACTCGTGCAGGATTTTCAAAAAGGTTAATTGCAGGTTGAGTAGGTGGAGAGGAAGGCAAATGTGATGTTAGCATTTATTTCAAGAAGATTAGAATATAAAAGCAAGGATGTAATGTTGAGACTTTATAAAGAACCGGAGAGACCTCACTTGGAGCATTGTGAGGAGTTTTGGGCCCCTTCAGAAGGATGGGGAAACTGGAGACAAGGAGGTTCACGAAAATGATTCCAGGATTGAAAGATATGTCATATGAAGAGCATTTGATGGCTCTGGGCTGAACTCAATGGAATTCAGAAGAATGAGGGGTGACCTAATTGAAACCTGTTGAATGTTGAACGGCCTCAGTAGAGTGGATGTGGAGAAGATGTTTCCTATGGTGAGGGAATCTAGGACCAGAGGAAACAGCCTCAGAATAGAGGGGTGTCCTTTTAGAACAGAGATGAGAAAGAGTTCCTTTAGCCAGAGTGTGGTGAATCTGTGGAATTCTTTTCCATAAGGGGCTGTGGAAGCCAAGTGTTTGTTATAATTAAGGCAGGGGTTGATAGATTCTTGATTGGTCAGGGAGAAGGCAGGAGGTTGGGGCTGAGAGGGAAAATGCATCTGTCATGATGAAAAGGCAGGGCAGGCTCGATGGGCCAAATAGCCTAATTCTGCTCCTGTATCTTGAGGTTTTATATGCATTTTTAACCACCCTATCTGCACTGCAGAGTCCCATCCCTCCGGCAGGAACCCTGCCTTGAATCAGATGCAGGCTGGCTGCCTATGTCGTACTGTTACTGAATGAAGCCACTAACCTGCTTTCCTTGTTTTAGCAATGCAGCAGCCCATCGTCTCCCACAGGCACAGCATCTCCCACCAACTCCTTCAGTGCCCACTTGAGCTGGGATGACCGTCAGGGTCAGTGGTTGCGTCGACGCCGCCTCGATGGAGCTATTAACCGAGTCCCCATGGGTTTCTACGAAAAGGTCTGGAAACTTCTCCAGAAGGTGAGTTTGTGACATGACACAAATCTGCCTTTCAGATCCACAGGATGTCCAAATTGAATATTAATTTCCAGCCTTAACGGAGATGTCTAGGTATTGTGAATGAATGAAAAGGCTGTTTATAATCTGGTAAATGCAATGTATGTTAATGTTTCCATAATTGTCAGCATCAATTCAAGTTCATGCTCTAAGCTAGACTGCTCATTTCTTACACGCTTCATATTGTGTGAATTCTACTAAAGGCAGAGAGTTCAAGTTGTGTAAGACAACATCCTCATCAACAAGGCATCTGGAACAAAACAACACCCTCGCTGATACAACATCTTATGCAGCTGAAGACCCTTACCAACATGGCATCAGGAACAAAATAACAGCCTGACATCCAATGCAATACAAGAACCTCATCAGGATGGTGTGTGGAACAAGACCGCACCCTGATCAATGTGGCATCTGATTCAACCGAGCCCCCCACCAATGTGGGATTTCAAAACAACACCCTCACCACTGTGCAACATGGTTAAGCGAGGCCAAGGTCAATTCCCTCAATGATGCAGCAATAAGGGACACGGCAGGGTCATCTATGTGTCTCTTATTCTATAAGTCCAAATACTGCACATCACTGGTTCACTCTCATGGATTCTATTAATTATAAACACCAAAATCACCACAGATTTATCAGATCATTCCTTTTTCATAAGTCGATGTTGACCTTGCATGATTCGATCATTATTTTGATCTGGCCTGAATGTCTTCCTTAATAATGAGGATGCATTTACAACCTTCCAATCTGTGTCAATTGGTCTAGAACCGGTGGAATTTGAAGGTTTATTCAGGGCAGTACAGCAGGCAGTGGGTGGAGCTGCTGCCTCACAGTGCCAGAGACCCAGGTTCAAACCTGACCTCAGGTGCTGTCTATGTGGAGTCTGCATACTCTCCCTGTGACTGTGGGGGTTGAACCTGAGTGCTTTGGTTTCTTCCCACTTCCTAAAGACATGGATGAGTAAATGAATTAGCTGTTGTAAGGGTGTTCTGGGGTAGGTGAAGGTGAGTGGTAGAGCCTGGGGTAGGTGTACGTGGTAGAGCTTGGAGTAGGTGTAGGTGAATGGTAAAGCCTGGTGTGGGTGTAGGTGAATAGTAGAGCCTGGGGTAGGTGTAGGTGGTAGAGCCTGGGGTGGGTGTACGTGGTAGAGCTTGGAGTAGGTGTAGGTGAATGGTAAAGCCTGGGGTGGGTGTAGGTGAATGGTAGAGCCTGGGGTGGGTGTTGGTGAATAGTAGAGCCTGGGGTGGGTGTTGGTGAATAGTAGAGCCTGGGGTAGATGTAGGTGAATAGTAGAGCCTGGGGTGGGTGTAGGTGAATAGTAGAGCCTAGGGTAGGTGTAGGTGTGTGGTAGAGCCTGGGGTGGGTGTAGGTGAATAGTAGAGCCTGGGGTAGATGTAGGTGAATAGTAGAGCCTGGGGTAGATGTAGGTGAATAGTAGAGCCTGGGGTGGGTGTAAGTGTGTGGTGGAGTCTGGGGTGGGTGTACGTGTGTGGTAGAGTCTGTGGTGGGTGTAGGTGAATAGTAGAGCCTGGGGTGGGTGTAGGTGAATGGTAGAGCCTGGGGTGGGTGTAGTTGAATGGTAGAGCCTGGGGTGGGTATTGGTGAATAGTAGAGCCTGGGGTGGGTGTTGGTGAACAGTAGAGCCTGGGGTGGGTGTAAGTGTGTGGTAGAGCCTGGCGTGGGTGTAGATGTGTGGTAGAGCCTGGCGTGGGTGTAGGTGTGTGGTAGAGCCTTGGGTAGGTGTAGGTGTGTGGTAGAGCCTGGGGTGGGTGTTGGTGAACAGTAGAGCCTGGGGTAGGTGTAGGTGTGTGGTAGAGCCTGGGGTGGGTGTAGCTGAATAGTAGAGCCTGGGGTGGGTGTAGCTGAATAGTAGAGCCTGGGGTGGGTGTTGGTGAATAGTAGAGCCTGGGGTGAGTGTAAGTGTGTGGTAGAGCCTGGGGTGGGTGTAGGTGTGTGGTAGAGCCTGGGGTGGGTGTAGGTGAATAGTAGAGCCTGGGGTGGGTGTAAGTGTGTGGTGGAGTCTGTGGTGGGTGTAGGTTGGTGGTAGAGCCTGGGGTGGGTGTTGGTGAATAGTAGAGCCTGGGGTAGGTGTAGGTGTGTGGTAGAGTCTGGGGTGGGTGCAGGTGTGTAGGGGAGTCTGGGGTGGGTGTAGGTGAATAGTAGAGCCTGGGGTGGGTGTTGGTGAATACTAGAGCCTGGGGTGGGTGTTGGTGAATACTAGAGCCTGGGGTGGGTGTAGGTGAATAGTAGAGCCTGGGGTGGGTGTAGGTGAATACTAGAGCCTGGGGTGGGTGTTGGTGAATACTAGAGCCTGGGGTGGGTGTAGGTGAATACTAGAGCCTGGGGTGGGTGTAGGTGAATACTAGAGCCTGGGATGGGTGTTGGTGAATAGTAGAGTCTGTGGTGGGTGTTGGTGAATAGTAGAGCCTGGGGTGGGTGTAAGTGTGTGGTGGAGTCTGTGGTGGGTGTAGGTTGGTGGTAGAGCCTGGGGTGGGTGTTGGTGAATAGTAGAGCCTGGGGTAGGTGTAAGTGTGTGGTAGAGTCTGGGGTGGGTACAGGTGTGTAGGAGAGTCTGGGGTGGGTGTAGGTGAATAGTAGAGCCTGGGGTGGGTGTTGGTGAATACTAGAGCCTGGGGTGGGTCTAGGTGAATAGTGGAGTCTGTGGTGGGTGTTGGTGAATAGTAGAGTCTGTCGTGGGTGTTGGTGAATTCTAGAGCCTGAGATGGGTGTTGGTGAATAGTAGAGCCTGGGGCGGGTGTTGTTGAATAGTAGAGCCTGGGGTGGGTGTAGGTGAATACTAGAGCCTGGGGTGGGTGTTGGTGAATACTAGAGCCTGGGGTGGGTGTTGGTGAATAGTAGAGCCTGGGGTGGGTGTTGGTGAATAGTAGAGCCTGGGGTGGGTGTTGGTGAATAGTAGGGCCTGGGGTAGGTGTAAGTGTGTGGTAGAGCCTGGGGTGGGTGTTGGTGAATAGTAGAGCCTGGGGTGGGTGTTGGTGAATAGTAGGGCCTGGGGTGGGTGTAAGTGTGTGGTAGAGCCTGGGGTGAGTGTTGGTGAATAGTAGAGCCTGGGGTGGGTGTTGGTGAATACTAGAGCCTGGGGTGGGTGTAGGTGAATAGTTGAGCCTGGGGTGGGTGTAAGTGTGTGGTAGAGCCTGGGGTGGGTGTTGATGAATAGTAGAGCCTGGGGTGGGTGTTGGTGTGTGGTAGAGCCTGGGGTGGGTGTTGGTGAATAGTAGAGCCTGGGGTGGGTGTAGGTGAATAGTAGAGCCTGGGGTGGGTGTTGGTGAATAGTAGAGCCTGTGGTGGGTGTTGGTGAATAGTAGAGCCTGGGGTGGGTGTTGGTGAATAGTAGAGTCTGTGGTGGGTGTTGGTGAATAGTAGATCCTGGGGTGGGTGTAAGTGTGTGGTAGAGCCTGGGGTGGGTGTAGGTGAATGGTAGAGCCTGGTGTGGGTGTAGGTGTATAGTAGATCCTGGGGTGGGTGTAAGTGTGTGGTAGAGCCTCGGGTGGGTGTAGGTGAATGGTAGAGCCTGGGGTGGGTGTTGGTGAATGGTAGAGCCTGGGGTGGGTGTAAGTGTGTGGTAGAGCCGTGGGTGGGTGTAGGTGAATGGTAGAGCTGGGGTGGGTGTAAGTGTGTGGTAGAGCCGTTGGTGGGTGTAAGTGTGTGGTAGAGCCTGGGGTGGGTGTAGGTGTATAGTAGATCCTGGGGTGGGTGTAGGTGAATACTAGAGCCTGGGGTGGGTGTAGGTGAATAGTAGAGCCTGGGGTGGGTGTTGGTGTGTGGTAGAGCCTGGGGTGGGTGTAGGTGTGTGGTAGAGCCTGGGGTGGGTGTTGGTGAATAGTAGAGCCTGGGGTGGGTATTGGTGAATAGTGGAGCCTGGGGTGGGTGTAAGTGTGTGGTAGAGCCTGGGGTGGGTGTAGGTGAATGGTAGAGCCTGGTGTGGGTGTAGGTGTATAGTAGTGCCTGGGGTGGTTGTAGGTGAATAGTAGAGCCTGGGGTGGGTGTTGGTCAATAGTAGAGCCTGGGGTGGGTGTAGGTGAATAGTAGAGTCTGTGGTGGGTGTAGGTGAATAGTAGAGCCTGGGGTGGGTGTAAGTGTGTGGTGGAGTCTGTGGTGGGTGTAGGTTGGTGGTAGAGCCTGGGGTGGGTGTTGGTGAATAGTAGAGCCTGGGGTAGGTGTAAGTGTGTGGTAGAGTCTGGGGTGGGTACAGGTGTGTAGGAGAGTCTGGGGTGGGTGTAGGTGAATAGTAGAGCCTGGGGTGGGTGTTGGTGAATACTAGAGCCTGGGGTGGGTCTAGGTGAATAGTGGAGTCTGTGGTGGGTGTTGGTGAATAGTAGAGTCTGTCGTGGGTGTTGGTGAATTCTAGAGCCTGAGATGGGTGTTGGTGAATAGTAGAGCCTGGGGCGGGTGTTGTTGAATAGTAGAGCCTGGGGTGGGTGTAGGTGAATACTAGAGCCTGGGGTGGGTGTTGGTGAATACTAGAGCCTGGGGTGGGTGTTGGTGAATAGTAGAGCCTGGGGTGGGTGTTGGTGAATAGTAGAGCCTGGGGTGGGTGTTGGTGAATAGTAGGGCCTGGGGTAGGTGTAAGTGTGTGGTAGAGCCTGGGGTGGGTGTTGGTGAATAGTAGAGCCTGGGGTGGGTGTTGGTGAATAGTAGGGCCTGGGGTGGGTGTAAGTGTGTGGTAGAGCCTGGGGTGAGTGTTGGTGAATAGTAGAGCCTGGGGTGGGTGTTGGTGAATACTAGAGCCTGGGGTGGGTGTAGGTGAATAGTAGGGCCTGGGGTAGGTGTAAGTGTGTGGTAGAGCCTGGGGTGGGTGTTGATGAATAGTAGAGCCTGGGGTGGGTGTTGGTGTGTGGTAGAGCCTGGGGTGGGTGTTGGTGAATAGTAGAGCCTGGGGTGGGTGTAGGTGAATAGTGGAGCCTGGGGTGGGTGTAGGTGAATAGTAGAGCCTGTGGTGGGTGTTGGTGAATAGTAGAGTCTGTGGTGGGTGTTGGTGAATAGTAGAGCCTGGGGTGGGTGTTGGTGAATAGTAGAGCCGTGGGTGGGTGTAAGTGTGTGGTAGATCCTGGGGTGGGTGTAAGTGTGTGGTAGAGCCTCGGGTGGGTGTAGGTGAATGGTAGAGCCTGGGGTGGGTGTTGGTGAATGGTAGAGCCTGGGGTGGGTGTAAGTGTGTGGTAGAGCCGTGGGTGGGTGTAGGTGAATGGTAGAGCTGGGGTGGGTGTAAGTGTGTGGTAGAGCCGTTGGTGGGTGTAAGTGTGTGGTAGAGCCTGGGGTGGGTGTAGGTGTATAGTAGATCCTGGGGTGGGTGTAGGTGAATACTAGAGCCTGGGGTGGGTGTAGGTGAATAGTAGAGCCTGGGGTGGGTGTTGGTGTGTGGTAGAGCCTGGGGTGGGTGTAGGTGTGTGGTAGAGCCTGGGGTGGGTGTTGGTGAATAGTAGAGCCTGGGGTGGGTATTGGTGAATAGTGGAGCCTGGGGTGGGTGTAAGTGTGTGGTAGAGCCTGGGGTGGGTGTAGGTGAATGGTAGAGCCTGGTGTGGGTGTAGGTGTATAGTAGTGCCTGGGGTGGTTGTAGGTGAATAGTAGAGCCTGGGGTGGGTGTTGGTCAATAGTAGAGCCTGGGGTGGGTGTAGGTGAATAGTAGAGTCTGTGGTGGGTGTAGGTGAAATGTAGAGTCTGTGGTGGGTGTAGGTTGGTGGTATAGCCTGGCGTGGGTGTTGGTGAATAGTAGATACTGGGGTGGGTGTTGGTGAATAGTAGAGCCTGGGGTGGTTGTTGGTGAATAGTTGAGCCTGGGGTGGGTGTAGGTGAATAGTAGAGCCTGGGGTGGGTGTAGGTGAATAGTAGAGCCTGGGGTGGGTGTAGGTGTGTGGTAGAGCCTGGGGTGGGTGTTGGTGAATAGTAGAGCCTGGGGTGGGTGTAGGTGAATAGTAGAGCCTGGTGTGGGTGTTGGTGAATAGTTGAGCCTGGGGTGGGTGTTGGTGAATAGTAGAGCCTGGGGTGGGTGTAGGTGAATAGTAGAGCCTGGGGTGGGTGTAGGTGTGTGGTAGAGCCTGGGGTGGGTGTTGGTGAATAGTAGAGCCTGGGGTGGGTGTAGGTGAATAGTAGAGCCTGGTGTGGGTGTAGGTGTATAGTAGAGCCTGGGGTGGGTGTTGGTGAATAGTAGAGCCTGGGGTGGGTGTAGGTGAATGGTAGAGCCTGGTGTGGGTGTAGGTGTATAGTAGAGCCTGGGGTGGGTGTTGGTGAATAGTAGAGCCTGGGGTGGGTGTAAGTGTGTGGTAGAGCCTGGTGTGGGTGTAGGTGAATAGTAGAGCCTGGGGTGGGTGTTGGTGAATAGTAGAGCCTGGGGTGGTTGTTGGTGAATAGTAGAGCCTGGGGTGGGTGTAGGTGAATGGTAGAGCCTGGTGTGGGTGTAGGTGAATAGTAGAGCCGTGGGTGGGTGTTGGTGAATAGTAGAGCCTGGGGTGGGTGTTGGTGAATAGTAGAGCCGTGGGTGGGTGTAAGTGTGTGGTAGATCCTGGGGTGGGTGTAAGTGTGTGGTAGAGCCTGGGGTGGGTGTAGCTGAATGGTAGAGCCTGGTGTGGGTGTAGGTGAACAGTAGATCCTGGGGTGGGTGTAGGTGAATAGTAGAGCCTGGGGTGGGTGTTGGTGAATAGTAGAGCCTGGGGTGGGTGTTGGTGAATAGTAGAGCCTGGGGTGGGTGTAAGTGTGTGGTAGATCCTGGGGTGGGTGTAAGTGTGTGGTAGAGCCTGGGGTGGGTGTAGCTGAATGGTAGAGCCTGGTGTGGGTGTAGGTGAACAGTAGATCCTGGGGTGGGTGTAGGTGAATACTAGAGCCTGGGGTGGGTGTAGGTGAATAGTAGAGCCTGGGGTGGGTGTTGGTGAATAGTGGAGCCTGGGGTGGGTATTGGTGAATAGTGGAGCCTGGGGTGGGTGTAGCTGAATGGTTGAGCCTTGTGTGGGTGTAGGTGAACAGTAGATCCTGGGGTGGGTGTAGGTGAATACTAGAGCCTGGGGTGGGTGTAGGTGAATAGTAGAGCCTGGGGTGGGTGTTGGTGAATAGTGGAGCCTGGGGTGGGTATTGGTGAATAGTGGAGCCTGGGGTGGGTGTAGGTGAATGGTTGAGCCTGGTGTGGGTGTAGGTGAATAGTAGAGCCTGGGGTGGGTGTTGGTGAATAGTAGAGCCTGGGGTGGTTGTTGGTGAATAGTAGAGCCTGGGGTGGGTGTAGGTGAATGGTAGAGCCTGGTGTGGGTGTAGGTGAATAGTAGAGCCGTGGGTGGGTGTTGGTGAATAGTAGAGCCTGGGGTGGGTGTTGGTGAATAGTAGAGCCGTGGGTGGGTGTAAGTGTGTGGTAGATCCTGGGGTGGGTGTAAGTGTGTGGTAGAGCCTGGGGTGGGTGTAGCTGAATGGTAGAGCCTGGTGTGGGTGTAGGTGAACAGTAGATCCTGGGGTGGGTGTAGGTGAATAGTAGAGCCTGGGGTGGGTGTTGGTGAATAGTAGAGCCTGGGGTGGGTGTTGGTGAATAGTAGAGCCTGGGGTGGGTGTAAGTGTGTGGTAGATCCTGGGGTGGGTGTAAGTGTGTGGTAGAGCCTGGGGTGGGTGTAGCTGAATGGTAGAGCCTGGTGTGGGTGTAGGTGAACAGTAGATCCTGGGGTGGGTGTAGGTGAATACTAGAGCCTGGGGTGGGTGTAGGTGAATAGTAGAGCCTGGGGTGGGTGTTGGTGAATAGTGGAGCCTGGGGTGGGTATTGGTGAATAGTGGAGCCTGGGGTGGGTGTAGCTGAATGGTTGAGCCTTGTGTGGGTGTAGGTGAACAGTAGATCCTGGGGTGGGTGTAGGTGAATACTAGAGCCTGGGGTGGGTGTAGGTGAATAGTAGAGCCTGGGGTGGGTGTTGGTGAATAGTGGAGCCTGGGGTGGGTATTGGTGAATAGTGGAGCCTGGGGTGGGTGTAGGTGAATGGTTGAGCCTGGTGTGGGTGTAGGTGTATAGTAGTGCCTGGGGTGGTTGTAGGTGAATAGTAGAGCCTGGGGTGGGTGTTGGTCAATAGTAGAGCCTGGGGTGGGTGTAGGTGAATAGTAGAGTCTCTGGTGGGTGTAGGTGAATAGTAGGGTCTGGGGTGGGTGTTGGTGAATAGTAGAGCCTGGGGTGGGTGTAGGTGCGTGGTATAGCCTGGCGTGGGTGTTGGTGATTAGTAGATACTGGGGTGGTTGTTGGTGAATAGTAGAGCCTGGGGTGGGTGTTGGTGAATAGTGGAGCCTGGGGTGGGTGTAGGTGAATAGTAGAGCCTGGGGTGGGTGTAAGTGTGTGGTAGAGCCTGGGGTGGGTGTTGGTGAATAGTAGAGCCTGGGGTGGGTGTAAGTGTGTGGTAGAGCCTGGTGTGGGTGTAGGTGTATAGTAGAGCCTGGGGTGGGTGTAAGTGTGTGGTAGAGCCTGGGGTGGGTGTTGGTGAATAGTAGAGCCTGGGGTGGGTGTTGGTGAATAGTAGAGCCTGGGGTGGGTGTAAGTGTGTGGTAGAGCCTGGGGTGGGTGTTGGTGAATAGTAGAGCCTGGGGTGGGTGTAGGTGAATAGTAGAGTCTGTGGTGGGTGTTGGTGAATAGTGGAGCCTGGGGTGGGTGTAGGTGAATAGTTGTGCCTGGGGTGGGTGTTGGTGAATAGTGGAGCCTGGGGTGGGTGTAGGTGAATAGTAGAGTCTGTGGTGGGTGTTGGTGAATAGTGGAGCCTGGGGTGGGTGTAGGTGAATAGTTGAGCCTGGGGTGGGTGTTGGTGAATAGTAGAGCCTGGTGTGGGTATTGGTGAATAGTTGAGCCTGGGGTGGGTGTAGGTGAATAGTAGAGCCTGGGTTGGGTGTTGGTGAATAGTAGAGCCTGGGGTGGGTGTAGGTGCGTGGTTGAGCCTGGGGTGGGTGTAGGTGAATAGTAGAGCCTGGGGTGGGTGTAGGTGCGTGGTTGAGCCTGGGGTGGGTGTTGGTGAATAGTAGAGCCTGGGGTGGGTGTAGGTGTGTGGTTGAGCCTGGGGTGGTTGTAGGTGAATGGTAGAACCTGGAGGGAGTTGATAAATGTGTTGTCAAGGACTGATGTAAGTGATTGGTTGCTCGTCAGCATGGACTCTGTTGGCCAAAGGGGTGTTTCCATGCTGTATCTGATTCTGGGGTTGCCTTGTTCAAATCTCCAGCATGCAACACATCAGAGTCTGGGGGTGTATTGCCATTCAGTCGCATCAGTTGCCGTAATAACTCTCTCAGTTCACTCAAGGCCAGGTTATTTATTAATTTGTTTATAGAGATTCCAATCCAACAAGACCCTGCTGCCAATTACACCCACGTAACCAACTAGCCCGTATGTTTTTGGAAAGTGGGAGGAAACCAGAGCACCCGGAGGAAACCCATGCAGTCCCATGGAGAATATACATGTAACGGGGGTTTTTTCTTTTTCTTTGTTACTGTGTATGTAATCAAAATGGCGTCTTTGTTTTGTTAAACGTAGGAATGCTGGCGCCTGTGTTAATAGTAGGAATGCTAGCGTCTTTGTTATGTTAAGTGCTGGAAGCTTGTTTGGGACTGTAAACTGATTGTTGGCGGGGATTTTGGGGAGTCGGGGCGATGGAGTGAGAGAGAGGACGGGATGCTGGAAGCTGGGCGACGGTCCCCGGCCCAAGGTGTTCGGTGATGAGAGGAGACGGAGACAGAGGAGTGTGGAGCGTCTGGTCGACCACCGTGGGGGTCCCAGGAGGCGGGTCGAGGAAGTCGGAGGGGATCGAATGGTGGCCATGAGACTTCAGTAATTGAGCTCCAACGATTGTGCACGAAGTGGTTTGGACTTTGATAAGTTTGGCGCCTTTTCTTTTTTTTCTCTTATTCATATATACTGTATCGTTAGTAATCGCTTAGTTATAGTAATCTTTATAAATTGTACTCATTTAATCGCATAAGGTGTACTGTCTGTGTTTTTTGGGCGAGGCGGGGACATCACACAGCATCCACACCAGCTGATTACCCAGTTTGGCGGGACCGAAGGCTGCTCCCCCTAGACTAGAACGAGTTTGAGCGATGCCTGAGGCGACCCAGGGGTTACATTGTGGGGGTGATCGTCCGGGATTGATTTCTGTGGAAGCTGTGTGATCGCCCTCTTTGAATTGTGTCTGCGGCGAAGAGCTGGTGTGCCTTTGTGGGTGTGCGATTGCCGGTTGTCTCTGCATGTGTGTTGGGTGGGGTGGCTGCTGTTGGTAGCCCGGAGGTCGTTGTTCGAGTTCCGACTAGCGCTGACGAAATGGTGGTTGTACCATGGGTTGTCCGTACTGTTTGGAGAGTGAGGAGTGACAGGTTGGGATGTTTCAGCTATGGTGGGCTCCGCCCGGTTGTTGGAATAATGTCCAGCCCTAAAGGGGCGGAGACGTGGGCGGAGCGGACCTCTCAGTTGTTGGGTGAGTGGCAGTGCTTGGCTGAGGGAAAGCGACAGGGATTGGTTGAAAGTTTGAGTAGGCGGGCTGGTAGCGTTGTTAGAACTGTCGGGCGCAATTACCTCGAAGTGACAGCTGCCAGTTCTGGAAAAGTGTGGGAAAATGCGTGTGGTTCGACTGGAAGTCAAATGCCGCAGCTGGGGGGCTTATCATATCCGTGGCAGGAGATTGGTGGGAAGTTTTTAGGGTATCCCTTTTGGTTAGGAGGGCAGATAAATTGCTTGCGGAGACAGGGGATCTGTCAAGGGGATCAGTTGTTCCGTTGATCCGAGAGATGTCGGGAAACTTAGAGGAGGCCCAGTGGGGGAACGGCTTGGGGTCTCTGGGGGAGCACGTTCCCAGCAATGTACCAAGGAACTCCCACAAGGAACAGACCCTATTCCTGAAGGCTTAGAGGGACCATGCACTCAGGTGTTGTTACGGATGGATAGAGGTCAAGTTAAAGCCATCCTCGGCACCGGGGCACCGGTTAAGTTGCTGTACAGTTTGTTTTATAACCGTTTTTGAAAGCCTTTACCCTTGATGACATTGACGGCAGTGGAGATTTGGGGTACCAGTGCCGGTGATTATAAAGACGGCGGTTGTTGGTCAGTGAAAATGGAGTTCTTAGAGGCAAATGTGGAGGTGACTGAGGTTCGTGAATCGTTGATGCTGATGTGTCCGGACACTGTTGAGACGGGCAGCGTTTCGGTTATGGAGAGAACCAATATCCTGTTGGTGCGCTTGGGGGCCTGCCCGGAGGAGGCGGGTGAGAGCTGTTTGGAGGCATTATCGATGCACCCAGAGTTTCGAGCTGCTTGTGCGGACGTGTGTAGCAGCATTGGGCCGATACCGAATTCAAACAAGAGCCGGTGGTGGTATGGCCTGGAGGAGTATCTGAGGGTGAGACCCTCTTAGTGGACGCTGCAAAATACCACCAGGGAGGGGAGTTGACTGCTGAAGACACCTCGGTGAGGCAGAGGTTGCGGCGACTGGCCCCTACAGCGTGGCAGACGTAGGCAGCGTGTGTGTGGATTATATTGGGCCATAGAGGCGATGGCCTATCTGAGTGGTGCGAAGACGTTTAAGGTGCTGGATCTGAGGAGTGGATGTTGCCAGATCCCGATGAGTGAGGCCGACAAGGAGAAGACGGCGGTTAAAAGTTCCCTAGGAGTCTTTCCGGTCCGAAAAGATACCACAGGGTATCTCCGGAGCCCTTGCAACCTTCCTGCAGGGCATGTGGAAGACCATGGGGGTGTGGAGGCGTTTGGAATTTTGACGTATGTGGATGATCTCCTGGTATTTGGATTTGCCTCAGGAGAATATGAAGTGAGGTCGTTGCAGGAGCGGCTGAGAACTACAGAGTTAAAGTGTTTTCTGGACACGTGCCAGGGCTGGCGAAGGTCGCAGCTCGTGAGTAACTGTCTCTACGGAATCAAGTTTGAAATGAAGACTGAGAGACCGGAGAGAGTGATCTGGAACCATTTGAAAGACGTACAAATTGGAGAGAACGAAGAAAGTTGTTTGACTGAGGGCCACAGCAAACTGAGAGCCTGGAGAAGGGAGTTTGCGGAGGTGAAGAAATTGCGGACAAATCTTGGAAGGGGAAAGCGGTAGCTTGAAGGGAACCTGAAGATGACCATCGACAGTTCAAATGAAGTGCAACACCTGAAGGTTGATTTGGAAGAAGTCATGAGGAGAAAAAAAGAAGCTGGAGAGAAGTGCAGTGAATACTGAACTGGAGGGTGACCAATCGTTTAACTGCTGCTTTTCAGGTCGGAGTGGAAGAAGCTGTTGGAGTAACTGCATTCCAGATTGAGATGGCTGGGATGCAGGAGTCAGAACTGCTGAGCCAGGGGCCAGAGAAGATGATAATCTCAATTGCAGGAGGCTGAAGAGACTGCAGGAGCAGTGCAGGTCACGTGTTTCCGTTTGGAGAAGATCAAACAGCAGCTACCGATCAAAGAAATGAGGAAGAATACGGATTCAAAGACTGATGTGCTGGATGTGTGGTACATGCTGCCTTTTGCTGACTTTCCCTCGATTGAGGAAGAGACCTTTGGCCCTTCTTCCACTGAGTCAGCTGTAGTGGGGAGGGTTAGCTGTGTGCAGTGTGGGGCATGAGTGAGAGGTTGAAAGAGGTGTTGGTAGTGGACCCAAGGTATCCCCAGCTGTGTCCTAGCCTAAGGGTTTAGGTGAGGAGGGTACGGAGGTCTCAGAAGGGTTAGGGAACGCCCAGATAGTTGGCCTATATAGCGCCTAAGGAACAGGGTGTGAGGTTTACTGTGTGGGGAGGAGATGTCACTGCTTGTGCTTGGGTTACGGTGTGTTGGCAGGAAAGGTGACGAGTTATCTAATAGTCATGAGGACATGACTTTTATTTGGTGGGGGGAGAGTGTAACGGGGGTTTTTTCTTTTTCTTTGTTACTGTGTATGTAATCAAAATGGCGTCTTTGTTTTGTTAAAAGTAGGAATGCTGGCGCCTGTGTTAATAGTAGGAATGCTAGCGTCTTTGTTATGATAAGTGCTGGAAGCTTGTTTGGGACTGTAAACTGATTGTTGGCGGGGATTTTGGGGAGTCGGGGCGATGGAGTGAGAGAGAGAGGACGGGATGCTGGAAGCTGGGCGACGGTCCTCGGCCCAAGGTGTTCGGTGATGAGAGGAGACGGAGACAGAGGAGTGTGGAGCGTCTGGTCGACCACCGTGGGGGTCCCAGGAGGCGGGTCGGGGAAGTCGGAGGGGATCGAATGGTGGCCATGAGACTTCAGTAATTGAGCTCCAACGATTGTGCACGAAGTGGTTTGGACTTTGATAAGTTTGGCGCCTTTTCTTTTTTTTCTCTTATTCATATATACTGTATCGTTAGTAATCGCTTAGTTATAGTAATCTTTATAAATTGTACTCATTTAATCGCATAAGGTGTACTGTCTGTGTTTTTTGGGCGAGGCGGGGACATCACACAGCATCCACACCAGCTGATTACCCAGTTTGGCGGGACCGAAGGCTGCTCCCCCTAGACTAGAACGAGTTTGAGCGATGCCTGAGGCGACCCAGGGGTTACATTGTGGGGGTGATCGTCCGGGATTGATTTCTGTGGAAGCTGTGTGATCGCCCTCTTTGAATTGTGTCTGCGGCGAAGAGCTGGTGTGCCTTTGTGGGTGTGCGATTGCCGGTTGTCTCTGCATGTGTGTTGGGTGGGGTGGCTGCTGTTGGTAGCCCGGAGGTCGTTGTTCGAGTTCCGACTAGCGCTGACGAAATGGTGGTTGTACCATGGGTTGTCCGTACTGTTTGGAGAGTGAGGAGTGACAGGTTGGGATGTTTCAGCTATGGTGGGCTCCGCCCGGTTGTTGGAATAATGTCCAGCCCTAAAGGGGCGGAGACGTGGGCGGAGCGGACCTCTCAGTTGTTGGGTGAGTGGCAGTGCTTGGCTGAGGGAAAGCGACAGGGATTGGTTGAAAGTTTGAGTAGGCGGGCTGGTAGCGTTGTTAGAACTGTCGGGCGCAATTACCTCGAAGTGACAGCTGCCAGTTCTGGAAAAGTGTGGGAAAATGCGTGTGGTTCGACTGGAAGTCAAATGCCGCAGCTGGGGGGCTTATCATATCCGTGGCAGGAGATTGGTGGGAAGTTTTTAGGGTATCCCTTTTGGTTAGGAGGGCAGATAAATTGCTTGCGGAGACAGGGGATCTGTCAAGGGGATCAGTTGTTCCATTGATCCGAGAGGTGTCGGGAAACTTAGAGGAGGCCCAGTGGGGGAACGGCTTGGGGTCTCTGGGGGAGCACGTTCCCAGCAATGTACCAAGGAACTCCCACAAGGAACAGACCCTATTCCTGAAGGCTTAGAGGGACCATGCACTCAGGTGTTGTTACGGATGGATAGAGGTCAAGTTAAAGCCATCCTCGGCACCGGGGCACCGGTTAAGTTGCTGTACAGTTTGTTTTATAACCGTTTTTGAAAGCCTTTACCCTTGATGACATTGACGGCAGTGGAGATTTGGGGTACCAGTGCCGGTGATTATAAAGACGGCGGTTGTTGGTCAGTGAAAATGGAGTTCTTAGAGGCAAATGTGGAGGTGACTGAGGTTCGTGAATCGTTGATGCTGATGTGTCCGGACACTGTTGAGACGGGCAGCGTTTCGGTTATGGAGAGAACCAATATCCTGTTGGTGCGCTTGGGGGCCTGCCCAGAGGAGGCGGGTGAGAGCTGTTTGGAGGCATTATCGATGCACCCAGAGTTTCGAGCTGCTTGTGCGGACGTGTGTAGCAGCATTGGGCCGATACCGAATTCAAACAAGAGCCGGTGGTGGTATGGCCTGGAGGAGTATCTGAGGGTGAGACCCTCTTAGTGGACGCTGCAAAATACCACCAGGGAGGGGAGTTGACTGCTGAAGACACCTCGGTGAGGCAGAGGTTGCGGCGACTGGCCCCTACAGCGTGGCAGACGTAGGCAGCGTGTGTGTGGATTATATTGGGCCATAGAGGCGATGGCCTATCTGAGTGGTGCGAAGACGTTTAAGGTGCTGGATCTGAGGAGTGGATGTTGCCAGATCCCGATGAGTGAGGCCGACAAGGAGAAGACGGCGGTTAAAAGTTCCCTAGGAGTCTTTCCGGTCCGAAAAGATACCACAGGGTATCTCCGGAGCCCTTGCAACCTTCCTGCAGGGCATGTGGAAGACCATGGGGGTGTGGAGGCGTTTGGAATTTTGACGTATGTGGATGATCTCCTGGTATTTGGATTTGCCTCAGGAGAATATGAAGTGAGGTCGTTGCAGGAGCGGCTGAGAACTACAGAGTTAAAGTGTTTTCTGGACACGTGCCAGGGCTGGCGAAGGTCGCAGCTCGTGAGTAACTGTCTCTACGGAATCAAGTTTGAAATGAAGACTGAGAGACCGGAGAGAGTGATCTGGAACCATTTGAAAGACGTACAAATTGGAGAGAACGAAGAAAGTTGTTTGACTGAGGGCCACAGCAAACTGAGAGCCTGGAGAAGGGAGTTTGCGGAGGTGAAGAAATTGCGGACAAATCTTGGAAGGGGAAAGCGGTAGCTTGAAGGGAACCTGAAGATGACCATCGACAGTTCAAATGAAGTGCAACACCTGAAGGTTGATTTGGAAGAAGTCATGAGGAGAAAAAAAGAAGCTGGAGAGAAGTGCAGTGAATACTGAACTGGAGGGTGACCAATCGTTTAACTGCTGCTTTTCAGGTCGGAGTGGAAGAAGCTGTTGGAGTAACTGCATTCCAGATTGAGATGGCTGGGATGCAGGAGTCAGAACTGCTGAGCCAGGGGCCAGAGAAGATGATAATCTCAATTGCAGGAGGCTGAAGAGACTGCAGGAGCAGTGCAGGTCACGTGTTTCCGTTTGGAGAAGATCAAACAGCAGCTACCGATCAAAGAAATGAGGAAGAATACGGATTCAAAGACTGATGTGCTGGATGTGTGGTACATGCTGCCTTTTGCTGACTTTCCCTCGATTGAGGAAGAGACCTTTGGCCCTTCTTCCACTGAGTCAGCTGTAGTGGGGAGGGTTAGCTGTGTGCAGTGTGGGGCATGAGTGAGAGGTTGAAAGAGGTGTTGGTAGTGGACCCAAGGTATCCCCAGCTGTGTCCTAGCCTAAGGGTTTAGGTGAGGAGGGTACGGAGGTCTCAGAAGGGTTAGGGAACGCCCAGATAGTTGGCCTATATAGCGCCTAAGGAACAGGGTGTGAGGTTTACTGTGTGGGGAGGAGATGTCACTGCTTGTGCTTGGGTTACGGTGTGTTGGCAGGAAAGGTGACGAGTTATCTAATAGTCATGAGGACATGACTTTTATTTGGTGGGGGGAGAGTGTAACGGGGGTTTTTTCTTTTTCTTTGTTACTGTGTATGTAATCAAAATGGCGTCTTTGTTTTGTTAAAAGTAGGAATGCTGGCGCCTGTGTTAATAGTAGGAATGCTAGCGTCTTTGTTATGATAAGTGCTGGAAGCTTGTTTGGGACTGTAAACTGATTGTTGGCGGGGATTTTGGGGAGTCGGGGCGATGGAGTGAGAGAGAGAGGACGGGATGCTGGAAGCTGGGCGACGGTCCTCGGCCCAAGGTGTTCGGTGATGAGAGGAGACGGAGACAGAGGAGTGTGGAGCGTCTGGTCGACCACCGTGGGGGTCCCAGGAGGCGGGTCGGGGAAGTCGGAGGGGATCGAATGGTGGCCATGAGACTTCAGTAATTGAGCTCCAACGGTTGTGCACGAAGTGGTTTGGACTTTGATAAGTTTGGCGCCTTTTTTTTTCTCTTATTCATATATACTGTATCGTTAGTAATCGCTTAGTTATAGTAATCTTTATAAATTGTACTCATTTAATCGCATAAGGTGTACTGTCTGTGTTTTTTGGGCGAGGCGGGGACATCACACAGCATCCACACCAGCTGATTACCCAGTTTGGCGGGGCCGAAGGCTGCTCCCCCTAGACTAGAACGAGTTTGAGCGATGCCTGAGGCAACCCAGGGGTTACATACAAATTCCTTACAGACAGTATTGGACTTAAACCTGGACTGCAGGAGCTGTAATAGAGTTACACTAACCCGTACACTACTGTACCACCCCTTTGGTGAAGACAGGAATATTAGTTTAATTTCCCCACACATACCCTATTCCCCAAAATAGTTTCTCTTGTTTCTGCGTGTAAATGGCCCACATTAACTTTTGCTGATCTTTTCTATTTTTCTCATCTCTAAAAAGATCTTACCCACAAGCACTCTCTTTCCTGTTCAGTATAATTTTGCTTCAGATGCCTTCTCGACGAGGGAAGTGTTTTGTGTTGGATGCCATATCAAGTGAAGTCAAGTCACTTTTATTGTCATTTCGACCATAACTGCTGGTACAGTACATAGTAAAAATGAGACAACGTTTTTCAGGACCATGACACAGTACAAAAACTAGACTGAACTACGTAAAAAAAAAACAACACAGAGAAAGCTACACTAGACTACAGACCTACACAGGACTGCATAAAGTGCACAAAACCAGTGCAGGCATTACAATGAATAATAAGCAGGACAATAGGGCAAGGTGTCAGTCCAAGTTTCGGGTATTGAGGAGTCTGATAGCTTGGAGGAAGAAACTGTTACATAGTCTGGTCGTGAGAGCTGGAATGCTTTGGAGCCTTTTCCCAGACGTAATGAGGGAGAAGAGTTTGTATGAGGGGTGCATGGGGTCCTTCATAATACTGTTTCCTTTGGGATGCAGCGTGTTGTCTAAATGCCCATGATGGCAGGAAGAAAGACCCCGATGATCTTCTCAGCTGTCCTCACTATCCGCTGCAGGGTCTTGCGATCCGAAATGGTGCAATTTCCAAACCAGGCAGTGATGCAGCTCAGGATGCTCTCAATACAACCCCTGTAGAATGTGATGAGGATGGGGGCTGGGTGATGGACTTTCCTCATGCAAGGGGATCACAGAATACAGAAACTGACCCTTGTCCAATCTGTTCATTTAAGCTAGTCCTATTTGTCTATGTTTGGCCCTTATCTCTCTAAACCTTTCCTAACCTCATCCTTGTCCAAATGTCTTTTAAATGTTGTTATTGTACCTGCCCCAGCCACTTCTTCTGAGAGCTCATCATAGACACCATCCTCTGTGCAGAAAAAATTGCCCTTGGGTCCCTTTCAAATCTCCGCTGAAACGTATACCCACTAGATTTTGATTGCCTTTCCCTGGGGTGGGAGGGGGGTGAAGAGTGCATTCACCCTATGATGTTATGAAAGTCTTTTATGCTCCAGAGAATGAAGTCCTAGCCTGGCCAACCTCTCCTCTAACTTAGGGCCTCCGATATTGACAGCAGTCCTGGAAACTTTCTTTGCACTCTTTCCAGCTGAATGATGACTTTCCTATAATTCAACAACAAATCTATCTATAATGTATTCTGCTGGATGCTGTGTTGGTGAGATTGTGTGTTCCTCTGGATACTGTCTTGGAGAGGGTGTTGTGTTGCCCTGGATACTGTCTTGGTGAGGTTGTTGTGTTGCTATGGAGATCATCCTGATGAGGTTGTTGTGTTGCTATGGACACCATCTTGGTGAGTGTATTGTGTTGCTATGGACATCATCCTGATAAGGTTGTTGTGTTGCTATGGACACCATCTTGGTGAGTGTATTGTGTTGCTATGGACATGATCTTGATGAGGATGTTGTGTTGCAGACATTGATATTACTATCACTTCTGATCAAGGTGGTGCCAGTGAATAATTCCTTGGGCGACATCTTTCATATAGCAAATCTATCTGATTATTTTACTTTTTCTATGCCTTTTGCTTGTTCTTTTTGTCTTGTTTATGTTATGGAAATGGTTGGAGCTTGTTCTGTACAGTTTGGAACTTGATTGAAGCATCCAGCACTATGTTGTGTCAGAGATGGGGGTGAGGGGGGCGGGGGGGGGGCGAAAAGGTCTGAGAACACAAGATGACTCATGGAAAAGACCAGAGACAAGGTTGTGAATGACTCAAAGCAGCGTGAAAGATTGAAGTATTAAGGTGAATGCGGGGGGGGGGGGGGCAGAGGGTTCAGAGATGACTCACAACGGGGACAGTCAGCAGCCGGATCTGCTTGCTCAGCCCCGGATCAGTGCGTTTGGCTGCGGATAAGCACGTTTGACCTTATCGGTGATGTTTGGACCCGGATTGGCGGTCATTCTTTACAGAAGGACTGAGCTACTGTCCTCGAATGCAGGCAAAAAGATATTTTTCTGAGGTTTATGTGATTATTGGACTGTACTATATATTCATTTCCTTCAGTCTTGCGGTGTTTCCGTTCTTGTGTATGATTGGCTGGTGAGTGATCTGTTAATTTTTGTGTGTAAAGGGGGCTGTTGGGAGTTTGGTGCTACTGTCACTGTTCTTTGTGTGAATGAGGGCTCGGGGATTGTCATGTGTACGGGGTCAGTGATTGTTTTTGTGACTGATGTGGGGGAGGAGGGATTTTTGGGGTCTGCAAGTTTTGTTTCTTTTTCGTGCCAGGGATTGGGATGGAGTTGATGTCTTTTTTTCCATCAACACCCGGGGTATTTCTGTACTGCATGGCTCTCTGGAAAAAATAAATATCAGAGTTATATTGTACATGCATACTTTGACAATAAAATGAACCTTTGCTCAAACTGGAAATATGTAGAGAGCCATGTTGATCCATATTGATTCTGTTAAGTAGAATCAATAATAATTCCTGAGAGGGTTATGAACAGCACAGTGCACCTGAGATAGTGTTTTCAAAGAGTATGTGGAAGAGATGTAGTGTGTATGTACCGTAGATGTCGGATTATAAGCCGCTACTTTTTTCCCACATTTTGAACAGCTTTGAACACTGCGGCCTTTACTACGGTGCGGCTAATGCATGATTTTTTTTCATGCGGCCAAAAACATTTTGCCTCGTAACAGTAGACCAATAAAATTGATGAGTAGTTCACAGAGGTCCAATGAAATTGTACGATAAATCAAGCGCACTTTCACAATTAAATTATTGTAAATCAGTCATTTGTACTCACCCTCATCAACATGGAAAACACTCGAAGAAAAGCATTGTGCTGCCTTTATGGCAGTTATTTAGTTTATAATATTTTCGCTTAGTAATTCATTTGTTAGTAATTTCTAGTTAAAGTTAGAAGTGTTTTAACTATATTTGTTTTCTGTACTACATCCCGGGATGCTATGACGTCACACCCGGTTTCGCCGCGTCTTGTGGGAAATACCGGTTTGCGATAAACGGGAAGGTGGGGGCGAACGCTGCTTTTAAGTTAAAGGCGATCAATAACTTTTCCTGGTAGGCTGCAGTATATATATTTTTTACCAGTCGTTAGGAGATATTGGAATGTTGTTCAGTAAAAAAGTATACGCAACGTAATTTGTGTTACCGATACGTATGTATATTTAAAAGTAGCCGCGTTACAGGCACGGTTCGAAAAAAAGCATTTGCAATATGTATTTGTTTATGTTACCATATGGATTTAATTAAAAGTTAAAAAATCCTCACGTGTAATATCTTTCTGTGTAAATATCTCATATTACAACGTGGGACACCTGTGGCCGAAAATCCGGTGCGGCCTAAAATCCGGTGCGGCTTGTACAAGTACAAAATTGATTTTCTTTCTAAAATTAGAGCCAGCGGCTTTTAATCAGGTGCGCTCTGTAGTGCGAAATCTACGGTATGTTATATATAAGTATACATGATAATGTTTGTATGAATAACCTCTGCACATTATCTCCTTTGAAATGTTGAAATCTGTAGGCACAATGGATTTGATTTTAACCCATGCCTTCCTTTAAATGTAGTGCCATGGCCTTTCCATTGATGGCTTTGTGATTCCTTCTTCAACCACAAGAGAGGTAAGACATTTAATTCCTTTATCACTGATGGCCAGTTACTGTGAGGTGTGTGGGTTGCTTCAAATTTCCAGCTGCTCTGGGCATACCAGTTAGTAGATTAATTGGTCATTGCTGATTGTCCCATGATTAGGCTAGGGTTAATTCTGGATTTGCTGGGTTGTGTGGCTCGAAGGACCAGAAGGAGCTGTGCTGTGCTGTATCTCCAGGTAAAATAAAATATGATTCCTTAAGAACATTGGGAATCAGTTCTATTTCACTTTGCTAACTCAACCAGTGTTAAAAATGTTTTAAATTTATTTTTAAAATGTAGCATATTATTAAGGAAAGACAGTATCGTTAATTGTATGAAGATCAGAGAATGTGTTAATTTCACTTTAGTATGACTTAACTCTTCAATTTGTTTCATTTTAAGATGACACCCCAAGAGATAAAATTTGCAGTGCAGGTTGAGTCCGTTCTGAACCGTGTTCCTCACCCTGAATACAGACAGCTTCTGGTGGAAACCATTCTAGTCCTCACCGTACTCGCAGAGCTGGAGGTCCACAGTGTTGGTGGTGTAATATATGTGGATCACATCATACTCATGGCCAATGAGTATTTTTTACAAGACCAGGTAAACACTGGTGGAAGCTGATTTAAAACATATGCATAAGTAAACATTTAAGAACTGAGATTTTGATTGTATATTGCCTTGTATCATATAGAGAATATTTTTATTATGAATTCTGGCGATGTTGTTCACTTGGATTTTCAGAAAGCTTTTGACAAGATGCACACATGAGGCTGTTTACCAAGTTAAGAGCCTGTGGTATGGATAACAGATTGGCGAACTAGCAGAAGGGAAAGTCTGGGAAAAAAGGAGGCCCGTTCTGGTTGGCTGCCAGTAACTAGTGGAATTCCTCCGGGTTGGTGTTGGGAACACTTCATGTTATGTATCCATGATTTGCATAACAGAATTGATGACTTTGTGGCTATGTTTGCATATGATAGGTGAAGGGGCAGATAGTGTTGAGAAAGCAGGAGATTGCAGAAGGACTTGGATAGATTGTGAGAATGGCTAAAGTAGTAGCAGATGGAATATTGTGTAGGAAAGTGAATGGCTGTGAGCTTGGTAGAAAGAATAAAGGCATAGACAATTTTCTAAATGGGGAGGAAATTCATAAATCGGAGGTGCAAAGGGAATTGGGGGTCCTTATGCAGGATTCCCTAAAGGTTAACTTGCAGGTTGAGTTGGTGGTAACAAAAACAAATGCAATGTTAGCATTCGTTTTGAAAGGACTGGAACATAAGAGTGAGGATGTGATGCTGAGGCTTTATGAGGAATTGGTCAGACAGTACTTGGAGTATTGTGAGCAGTTTTGGGCCCCTTACCTAAGAAAAAAAAATGTGAATGCATTGGAGAGGGTCACGAGAATGATTCTTGGAATGAAAGGGTGAAAGTATAGAGTCATAGAACACTACAGCACAGGATCAAGCCTTTCAGCCCATCTAATCTGTGCTTAACCATTGATCTGCCTAGTCTCCCTGACCCACATTCAGACGATAGCCCTTCAGCTCACACTCATCCAGGTACCTATTCAAATTTCTCTTAAATGTTTAAACCAAACCCACAATACACATGCACTGAAAGCTCATTCCACACTCTTCCAACTGAGTGAAGAAGTTCCCCCTCATGTTCCCCTTAAATATTTCACCTTTCACCCTTAACCCATGACCTGTTGTTGTAGCCTCACCAAACCTCTGTGGAAAAAAGCCTGCTTGCATTTATCCTATCTATACCCCTCAAAATTTTATATACTTCTTTAAAATCTCCCCTCAATTTGTTATGTTCTAGAGAATAAAATCCTAACCTATTCAACCATTGTCTATAAATCAGGTCCTCAAGTCACAGCAACATCCTTTTCTCTGTACTTTTTCAATCTTACTTTCCTGTAGGTAGATGACCAAAACGACATACAATAGTCTAAATAAGGCCACACCAACATAACATCTCAACTCTGTACTTAGTACATTGTTTTATGAAGGCCTGTATACCAAAAGCTTCCTTTACGACCCTATCTACGTGTGAGGCCAATTTCAAGAAATTATCGAGCTGTATTCCCAGATCCCTCTGTTCTACTGGACTCCTCAGTGCCCTACTCTCTGCAGGTGAGACCCACACTGGTTTGTCTTCCCAAAGAGCAACACTTCACACTTGCTGCATTGAATTCCATCTGCCATTTTTCCAACTGGTCCAGATCTGCTACAAGCTCTAATAGTTTTCCTCCCTGTCCACAGCACCACCAATCTTGGTGTCATCCACAAATTTGTTGACCCAATATGAAGAGCGTTTGATGGCTCTGGGCCTGTACTCACTGGAGTTTAATAGAATGAGTGGGGGGAGGAATCTTATTGAAACATACTGAATATTGAAAGGCATAGATAGAGTGGATGTGGAGAGGATGTTTCCTATAGTAGTGGAATATAGGACCAGAGGGCACAGCCTCAGAATAGCGCGATGTCCATTCTGAACAGAGATGAGGAGGATTTCGTTAGCCAGAGGATAGTGAATCTGTGGAATTCATTGCCATAAACAGCAGTGTAGGCCAAGTCATTAGGTGTATTTAATGCAAAGATTGAAAGGTTCTGGGTTAGTCAAGGAGTCAAAGGTTACAGGGAGAGGCAGAAGAATGGGGTTGAGGGGGTAATAAATCAGTAGACTCAATGGGCTGAATGGCCTAATTCTGCTGCTTTGCCTTACGGCTGATTTCTGGGATGTGCTGACCTGTGTCCACAACTCTCAGCATTTTTTTGCAGTGGCAGGCAGAGAATTTGCCTTACCATGATGAATCCCGATAGGATGTTTTCTTTGGTGCGTCAGTAAAAACTGGTAAGCGTTGATGGAGGCATGTCAAATTTATTTACCTTCTGAGGAAGCAGAGGCACTGATGAATATTTTTGCTGTGGCGTCTATGTGGTTGGACCAAGACAAGTTGCTGATGTTCACTTTTTGGAACTTGAAGTTCTCAGCCTCTCAACTTGAGCACCATTGATGAAGACAGGAGCAGTTTCACACCCCCCCCCCCCCAAATATAATGATCAATTCTTCTGTTTTACTGACACTGAGGGAAAGACTGTTGTCATTATGCCATGCCACTAAGCTCTCTGTACTCCATCTCACTGTTATTTGTGATATGTCCCTCTACATGACCATTTACACAGAGTTATTACAGAACCTGGCCACATAGTCATGAGTGTATAGGGAGTTTAGGGAGTTCAGTAGGGGGCTGAAGACAGAACCTCATGGAGCACCAGTGTTTAGAATGATCAAGGCAAAGATTGAAATTGCACTGGTGTTTAGAATAATCGAGGCTGACTTTGCACTGTATGGACTGTAAAGCAGTGTGATGAGATGTGACACCACACTTCTCAATAGTATGGCATTCCAGATTAGTTATATCACATGCTTACTGAAAAAGTAAGGGGGCAACTTCACATTAGCACATACTTTGAATGAAAACGAATTTTAGCAGTTCTGAGAAGATGCTTCCTGGAGTTCACCGAACTGCCGTTTCACAACAATTAACCTAATCATATTGCAGCTGTGCAAAAGTTTGGTTAGGCTGCACTTGGAGTATTATGTGTGTTTCTCATAGCCTCATTTCATCAACGATGTGGAGTCTTTGGAGAGAGTGCAGAAGAGGTTTACCAGAATGCTGCCTAGGTGAGAGAGTGAGTATAAGGAAAGTTTGGACAAACTTCGGAATTTTCTTTCGTGTCAGAGACTGAAGGAGGACCTGGTGGAAGTTAATGGGAAGGACAGATCTGTTTGTGTTGAAAGGATATGATTATGCAGCCCATGAATTGGAACTGTGTCCAAGTTGCTATTTATAACATCAATTCCCCTTCTGCTTGCATTCCAGAAATCCCTTGGAGCAAGTGATTCCATATTAGACATTGATGCAACCACAAGAGTTTGCAATTTGTTCTACGACAGTGCTCCCAGTGGTAACTATGGAACCATGACCTACCTGACCAAAGCAGTTGCCTCTTATGTACAAGACTTCCTGCCAAATACTGGCTGTTTTCTGCAATAGAATTGTGACCCTGTGAAACATGAAGAGCTTCCTCTTGACAACGCTTTATAGTTCCACCGCTTTTTAAATGAACATGTTTCTGATAGAGTTATGTTAACTGAGATACAATAATACAAGGGATAATATGAAGCATTGTTTATTTAATACTGTTATTTATTTGAGTCAGTTATGACTCCTATATTTGTAGCTATTGACATGTAGAATTTTACTCAGTTGAGACTGGCAGGTTTGAAGGGTCACCTTTATGTTTGACTTGTTGGAAAACAGCCACAGCATATAGTGAGAAAAATGGTTACCAAGTATGTTTTGTGCATACTAAATGTTCTATTTTCACTTTTCTGCAGTAAAGTATATGGAGATCTGATAATCCACATTTTAGCATTTAGAAGGGAACAGAATTCTATTTTCGATTAATATACAAGATTATTTCCAGAATGCTTAACTACAGTTTTTGGCTAGTGAATGTGACGAAAACCTATTACGCATGGTCTTGCAGATTGTATTTGTAGTGTAGAAATTATGCAAATCAGAAGTGGTGGAATGAAGCATCAACCAGACCGAGACTGGTAACTTCCAATGCAAATTGACATGGGCATTTCCTTATTAGGAATCTTAATAGAGCATGTTGAGATAGAATTTTGTATTGCACATGTATGCTGATAAGAAAACAAGGTTTTTTTTAAAGCTTTATTGAGCTGTGTATCAGAGTAAAGACAAGCTGTGCATTAATGAATTTGCTGCATGCACAGTTTTAGAATGTATTTTCCTATTAACTGAAAACTCTTCTTAACACGTTAAATTAACAGGAGTGCATTAGGGTCAGCATCAGACTGAAAATCAATGCAAGGGTACTTGATATCTAATCATGTGTAAATACTAAATGTGTCTCATTGCATCTGATGAAATAAATAGTTTGAATGTGATGAAAAGATACAAGCTGCTTATATGCTGAATGTAATGTGCCCTGGTACTTGTTGTGTAAAGATTTTGATGGAAAATATAACTATTTTATATTTATATTCGTTGTATGTAAACCTGAACAAAATGTAATATTAACATGTTGCTGCAATGTTATTTCAGGTGATTTACTTTTTATCATTCTATGTTATTTGCTTTTACAGGTATACAAGTGGCCCATTTGCCACAAGTATAATGTTTTTTTGTGTTATTTATTTAATTTGGTTCTCTTTATCTAGTTTTAGGACTTATGTGAAGATCTGATCACATTTTAGGTCATATTTATGCAGAAATAGAGGAATTTCTACAAGGTTCACAAACTTTCTAGCACCACTATATTTAAAGTAGATTTTGAAGTTTCTTGATTAGTAAGTACGCCAAAGGTTACAGGAAGAAGGCAGGATAATGGGGTTGAGATGGAAAATAAATCGGCCATGATGGAATGGTGGAGCAGATTTGATGGACAGGATGGCCTAGTTCTGCTCCTATATCTTATGGTCTTATTTTGGAAAGCCAAATAGGGGAGGGTATACAGTCAGCTGGTTTGAATATTGGTTTAGTCATAGGAGATAGACTGTCATTACTTCTACAAATAAGGATTGAAACATGCTCAGAAATAGTACTTCAAAGTATAAAAGTAAGTTTTATCAAAGTACACATATGTCACCACATACAGCCCTGAGATCCATTTTCCTGTGGGCATACTCAGCAAATCTATAGAATAGTGACTATAACAGGATCAATGAAAGATCAACCAGAGTGCAGAAGACAACAAACTGTGCAAATGCAAATATAAATAAATTGCAATAAATAGCAAGAACATGAGATAAAGTGTCCTTGAAGTGAGATCCTTGGTTGTGGGAACATCTCAATGGATGGGCAAGTGGGTGTAACTATCCCCTTTTGTTCAAGAGCCTGATGGTTGAGGGGTAGTTACTGTTCTTGAACCTGGTGGTGTGAGTCCTGAGCCTCTTGTACCTTCTACCTAATGGCAGCAGCGAGAAGAGAGCATGTCCTGGGTGGTGGGGATATCTGATGACGGATGTTGCTTTCCTACGAAAGCATTTCATGTAGGTGTGCTCAATGGTTGAGAGGGCTTTACCTGTGATGTGCTCGGCCAACTCCACAATCTTTTGTAGAACTTTCTGTTCAAAGGCATCCTACTCTCCCAGAGTATGGACAGGAATCTTCCAGATTTACCTGTACTCTGCCGTTATATTAAGAAAGGAATCCTAGAATGCTGAGAGGTCGTTATTTAATAGTATTGTTCTATTCTGTTTATTTGAGGGGGACTGTTGTGAAAGTGTAATATACTTTGAGCGTAAGGGTCTCAAAGCTTCGAAGATAGACTATAGTACAAGAGTGAACTAAATGTGTACAAGGCCTCGGTGAGACCGCACCTAGAATATTGTGTGCAGTTTTTGTCCCCTAATCTGAGGAAAGACATTCTTGCCATAGAGGGAGTACAGAGAAGGTTCACCAGATTGATTCCTGGGATGGCAGGACTTTCATATGAAGAAAGACTGGATCGACCAGGCTTATACTCATTGGAATTTAGAAGATTGAGGGGGGATCTTATTGAAACGTATAAAATTCTAAAGGGATTGGACAGGCTAGATGCAGGAAGATTGTTTCCGATGTTGGGGAAGCCCAGAACGAGGGGTCACAGTTTAAGGATAAAGGGGAAGCCCTTTAGGACCGAGATGAGGAAAAACTTCTTCACACAGGGTGGTGAATCTGTGGAATTCTCTACCACAGGAAACAGTTGAGGCCGATTCATTGGCTATATTTAAGAGGAAGTTAGATATGGCCCTTGTGGCTAAAGGGATCAGGGGGTATAGAGAGAAAGCAGCTACAGGGTTCTGAGTTGGATGATCAGCCATGATCATACTGAATGGTAGTGCAGGCTCAAAGGGCCGAATGGCCTACTCCTGCACCTATTTTCTATGTTTCTATGTCGTGGTGGAGGAATGTTCTTCAAACCAGATCTCTGTGTCCATTGGTGTTCCACAAGGATCAGTGTTGGGACCTTTGCTGTTTATAATATAAACAACTTGATTGAAAGTGGTGGTGGTCTGGTTAGTAAGTTTGCCAAGGAAGTGAAATAGTTAGAATTTCTGGATACTGAGGGTGTTTGTCAGAGAATAGACACAATATAGACCAGTTGGAAATTTGGACAGAGAAATGTCAGGTGGAGTGTAATGCAGACAAGTGTGAAGTGCAGCACTTTGGAAAGGCTGATGTAAGAAGAAAGTTTTCAGTAAATAGAACCATTAAATGTATTGATGTACAGAGGGATCCTGGAATGCAATCCATAGCTCCCTAAAAGTGACAGCATGAGTAGATCGTGGTTAAAAAGGCATTCTGCATGTTTGCCTTCATTGGTTGGGAAATTATGTCTGAATGTCGGGAAGGCATGTTGCAACTGAATAAATCTGTTAGGCAGCATCAGAAATACTCTGTTCAGTTCTGGGAGCCTCATGAAAGGAGGGATTAGATCTTAGGAGATCATGCAGAACAGATCCATCTGGTTTTAGCTGTAAGGAGAAATTCAACAATCTAGGATTTTCTCTAAAGCTTCAGAGGTTTGAGGTTCACAAGTGAACAACTTGACCGACAATTCTGATTCTGTAACAAGTTCAATAAAATCACTATCCTAAAATACCAAATATTAATAAAGACTGATATTAATGACATTGAGAACACTTTACAGTTTAAGCCTCGACTACTCTGTATATAAGTAATTGAAGTAATTGTCTAGGATTGCTTCTGGAACCCTAATCACTTATTGTAAGGACTGAGGATATAACCTTCTTCACAAGCACATCAGTACCCTCCACTGGTATTGATGCAGAGCTGGGTGTAGCCGCCATTTTTATAGTTGCATTCATTGATGTCTGCAATGCAAACATATGTATTTGACATTAAACTATTCAACCTCAGGAACAGGTTCATGGTCCAGGACTTACTTCCTCCTGAAATGCATTGCCCTGCACTTACCAGGAATAAAATCAATCTATTATTGTTTAATCCAATGTACCAGGGCTCAGTCGCATTCTGTAAACTGAAACTTGCCCTCCTCACTATCAACACCACCACCAATATTCCTATCAGTCACAAACTCCTACATTCTCATCTAAATTATTAAAGGTTAATAAGTATAAAACAAAACAAACAGTAAGAATCCCAGCAATGATCCCTGTGAACACCGTTGTTCATAGGTTATCAATCACCAACACAATCCTCACCAACCTCCTATTACCAAGCTAACTTTAGATCCAATTTGCCTTGGATCCCAGTGGCTGTCATGAGGACTAGTTTTCCATGTGGGACCCTATAAAAGACCCTACTGAAATCAATGGGGAACTGCATCACCAACCTTGCCAAATTTATTGGATGGTATTCTAAGGGAACAGATATGCAAATATTTGGATAGATAGGGACTGATTATGGATAGTCAAGCATAGCTTTGGATGTGGTAGGCCATGTCTAACTAATCCTTTAGAGATTTTTGAGGGAAGTTGATGAAGGCAAGACAATGGATGTTGTTTAGAAGAATTGGGGACAGAGGCTTTTGACAAGTTCCCACATGGGAGGTTGATCAAGAAAGTTCAGTCACTCAGCATTAAGGATGAGGTCGTAAATAGGCTTTGTGGGAAAAGCCAGAAGAGTGGTAGTAGATTGTTGTCTCTGTAACTGGAGGGTTGTGACTAGTGGAATTCTGCAGGGACTGATGTTGGGTCCATTGTTGTTTGTCACCTATATCAATGATCTGGATGATAATGTGGATCAGCTGACGCCAAGATTGGGTGTGTGGTGTACAATGAGAAAGACTATCGGATCTTGCAATGGGACCTGGACGAGATGGAAAACTGAGCTGAAAAATTTAATGCAAAGAACCCTGAGGTGTTGCACTTCGGTGGGACCAACCAGGGTAGGTCTTACACAGTGAATGACAGGTCACAGAGGAGTGTGGTAGAACAAAGGGATCTGGGAATACAGGTTCATAATTCATTGAAAGTGGTGACACAGGTAAATAGGGTCATAAACAAAACTTGTGGCACATTGGCCTTCACAAATCAATGTATTGAATACAGGAGACGGGATGTAATGTTGAAGTTGTATAAGATGTTGGTGAGGCATAATTTGGAGTATTGTGTGCAGTTTTGTTTCCCCATCTACAGGAAAGATGTAAATAAGGTTGAAAGAGTTCAGAAAAAATTTACAAGGATGTTGTTGGGACTGGAGGACCTGAGTTATAAGGAAAGACTGAATAGACTAGGACTTTTTTCTTTGGAACATGGAAGATTGAGGGGACATTTTGTATACATCTATCAAATCATAAGGGGTATAGATAGAGTAAATACAAGTAGGGTTTTCCACTGGAGGTTGGGTAGGACTACTAGACGTTGTGGGTTAAGGGTGAAAGGTGTAACTTCTTCACTCAGAGGGTCATAAGAGTGTGGAATGAGCTGCCAACACAAGTGGTGCATGCAAGCTTGATTTCAACATTTAAGAGAAATCTGGATAGGTACATGGTTGGTAGGCTATGGTCTGGGTACAGGCTAATGGGATGAGGCAGTTTAAATGGTTTGGCTTGGACTGGACTAGATGAGCCAAAGGGCCTGTTTCTGTGTTGTACTTTTCTATGACTCTAATTTGTTTTGAAAAAGTATGTAATTAGTCAAATGGAGCCTGCAACCAACAAATCAACAGATTTCCCTGATCGATCCCTGTCTTTCCAAGGGTAGATTTATCCTGTCTCCTCAGAATTTTTTTTCAGTAACTTCCCTACCATCCTCATGTTTGGAAATCCCACTGCTGTAAGTATTGGGACACTTGGAAAAGTTCGAGCCAACACAACTCAGATGATGCAAGACCAGCAGAATAGACTTCAGCATTGTGCACTGAAGGGAGAATTCACTGGAACTATTTTGGTAAAGTCATAGAACTTCTTGGCACAGAAACAGGCATTTGACTCAATTCACACATGCAGAGCAAGTTATCCAACTGAGCTAGTCCCATTTACCCCATATCCCATGGATGTGGTAGTGGGATTTGTATGCAAACTCTCCTTTATCTGGATCCAATGACAAGAGATATAATTGTAAAATGAGACTATCCTCACCTTCACATTGAAACCCGCTGTCACTCAGTGTGTAGTCACGGGGACAAAAACCCTAGATATTTAAGCACCTCCACTCACACCGTGCCTGACTGCCATACACACCCTGGCACACCCGTCAATATCTGCAGAGACAAGATTGAAATGCACTTTTACCCCAACCTCATCAATTTTTACAGCAGCACAATAAAAGCATCCTATCACAGCTTAGTGTGGCAACAGCTCTGCCCAAGACCAAAAAAAATTATACCAACTGTCCATCATGCAAACCAGCCTCCTTTCTGTTGACACTTCCTAGAGAAAGCGACCAACATAACACCTCCCACCCCAAAAACTGTCTCTTCTCACCTCTCCTATCAGGCAGAAGATACAAAAGTCTGAGAGCACATACAACGAGACTCGGGGACAGCTTCTATCCCACTGTTATCAGACCCTTCGTCAGAGCTCTTGTACAATAAGGATAACTCTTGATCTCTCAATCTACCTCGTTGTGGCCCCTGTGCTTCATTTGTCTCCCAGCACAGCACATTTTCTGTATCGAACACCATATTCATACATCAATGTCTGAAATGCAGTGTGGATGGCATGCAAAATGACGATTTTCAGCCTGGAAGGCGTACAAAACAATGATTTTCACAGTATCTGTCTTGGTACATACAATAATAATAAACTACTTATCTACAACAGCCAGGAAGGTAAAGGAACAACAGTTAATGTTTTGTTAACATTGAATAGATGTTGTGTGGAAGTTTATGAAAATTACTGGGGGATTTTTAACAGCTATTCAGATTTCAATCCAGACAACTGTGAACTATTGCACTTTGGGGGATCAAACCAGGGTAGGATTTATAAGGTGAATAGTACTATCCTGGGAAGTGTTGTGGAACTATGGAACCTAGAAATGCAAGTTCACAGAAAGCAGCAACAGAGGTAGATAGGGTTGTGAAGAAGGCAATGGCATGCTGGCCTTCATCGGTCAGGGAAATGGATACTGGAGTTGGGAAGTTATTTAAGATTTTGAAGAAGTCACGTTTGCAGCATTGTGTGTAGTCTTGTTAAAGGATCCACCCTGTCCTTAAATTCACTTGGTCCATTTCTGACACCCCTCTCTACTTTCTTGATCACTCTCTCTCCATCTCTGGAGACAAACTGATATCTTTTATAAACCTACCGATTTCCACGCCTCTCTTGATTATACTTCTTCCCAACCTGTCCCTAGTAAAAATGCTATTCCCTTTTCTCAGTTCTGTTCTCAGGATGAAGCTTTCCCTTCCAGGCATCTGAGATGTCCTCCTCCTTTAAGGAATGAAGTTTCCCTTCCACCACCATTGATGCTGCCCATGGAAATAGCTAAGGTACTTAATGAATACTTTGCTTCAGTATTCACTACGAAAAATGATTTTAGCAATTGTAGCAATGACTTGCACTGGGACTGAAAAGCTTGAGAATGTAGATATTAAGAAAAAGGATGTGCTGGAGGTTTTGGAAAGCATCAAGTTGGATAAGTCACCGGGACCAGATGGGATGTACACCAGGCTACTGTGTAAGGGAGGGAGGAGATTGCTGAGCCTCTGGCAATGATCTTTGCATCATCAATGAGGACAGGAGAGGATGTGACTAAGCACATTGATGAAGGTAGAGCAGTAGATGTAGTGTATATGGATTTCAGCAAGGCATTTGACAAGGTACCCCATGCAAGGCTTATTGAGAAAGTAAGGAGACATGGGATCCAAGGGGACATTGCTTTGTGGACCCAGAACTGGCTTGCCCACAAAAGGCAAAGAGTGGTTGTAGACGGGTCATATTCTGCATGGAGGTTGGTGGCCAGTGGTGTGCCTCAGGGATCTGTTCTGGGACCTCTGCTCTTCGTGATTTTTATAAATGACCTGGATGAGGAAGTGGAGGGATGCGTTAGTAAGTTTGCTGATGACACAAAGGTTGGAGGTGTTGTGGATAGTGTGGAGGGCTATCAGAAGTTACAACTGGACATTGATAGGATGCAAAACTGGGCTGAGAAATGGCAGATGGAGGCAAATGGCAAATGGCAAATGTCCTCCTTTTCTGCCATGGCCAATCTCAGGTTGGAGGAGCAACACCTCATATTCCATCTGGGTAGCCTCCAACCTGATGGCATGAACATTAGTTTCTCCAATGTGGTAATCTTTCCCTTTCCTCCTTCCTTATTCAATTCCTCACTCTGCCCTCTTACCTCACTTATCAGTCACCTCCCCTTTGAGCCCCTCCTCCTATCCTTTTTCAAACGGTTTACTCTACCCTGCTAATAGATTCCTTTCTCTCCAGCCCTTTACTTTTTCCACCTACCACTCCAGCTTCTTACTTTATCCCCCACCCACCTGGTTTCACCTGTCACTTTATATCTAGTGTTCCTTCCCCTCCCACCATTTTCATATTCTGACACCTTCCCATTTCCAGCCCGATGAAGGGGCTAGGCTAAAACCTTCATGGTCTTGGCCCATAGTAACGGGTCTCGGCCTGTAACATCAAGTCTGAGCCCAGAATGTTGACTGTAACTCTTTTCCATAGATACTGTCTGGCCTGCTGAGTTCGCCCAGCATTCTGTGTGCTGCTGCAGCACATACATTAATATCTTTTCTAAAAAAGAGACCAATGTTAATGGGAATTTAATAAAATTACTGTATTTACAGAAACCATTTGTTACAATAATACAAGCAACAGCAAGCTTTTAAAATGCATATTACGAATGATAAAGACCATTTTTTGGTATACAGCATTCCCAGCTTCATCTGTCCCAATACCTTGAAATTCCCCTCCATTTCAAAAACATGCTGCATTTTTCTACAAGATGGATGAACCTTATATATTCCAACCACTATGCTCTCACCCATTCACTTTGACATCCCTTCGACACCTCTCTGCATTGTCCTCAGAACCTTCACTAGATCTAAAGTAGATTGTTCCTCACCACTCTAGAAAACCATCTCATACACACTCCATATCTGCAGCCTTTACACAAGTTACAATTACCAGATATTCCTTGTTACACACTCCTCTAATTTCCAGATTTATGTTGTGCCCTGCATTACCTGCAAACAGCTCTCAGCATCTTCTGCCTCTTGCTATTTCTAAACTTCATCTCAATTTTCTGAGCTAAGATCCTTCCTTTCAGCTGCTGAGGCACCTCTCGTACTATTAGTATAGATGAATGCTTGGTAGTTGACATGGGTATGGTGGGCCAAGAGCTTCTCTCTATGCTGAAGCTGACTTTTTGACTTAAACCTGTTCTTCAACAACAGGGAGCTGATAGTATATTCTCACAATTTCCATCTCAATTGCAGTTTATGACATCAAAGAAATACTTTGACTTCAAAAACTCAGACCTTTTAAAAGGTTCTGCTGGAATCAGTAATTATTTGTAGGAACTGTCAATCCTCCTCGTCTAGATTCCTCTGAAACAGAAGTGCATTCATAACATATTTCAGAATCAAAGGAGAGGAGAACAATGTAATCCCTGTGTTGGGATTGTAGGGTTCTCAAAATTCCATTTTTGCATGATTTGCTGAAACTTGCTTAAAAAAAAAGCTTCAGGCAATTTCTACCCTTCCTTAAAGACCTTTGAGGCTCATTATTTTTGAGATGAAGTGTTGAATATGTTCAGCTCTTGCTCTGTCGAGCAGCAACGTTGTCTTCAAAAGCTGCAGGTTTTATGAAAATATCTTTCAAAGAAGAATTGTATTTTGAAGCCAGAATGGTTATGTACTGTAAATGTTAATCAAAATGTTAAAAGTAAATGTTAACTTTGTTTGTTAAAAGTAAAAATGCTGCTTTGTTATGCTAACTGGTGAGAGAGTGCTTCTTGCAGAGCACTCTCGCAGCTTGTTTGGGTTATAGTTACTGATAACAGGAATTGTATTAATTTATTAACCAATTCGGATAGATGTTATTCTCTCGTGTGGGTCTGTGAGCTGTTATTGTGTGGACTTTTGGGGAGTCGGGAAGGAAGGCAGACGGGTGCTAGAGGTGCTGCTGGTCGATCACTGAGGGTGGTCCCAGGTGCGCGGGTTGTGGAGGTTGGAGAAGATCGAAGAGTTAATGGAAGACTCGATGGTTGAGCTCCAACGATGTTCACTAATTGACTGAACCCTGATAAGTTCTGGCGCCTTTTTCTTTATTTTCTTTTCTTTCATCTATATTTTATCGTTAATAATCATCTAGTTCTAGTAAGATTTATAAAGTGTATTCTGTAAACATACATGGTGTGCGCTTGATATTGTGTGTGCGAGTTTGTATTAATGTGCATTTCACAGCATCCACATACACGGGAGGCACGGTTTGGCGGGTGGACGAATCTTCCCCTAGACATACCGCGAAAGCGTTACAGTTAAAAGATTAATAGTGTGAAACACATTCTTCAAAATCTACTTAAATGTTCCCTCTATATATCACTAGGGCTTGTAGTTTTCAGTTTTAACCGATAGGAACTCAGAAAGTAACCCCAAAAGCCTACGTCCAAATAAAAGAAAATCTTTCGTTAACAAAATCCTTGAGGCAACAACAATATCACTCATATTAAATGTGCAGTTTCATTCATGTTGCTTTAAGAATGCAAACAGATCAGTTAAATGTGACATGGCAGATGGAATTTAATTGAGGCAAATGTAAGTTATTGCACCTTGGAAGGTCAAAAACCCAAGTATAGAGTAAGTGGCAGGACCTTACAGAGTAGTAACGCAAGCAGAAATAGTAGTAAGGGAGCTGCTTGCCTTTGTCATCAGGGCCATGGTCAGGAAGTCACGTTGAAACTTTATCCAGACCACAAATGAAATGTCACATGTTGCCCCATGGCAGGCAGGGTGTGGGGGCTTTGGAGAGAATATGAAGGCTGTTTACCAGGATACTGACCTACCTACAGGTAGGAGTTACAAGGAGAGATTGCACTAACCTGGACTGTTTTCTCTCGAGTGTCAAAGGCAGACGGGAGATCTGTTTAAAGTTTATAAAATTATGAAAGGGCATAAATAAGAAATTCAGCCCAAATCTTTTTCCCCAGGGGAGAAAAATTGAATAATCCTGCCCTCTCCCCGTATCGCTTCATGCCTTGACCAATCAAGAACCTATCAACCTCTGCCTTAAATATACCCAATGACTTGGTCTTCATACAATGCTCCCAACTGCTCACAAAATTCGAAGGTTTCACCAATGCTTTATAAAGCCTCAACATTACATCCTTGCTTTTATATTCCAGTCCTCTTGAAATGAATACTAACATTGCATTGGCATCCTCACCACAGCGTCAACCTGCAAATTAACCATTAGGGAATCCTGCAAGAGGACTTCCAAGCCCCTTTGCACCTCAGATTTTTTAAAATTCTCTTTCCTTTTAGAAAATAGTCTACCTTTTATTCCTCCTACCAAAGTGTCTGACCATACACTTCCCAACACTGTATTCCACCTGCCACCTCTTTGCTCATTCTTATAATCTAAGTCCTTTTGTAACCTCTCTTCTTCCTCAAAACAACCCTCCACCTTTTATATTGTCCGCAAAACTGGCCATAAAGCCATCAATTCCATTATTCCATTGACTTATGATGTAAAAAGAAGAGGTCGCAACACACCTCTGGAACCCCACTAGTCACCTCAGCCAACTAGAAATGGCTCCCTTTAATCTCACCCTTTGCCTCCTGCCAATCAGGCTGCTTTATCCAGGCTAGATTCTTTCTTGTAATACCATGGCTTACTGAAAATCCAAGTACACAACATTCACCAATTCTCCTTTGACTATCTTGTTTGTTATTTCTTCAAAGAATTCTAACAGATTTGTCAGGCAAGAATTTCCCTTAAGGAAACCATGCTGACTTCAGCCTAATTTATCATGCGCCTCCAAGTACCCTGAGACCTCAACCTTAATAATCGACTCCAACATCTCTTGGGGGTCAGGTGGTATAGATTGAAGGAAATGTGTGGATACAGAGAGAACTGGGCATGCGGGACACATGGACACAGGGAGAACTGGGCATATGGAATGTGCTGCCAAGGGTGGTGGTAGAAGCAGATACAATAATGGTGTTTGGAGACTTTTAAATAGGTACATTAATATATAGAGAATAGAGGAACATGGCAGAGACAATAATTTAGTTTGGAATAATAACCATATAACAATTACAGCACGGAAACAGGCCATCTCGGCCCTTCTAGTCCATGCTCAGCACAGACATTGTGGGACGAACCACCTGTTCCTGAAAGAACTCAGCAGGCCACATAGCGTATGGAAAAACATACAGTCGGCAGGACTGGGGGAAAAAGTTGGTGTTGGTGATAAAGATGGAAGTAATCGGTTTGTTACAAAATTTGATCGGTGTAATGATTTTTCCGGTTGTTTCAGAGATGTAGAGTTTGCAGATAAAGGTGATACTATTCAGATTCTGGGGGAGGGGTCCTCTGGTCCTAGGAAGACTAGAGGATTGGATCTACATTGATGGGATGGAAGTTTTTTGTGTGTTGTTCTTGTCAATTACGGCAAATGCAGATGTGCAAAATTGATGACTAACCCTGGTTGAATCTTTACCTGATCTTCTGATGACCTTTGGTCGAACAGATTGCTACTAGAATCAGTCCTTCCATTCCAAATACTGTGGTGTTATGTTGAGTTGCATATTTGCTGATCACAGGTTGGTTTGTAGGGAGGTGCTGCAAAGTCCGAACGATATTTATAACAGCACCAGAGTGATGTTTGGACAGAGGGATGTGTTTTACAAAGGAGCCTTTTGCAGTTTTTCGAGTGTTACTATGTTGAACTTTAAGTAGATTTCCTAAAAGCTTTTTCTTTAATAACAGTATGTTCATGCTTGGCAATGAATTTGAATTTGTAATCTTGGTAAGTATCTTTTTGTACTTCGCTATACAGTACCCGACTCAGAAATAAAAATATAGCAGTAAACAAGTCAGAATTATTTTTTTAATTAATAGCTAATAGGCAGCTGTTGCCTATGGTATGTTGGTTAGAGGACAACTTCCAGTGGTGTTTTGACAGGGGTTTCCAGCCCAAGACCTCCCTGCAATTGTTCTGTGTTCAAGTGATCTGCTGTAACCTGCCTATCTTGTGTGAAGCCAGTGTGGAGTAAGAGGAGCAAAAGAGAGGAAAGTGAAGCAAGGGTAATTTAAAATTTCATAAATGGGTAGCTTGGTGTTAGATGTTGCCAGGAGACAGGCCGATCTTTTAAAGTGGCAGCGTTTCCAGGGGTGGGTGAAGACAAAAGCAGTGGATCTGCTTCTGGGAGCAGAGTGCCAAGAGTGTGAACTGGACGTAAATAATGTCTGCAATGTCTACCATCCCCTCTCAGTGTGCCTTCCTCTCTCCCTGATCTTCAATCCCCTCTCCCCCAACCTCCCTCAATCTCTGATCCCTCACAATGACTCCAGAACCCTTTAGACATACTGTGCCCATCATTTCAGCTTCCTCCACAAACAACGCTCTCTCTTCCCAACCCACCTGAGTCTGGGCTGCAGTCTTTCCATGATTGATCCCTGTTTGATGACAGCAAGGACCATTGGTCAGGCTGGCTTCCCATGGAGTTAAAACCCCACGATCTTCATTCTATAATAGTTACTTTGCCTGCAAGAGAAATCAGTTTAACCCCAAGGGTCACTGCTGTCTCTTTCCGCAGTGTACACACACAATAGAAGTACTGAGGTAAACAGCACAAAGATAAGCCCTTCACCCTAATTTGTCCCTGTGACCAAGGTGCTTTCTTCAGCTAGTCCCATTTTCTAACATTGGGCCCATATCCCTCTAAATCTTCCGTGTCCATGTATCCGAAAGACACTTCTTTTAAATATTGTAATTGTATCCTCCTCTACCTCTTCCTCTGGCAGCTCATTCCAAATACCCATCACACTGTGTGGAAAAACTTGCTCCTTATATTCAAAGCTGAAAGTGAATTTATTACCAGAATACTTATGTTACCATAGAGTACCTTGAGATTCATTTTCTTGCAGGCATTTATGGGAAAAATAAAGAAATACAATAGAATATACCAAAAGACATACATAAACAAAGACTGACAACAAAAGAAGGCAAACTGCAAATAAAAATACTGAGAACACGATTTGTACAGAAATTATTGAAAGTGAATCTGTAGGTGGTGGAATCAGTTTGGGGTTGTATTCAGGAAAGTTATCCACACTGGATCAGAAGCCTGATGGTTGTAGGGTAATAGGGTTGTAGGGTAGGAACGTGGTGGTCTGTACCTCCTACCCAATGGTATTAGTGAAAATAGCCCATTGCCTGGATGGTGGGGGAGGGGTGGGGAGTGTCTTTGATGATGGATGCTGCCTTTGGTGTGAATAACACTGAAACCTCAGGCTCCTGATCTAGTATGGATAACTTCACTGAATACAACTCCAAAATGATTCTACAACCGAGACTCACTTTCTTTTTTTTTACAAATCGTATTCTCAGTATTTTTTATTTGCACAATTTGTCTTCTTTTGCGCACTGGTTGTCTGTCTCTGTAGATGTGGGAAGGGCTTTGCCTGTGATGGACTGGGCTATATTCACCACCTTCTGTGGTCTTGTTTATTCCTGGGCACTGGTGTCTCCATACCAGGCTGAGATCTACCCAGTTAGGATGCTCTCCACTGTGCATCTATAGAAGTTTGTCAAAGTTTTTGGTGACATGCCAAATCTACTCAAACTTCTAAGAAAGTCGAGAGGCTGTTGTGCCTTCTTTTAAATGCTGATCCTCGGATAGAACCTGTGATACGTTATCATCAAAGAATTTATAGCTACTGACCCTCTCTATCTCCGATCCCCTAATGAGGACCTCCTACAAGATCTGTCCTCTCACACATTGAACCCATGCCCTCTAGCTGTAGCTTTACCCGGGAAAAACATCCACCTTGTCTATGGCCTGATGATTTTGGTTTATAAACCAATAGAAAATCACTCCTCCGCCTCCTCCACTCCAAGAAAAGCAACTCCAACCTATCCAGCCTCTCCTGATAACATTGCCATCAATCTTTTCTGCACCCTCTTCAGCTTAATAGACTCGTTCATACAGCTGGGTGACCAGAACTGGACACCAAGTTTCAAGCGTGGTCTTACCTATGCCTTGTATAGCTATAACATCCCATCTCCTGTACTTGGTTCCCAAATGATACAAATAAGCATGCCAAATTGTCAAACGCCTTCTCCACCATCCTACCCATCGGTGTTGCCACTTTCAGGGAACAAAGTACTGTACCGGTACCCTTGGATCTGAAGTAATTGGGAAGGCACTACAAACCACCAGTCTCTCCCAGCCTGCCAGTAGCAGGGCTCACTACAGCACTGATTTCCCACTAGCCCAGATCAAAGAAACCATCTTACAACAGACATCAGACTTCTTACTTCTCTGTTTGAAGACGAATATACAGAACGGAAGGCTTATCACAATCAGAGTAATGTAGTATGAAGCCAGGCCCTTCTGCAAACCACACCCATGCCAACCAAGTTGTCTATCGAAGCTAGTCTCACTTGCCAGAGTTCTAAATACTTCTTTTCACTATACCTGTCTAAATATGCTTTAAAAGTCACTGTGCCTGTCTCAGCCACTTCCTCTGGCAGCTCACTTCAGGTACCAACCACCCACTGTGTGAAGACAAGCCCCTCAGATCTCAATTAACTCTTACCCTTCTCACCCTGTCCTCTAGTCTTTGATTTCCTAATGCTGGAAACAGACCATGCCCATTGACTGACAGATGCAGTTGATATTGTTACATACCCGTGACACGTGACAGTGATACCCTTGTCACGTGACTGGGGTTGAAGCTATACTGGACTTGAGGTAATGGTCTTGTGATGGTGGAGTGATGTCATTTTCCCGCCAGTAGAGATCATGTGACAGGTTTTTTTTACAGGGTATAAAAGGAGGACCCCTCCCTGTGAGGGGGGGCAGTTTGTGGCTGGATTTGCCATGTTGACTTCATGCCACTGCGTGATTTAATGTTATGACGCAGTTTAGTTGAAAGGTGAAGTTTTATCTAATGCCTAAAGTTTAAAAGGTCATTGCCAGCAGTTTCTTTACAATACTGCTAGTTGAGAATCAGTGGAGAGTGAAGATCGGAGTTCGGGAGTTAAAGATCGAGGAGAATCGATTTCGACGGTGAAACGGGTTCGACCTTGTTTGATCCTTATTCGGAAGGAATTCGTTGACTGTTCTCGTGTTAATCTCTGCAGAATACCAGAAAGGATTGAGAATGGTGGTAAAGGAAAGGTCAGTGCCTTTAAGCCGTCTCGTTCTGTAAATTCTTCGTGGGAAAAGTTCGACTTTGGGGAACTGAAGCAAAACGACATGAAAGAGAATTTAAATCGTCTTAAAAAGTCTCTCCTTTTAAATGGACTGTGAGCATTCTGAACTTTTGGTAATACTACTCTAAAGAACTAATTTTGCAACATCGCTTTAAGGACTGTAAGCTTCATTGCTTTAAGAACTGTTTAAGCTGCCACATAGCAGCTGATTTCCGGTTACGTTAGTGTTTTGTTTACTTTTGGGGGGTTTTCAGTGTTTAATAAATGTGTTATTTGTTATAAAAACCCTTGCCTAACTCATATATTTATTGTTGTCTGAATCCGTAACAATATTGAACATGAGCTTATGAGTTCACCCCAGTCTGGGCCCATCCTTTCTGGAATTACCTCAAGAAGCACAGTACTGCAGGTCAATGATGTCCCAGGTTTGCTGTCGTTCCAGCTGTTGCCATTGCAGTAGAGCACTGACGATACAGACAGTCTGAACCCAGGATCACATCTGTATCTGACTACAGAATTGTTGCTAAGCACAGTGCTGGTTCCATGTAGAATACTCCCAACATCTGGACACCCCAGGACTGCAGTAAGAGAATGGGTACATGCTTCCTGATTAGTTTGAAGGGGCTACCTCATGGCCAGAACTAAACTACTAACTGAAAGAACTGAGAAATAAAGAACATGAGAGTGAATGTTTGGTTCGTCCAAAAGAAGGACCGAATCATGATTCTGAAGATAATTTTGGCTAGAGCTTAAACTTAAGCAATAAAAGACCAGATAAAACTGATGCCTGAAACATATTATGTTTTATACAAAGGCTGCAAGAGCCACCAGGAGTTTCCAATCTTTCTTATGCCATGGACCAATACCATTAAGCAAGGGGTCCTGAGCTAGACTCATTTAAAGCACAGTTCGCTTTGACCCTTCAGTGAAACTCTCCACAACATTAATTAGTTCAAGATCAGACTATGAAAACATTCACATGGACAACATTCAATGTGTTCCCGTTATGAACCCACTCAAACACCATCTGCCAATTACATCAATGATAGATTATCCTCAACTAATTCAAACTTCTCCAAACACTGACTAAACCCTGCCCTCCATCAGTGCTAAACTATCCAACCAATGAATGTCCACATAAGCCTCCCTGAACAAGGACGACATATTTGTTTTTGACATTTCCCCTAACCCATCTTGTAACGTTCTCGCTCGGGTGTAACGGAATGCCGAACTAAATGTCGAGTTAAACCGTAGTCAATGAAAACAAGGTCGCAGTAAGATTAACCATTTACTGTTCACTCTTCACATTAACGTATGGTGAAAACTGTTGATAAAACAATACAAGATTGGTACAGTGTTTGTTTCCTTCTAAATATCACATTTACATCGTGAATACTTGCAAAGGTAAAACTACAATAACTACATTACATTAAAGTGCAGCATACAGTCAGAATCTACCTGCTCCATTGACTGCTTTAAATACACTTCAACACAAACTATCCCGACTCTTTAACTAACGAAAACATAAACCTTATCGACCGTTGTTACTTTTAACAGAATCAGCGTTAACATTTTAATTCAACATATCGATTATCTCATGACTTACAGCGTTGCTTTCACTGTGTTTCTGGTGCGTAGAGAACAACCTTAACCTGCGCTGAACTGCCACATGTGAGCGCCCCCCACCCTTGCGTTTATCCCAAACCGGTATTTTCCCACAAGACGCGGCAAAACCGGATGTGACGTCATCGCAGCCACGATATATTACAGACAAATGAATTTACTTAAACAATCCTAACTTTAACTAAAAATGCTAACAAACAAATTACTAAGCGAAAATATTACAAACTAAATAACTGCCATAAAGGCAGCACACATCTGCTAATTCCAACCCCATCATGTTTAGCAGCTCAGATTAAATCTATATACTACTAAAATTCTCATGCTCTGTTTGTGACCTCCAATTATCCCAAACGGTGCATTACAGCGGCACTTTTATTGGCTGAATCGACTTAAAATGCGTTAACTTACAGAATGCATGCAAAGTTCAGGGTTATATATTCCTATAAAATTGCTCACTCGTCAATCAACAGGCCCCGCTTTCCACAACCTGAGCCGATTCCACCTTTCAGGGAAACCGCGACGTGACACCACGACGCATGTGCACGGCCGGGCTCAGCAGTGATACCAACCGCAGCAAAAGGGCAGGGCTATCATGTCCATTTAGGAGAGCACCAACCACAGCATCCTGGAGGCTTTGGTGTTACTGCTTCATATCTTCTGCGTCCAAGGGGACATTGCTTTGTGGATCCAGAACTGGCTTGCCCACAGAAAGCAAAGAGTGGTTGTAGACAGGTCATATTCTGCATGGAGGTCAGTGACTAGTGGAATGCCTCAGGGATCTGTTCGGGGACCCTTACTCTTGGTGATTTTTATAAATGACCTGATGAGGAAGTGGAGGGATGGGTTAGTAAGTTTGCTGATGACACAAAGGTTGGAGGTGTGGATAGTGTGGAGGGCTGTCAGAGGTTACAGTGGGACATCGATAGGATGCAAAACTGGGCTGAGAAGTGGCAGATGGAGTTCAACCCTGATAAGTGTGAAGTGGTTCATTTTGGTAGGTCAAATATGATGGCAGAATATAGTATTAATGGTAAGACTTTTGGCAGTGTGGTGGATCAGAGGGATCTTGGGGTCCGAGTCCATAGGATGCTCGAAGCAGCTGCGCAGGTTGACTCAGTGGTTAAGAAGGCATACAGTGTATTGGCCTTCATCGATTGTGGAATTGAATTTAGGAGCTGAGAGGTAATGTTGCAGCTATATAGGACCCTGGTGAGACCCCACTTGGAGTACTGTGCTCAGTTCTGGTTGCCTCACTACAGGAAGGATGTGGAAACCATAGAAAGGGTGCAGCGGAGATTTACAAGGATGTTGCCTAGATTGGGGAACATGCCTTATGAGAATAGGTTGAGTGAACTCTGCCTTCTTTGATTGACAGAGGATGAGAGGTGACCTGATAGAGGTGTATAAGATGACGAGAAGCTTTTTCCCAGGGCTGAAATGGTTGCCACACGAGGACACAGGTTTAAGGTGCTGGGGAGTAGGTGCAGAGGAGATGTCAGGGGTAAGTTTTTTTTACTCAGAGAGTAGTGAGTGCGTGGAATGGGCTGCCGACAATGGTGGTGGATAGGGTCTTTTAAGAGACTTTTGGATAGGTACTGTACATGGAGCTGAGAAAAATAGAGGGCTATAGGTAAGCCCAGTAATCAATAAAGGGATAGATATTGCAATAGTCCTATAACAGAGTTATAGAGCACAGAGACTAGATCTGCAGCCTAATTCACCCACGCTGACCACGCCAGTCCCATTCACTGCTTTTGATCTATAGCCATCTAAACCATTCCTATCCATGTAACTGTTCAACTGTCTCTTAGGCATTGTAATTGTACCCACCTCAACCACTTCCTCTGGCAGTTCATTCTATGTAGTCACCACACTGTAATGTGACAACCAGAAGTATACTCAACACTTCAAATGTGGCCTAACTAAATTTATACAGCTGCAAAGTGACACCAGTTTTTATACTCAATGGATTCTCATAGATGGGAGGGATATGGACTGCTATGGTCCGAGAGCAGTCTAAATGATTTGGCACAGACTAAATGTGGTGCAATTTTCTATAACTCTATCCTCTTTGTCAATAATTACTGTCTGGTCCCCGTTAAATCTTTGCTCTCTCATTTGCCCTCTAGTTTTAACCCCTCCTACCCTGGGAAAAAGATCGTAACTATCTACCTTTTCTGTACCTTTCAATTCTATAAACCACTGCAGAGTCACCCCTTGACTCCTTTACTCGAAGAAAAACCACCTGACCATAACCAGTGTCTCTCTAGAATTCAAGTCAGTGACATTCTTGTGAGGCCTTGATGCACCATCAATAACTCTCGGAGACGGGAGGTGAACGATAGGCTTTTATTAGCTGCAAGAGACCACGATTAGTAGCAAGAGACCATCACACAACATCCTGGAGACTGAGGGGGGGGGGGAGCAGTGCCTCCAACCGCCTTTATACAGGGGTCTGTGGGAGGAGCCACAGGAGCAGTCAGCAGAGGGGTGTGTCCAGACAGGTATATGTAGTTCACCACAGGCCTCCCTGCACCTTTCCAGCTTAAGGACATCTTTCCTGTTGCTAGGTGACCCGAAGTGCACATAGTGCTCAAGTGTAGTTTAAGCAAAGTTTTGTACAATTGTACCACAGCACCACAACTCGTGTGTTTGGTGCCATAGCCAATAAAAGCAAACCCACCAGAGGTCTCCTTCACCACCCCGTGTCACCATTTTCTGGGACGTTCTATGTGAAGTTCCCACTATGAGAAACTGAGCCTGTTAGTAGACTAATGATAGACAATAGACAATAGACAATAGGTGCAGAAGTAGACCATTCGGCCCTTTGAGCCTGCACCGCCATTTTGAGATCATGGCTGATCATCTACTATCAATACCCGGTTCCTGCCTTGTCCCCATATCCCTTGATTCCCCTATCCATAAGATACCTATCTAGCTCCTTCTTGAAAGCATCCAGAGAATTGGCCTCCACTACCTTCCAAGGCAGTGCATTCCAGGCCCTCACAACTCTCTGGGAGAAGAAGTTTTTCCTTAACTCTGTCCTAAATGACCTACCCCCTATTCTCAAACCATGCCCTCTGGTACTGGACTCTCCCAGCATTTGGAACATATTTCCTGCCTCTATCTTGTCCAATCCCTTAATAATCTGATATGTTGCAATCAAATCCCCTCTCAATCTCCTTAATTCCAGCGTGTACAAGCCCAGTCTCTCTAACCTCTCTGCGTAAGACAGTCCAGACATCCCAGGAATTAACCTCGTGAATCTACGCTGCACTTCCTCGACAGCTAGGATGTCCTTCCTTAACCCTGGAGACCAAAACTGTACACAATACTCCAGGTGTGGTCTCACCAGGGCTCTGTACAAATGCAAGAGGATTTCCTTGCTCTTGTACTCAATTCCCTTTGTAATAAAGGCCAACATTCCATTAGCTTTCTTCACTGCCTGCTGCACTTGCTCATTCACCTTCAGTGACTGATGAACAAGGACTCCTAGATCTCTTTGTATTTCTCCCTTACCTAACTCTACACCGTTCAGATAATAATCTGCCTTCCTGTTCTTACTCCCGAAATGGATAACCTCACACTTATTCACATTAAACATCATCTGCCAAGTATCTGCCCACTCACCCAGCCTATCCAAGTCACCCTGAATTCTCCTAACATCCTCATCACATGGAATACTAAATATTCCAGCTTAGTATCATCAGCAAATTTGCTGATGTTATTCTCAATGCCTTCATCTAAATCGTTGACGTAAATTGTAAACAGCTGTGGTCCCAATACCGAGCCCTGTGGCACCCCACTAGTCACCACCTGCCATTCCAAGAAACACCCATTCACCGCTACCCTTTGCTTTCTATCTGCCAACCAGTTTTCTATCCATGTCAATGTCGTCCCCCCGATGCCCTGAGCTTTGATTTTACCCACCAATCTCCTATGTGGGACCTTATCAAATGCCTTCTGAAAATCGAGGTACACTACATCCACTGGATCTCCCCTGTCTAACTTCCTGGTTACATCCTCGAAAAACTCCAACAGATTAGTCAAGCATGATTTACCCTTGGTAAATCCATGCTGGCTCGGCCCAATCCTATCACTGCTATCTAGATATGCCACTATTTCATCCTTAATAATGGACTCTAGCATCTTCCCCACCACCGATGTCAAGCTGACAGGTCGATAGTTCTCTGTTTTCTCCCTCCCTCCTTTCTTAAAAAGTGGGATAACATTAGCCATTCTCCAATCCTCAGGAACTGATCCTGAATCTAAGGAACATTGGAAAATGATTACCAATGCATCCGCAATTTCCAGGGCCACCTCCTTTAGTACCCTAGGATGCAGACCATCTGGACCTGAGGATTTGTCAGCCTTCAGTCCCATCAGTCTACTCATCACCGTTTCCTTCCTAATGTCAATCTGTTTCATTTCCTCTGTTACCCTATGTCCTTGGCCCATCCATACATCTGGGAGATCACCAGGATTGGCACAGTAGTATTCAGATTTCATTCCTAGACTCGATTCCAAACTTACAAACTGGCTCATATTGTTAACAGCCTGTTACATTACTTGGTCAGTCAGATCACTTGGCAAGAGAACTGAGAAAAAAAACATAGTTCTAATAATTTATTAGCCACTCTCAGCTAAACTGAGATGCAATTCACAAAAACTATCCCAAATTAAAACGGCATTTTAATTGTATTAATTTACTTTAGATGCTACAGAATCCTGCCAAGTCTGAACATTGATATCTATGGCTTGTTTCCCTTGGAAAGGATATAGCTCTGTCATGTGGCTTTAGCCAAAGAATGGTGAATCTGTGAAATGCTCGGCCACAGACCGTGGTGGAGGTCAAGTCCGTGCGGATATTTAAGGTGGAAGTTGATCATTTATGGCTAGAAGGCATGTGTATGGGGCTGAGTGGATCCAGTATCAGCCATGATGGAATGGTGGAGCAGACTCGATGGGCTGAATGGCCTAATTCTGCTCCTGTGTCTTGTAGCTAATCCTAGTCAGCAGTGTAAATCTATGAAAAGAACAGTACATTGTAGGAAAGGCCATTCAGGACATGGCAGATTTGCCAATCACAATGCCAATTGAAACTACCTGCACATGGTTCAATTTCCTCTGTTCATATCTCTGTCTAAACGTTTCTTAAACATTGCTTTCAGATCTGCTTCCACCAGCTCCCCTACAGCACATTTCAGACACACAGCACTCTGTAAACAATTCACTCCATACATCTCCTTCAAACCTCTCACTCTCACCTTAAACCTACATTTCAGACACCCAGCACTGTAAACAACTCACCTCGTACATCTCCTTTAAACCTCTCATTCTCACCTTAAACCTAAGTTCTCTAGTAACTGACATTTGCAACCTGGGAGAACGATTCTGCCTATCTATCTATGTATTTCACAATTTTATAAACTTCTATCATGTCTGATCCAGGTTTGCCCTACCTTTCCTATAGCTAAGTGCAGAATTCTTTTTATACACATGCATGAACATCATTAACAAAGAACGCCAGATCAGGCCCTTCAGCCCATTATATCGTGCTGAGCTAATTAAATTAATGATGACTAATTAAGCTTATTCTTTCTGCCTGCCTATGATCTATATTCATCCAGTCAGTGAATATTCATGTGTCTATCAAACAGCCTCTTCAACACCACTACTACCGTGTTCCAGGCGCCTCCCACTCTGTGAACATATCCACTTAAACCACCCCTATTCCCCTGTGAATTAATGTTCATAATAGTTCTTTACATAAATCCATGAACCGTGCAGATTGCTTTTGTAGAAACAAGGTAGTTTACTCATCAACACACATGGATGGATCTCTTGTCCACCGACCCAACACGCACGTAGCTGCTGGTTCGATATACGTAATGACTGAAACCAGGGTTACAGAAGAATGTTACATACATCCCACTGTAACGGAAAAACTGCTGACCATTTTGTAAGTAACACAATCCTGGACAAGAGCTCAGGGCCAGCCCTGGGGAGAGGCAGTAGTTCAGATGTCAATTTGTAGTTCAGCTGTCAGTCAGCCATCCAGATCAGTTAATAATCCACAGTTCACCACTGTTTTACAAAGATTTATTAACACATGTAAACAACCTCTAGTGGTGTCTGTCGTTTTATTGTTTCCTTTTCCCCACAGAACCCCATTACCAACCCCATTTCTGTCCCCCTCTGCCTCCTGGTTCCATTCACTCACTTAAGCCCCTATCTCACATTCACTTCTCCCCTAATGATTCCCATTATCGCCTATTTGCCTGGCCTGCTGAGCTCCTCCGACATTTTGTCTGCATCGCTCCCGTTATCACCTCCTCACTTTAACAGATTCCAACAAAGGTAGTCCTTTAAAATCCAATTTATTACCCTCCCCTCATCTCCCCACTTCCAGCTCCATCTGACTAATTTTAGGTCATGATGGATTTATCCTAACTCCTCCCTTTGCCCTGCCCAATCTGCTCGTCATCCATCAGCTCTTCTCAATCCAGCAGTCATCCCTGGCCCCTCTCTACACTGGCCATCTCCCCCCTCACCTCTTCCCCACTGATCCCTACATTGGCCAACTCCCCTCTCACCATTTCCCATTTCACCACCTCCCCTCTTCTCTCTCCTCTCTCAGTGATGCAAGATCTCAACCCAAAACATAGACCATTCCTCTTTCCCCCCGACCCCCCTGCACCTGCTGAACTGCTGCAAGCTCCAGTCTCTGGCATCTCTGTGGTGGAACCAGTTTTGGTTTACTTGAACTTGTATTACAGACACAATTTTCTGAACAAGTATGTGCCAACAACAATAACCCAACAATTTGCATTTTAGCACAGAAGTGTCCCATGTGAAAACCTAACAGAGCAAATGGACGGGCCAGGAGTGGAGAAGCTGATGAACAATGGCAAGATTGAGAGGAGGAGGGAAGCGATTCTAGTGATCAGGGACAGAAAGTAGTCACGTTGCCAGTGAGGGAGTTCGGAAGGCTGAGCTGCTGGGTGAATGTGTGAGCAAGCGGCGATGTTCTGACATCCAGCCATCACAACACTCAATGAATGGTTCTCCATCAAATATATTTTATACAGTACTCAAGTAAAGCTTCACTATTCAGGGCATAAAATGGCCCTTGCACCATGATGAAAATCATTAAGAGTATCCTTGGGAAAAAACAAGCAGGATCAGTGAATCCAATTTCATGAATCTTTAGTAGATGCTTGTTAATTAATTAACAGCCAAAGTCTTTGCTATCACACTTTTTTGCACTCTTTACAAACCAGTTGCAAATAGGATAGACCCTATGAGAAGAGGAACAGAATTAAACCATCAAGTTTGCTCCGCTATTCCATCATGGCTGCTTTATTTGAATAGATTGAACAATTGGTCAAAAACTTGGCCATTTGTGTTTAATATGGACAAATGTGAGTCTTACACGTCGAAATGGAGAGAGAGTACAGGGGAATGAATTTCAAAGGGATGCAGGTGATCCAATACATGAGCCACAGAAGGTTAGCAGGCAGGTCCAATGAGTCATTAAGAAAGCAAGTGACGTGTTGGTCTTTATTGTGGGGGAGGTAGAGTTTAAGAACAGGGAGGTTTTGTTTACAGCTGTTGGTGAGCGTACATCTGGAATACTGCATAGAGTTTCGTTCCCCTTGCCTAAAAAAAGGACACAGCTGTAACTGGAGGCAGTTCAAAGGAAATCCACCAGGCTAACTCGTGGGAGAGCTTAGTAAACTCAGGGAAGATAGAAAGCTTAGTAACAGGGTGACATGACAACAGCCTTTCCTTCAAGTGGCAGCAAAACTAGGTGGGGGAGAGGAGGGAAGAGAGAAGCAGTCCACTTGCTCCTGTTACATCAAAGGTTGACAGCTTCAGTTTCCTAGGAGTGGTTTCACTCAACATGCTTCAGCAATTACAGGCTTTGGTAAGCACAGGAGGTGGTTCTTGGTAAATCTACAGCAAGCTCCCCCCTCTCTTTCTTTGTCTACAAGTGCACTGAGAATGGGTCCAGAATTAGTGACATGTTCTTTGTGTAGAACTCAGAGACATGATAACTACATCTGCCTGAAGTGTAAGGAGCTGCAGCTCCTTAGAGACCCTGTTAAGGAAACGGGGCTGCAGTTCAGTGACCTTCAGCTTATTTGGGAGAATGAGGAGGTGAGGGACAGGAACACCAGCGAGGTAGTCGTCCTTACATTGCAGGAGGCAGGTACCCGAGTGACTGTCAGGAGAGGGAAAGGGAATAGGCAGCCAGTGCAGACCACTCCTGTGGCTGTTCTCCTCAGTAAGTATACCACCTGTGGACACTGTTGAGGTCATGACATATCAGGGAGAACCGGGTCTCGGTAAGAGTCTAGCTCTGCAGCTCAGAAGGGAAGGGGGAAGAAGGGGAGTGCAGCCGTGATAGAGGATTCCATAGTTACAAGAACAGGCAGGAGAATCAGGTTTAATATCACTGGCATATGACATGAAATTTGTTGTTTTACAGAAGCAGTACTTTGTAATACATTATAACTTAGTTTTTAAAAATTATTATAAGTAGCATGTAAAAAAGAGCCAAAAAGTGAAGTAGTGTTGAGGGGTTCATAGTCCATTCATAAGTCTGATGGCAGAGGGAAAGAAGCCAGTTCTGAATTATAAAGTGTGAGTATTCAGACTCCTGTATTCCTCCCTTAATGGTGACAATGAGAAGAGGGATTATTCTGGGAGATGGGGACTCTTATTATGGATGCTGTCTCTATGAGGCATCACTCCTTGGAAGTGTCCTCGATGCTGTGGATGGTAATGCCATGATGGAGATGACCGAGTTTACAACTCTCTACAGCTTTTCCAACTCTGAGCAGTGGCCTCTCCGTACCAGACAGTGATGGAACCAGTTAGAATGCTCTCGTGTACATCTGTAAACATTTACAAGGGTCTTTGACATACCAAATCTCCTCAAACTCCTCATAACTGTTGTCATGCCTTCTTTGTAATTGCATTAATATGAATTAGAATCATTTAATTATTACAGGCAAATGTCATAAAATATGTTGTGCTGCAGACAGCAGTACATTGCAATACATAGAAATAACTGTAAATTACAATAAAATATATAAAAACTGAATAAGTAGTGCAAAGAGTAAGTAAAGAAAAAATAAACTAGATAGTGTACATTGGTTCATTATCCATTCAGAAACCTAATGGTACAGGGGAACAAACTGTTCCTATAAATAGACCATCTTTAGGATCCTGTACCTCCTCCTTAATGGTAGTAATGAGAACAGGGCAGGTCCTGGGTGTCGGAGGTCCTAACTGATGGACAACGCCCCTTTGAGGCATCGTCTTTTGAATGTCTCCTGGATGCTGGGGAGTACAATGCCCATGATGTTATTTCTGATCTGCACCAACTATGGTCTCCCAGAGACGACCTCGTTGCAGAAGGGAGTACAGAGGCCCAGGTTTTGGAGCTTGTGGATTAGAATGGAGGGTGTGATTGTGTTGAGTTCTGTACTGTAATCAGTAAACAGCAGCCTGACATACTGTAAGTATGACTATAGTCCAGGTGATCCAAGGCCAAGTGGAGAGCCAGTGAAATTGCATCCATTGTAGACAAATTTCAGTGGGTTCAGGTCCTTGCTTAGGCAGGAGTTGATTCTGTCCATGACCAATCTCTCTAAGCACCTCATCACATAGATACTAGTGCTACTAGCCAATAGTTGCTGAGGCCACACTCACTGCTCTCCTTGGGCACTGGTATGGCTGTCACCCTTTTGAAGCAGGTGGGACCTCGGACTGCAACAGTGAGAGATTGAAGATGTCCTTGAACACTCCACCAGTTGGTTCAAACAGATTTTCAGTACCCTACCAGGTACATCATCAGGGCCCGGTGCTTTGTGAGGGTTCACCCTCAAAGATATTCCGACATCTGTTTCTGTGCTGTAATGTTCTGTGGTTCTGTGGAGAAGGCAGGAGAATGGGATTGTGAGGGATGATAAATCAGCCATGATGGAATGACAGAGTAGGCTTTATGGGCTAAATAGCCTAATTCTGTTCCTATATCTCATGGTCTTATGGAGTTAACATTACCAATAACCTGCCCCGTCCAACCACATAGACAACATAGCCAAGTAAACTAATCTGGTCGCCTCACTACAGGAAAGATGTGGAAGCCATAGAAAGGGTGCAGAGGAGATTTACAAGGATGTTGCCTGGATTGGGGAGCATGCCTTATGAGAATAGGTTGAGAGAACTCAGCCTTTTCTTCTTGGAGCGAAGGAGGATGGGAGGTGACCTGATAGAGGTGTATAAGATGACGAGAGGCATTGATTGTGTGGATAGTCAGAGGCTTTTTCCCAGGGCTGAAATGGTGTTGTTCCCATTCTGATATGTCTATCCATGGCCTCCTCTACTGCTAAGATGAAGCCACACTCAGGTTGGAGGAACAACACCTTATATACCGGCTGGGTAGCCTCCAACCTGATGGCATGAACATTGATTTCTCTAACTTCCGTTAATGCCCCTCCTTCCCTTCTTACTCCATCCCTGATTCATTTATTCCCCCCACTTTTTTCTCTCTCTCTGCCCATCACTCTTTGCCCATTCTCCATCTCCCTCTGGTGCTCCCCTCCCCTTTTCTTTCTCCCTAGGCCTCCCGTCCCATGATCCTTTCCCTTCTCCAGCTCTGTTTCCCTTTGGTCAATCACCTTTCCAGCTCTTAGCTTCACCCCACCCCCTCCTGCCTTCTCCTATCATTTCAGATTTCCCTCTTCCCCTCCTACTTTCAAATCTCTTACTATCTTTTCTATCAGTTAGTCCTGACGAAGGGTCTCGGCCTAAAACGTCGACAGTTTTTCTTCCTATAGATGCTGCCTGGCCTGCTGTGTTCCACCAGCATTTTGCAGATGTATCACAGCTTGATTTGATGGCTGCTCTGTCCAAGATCACAAGAAATTGAAAAGAATTGTAAATGTGTCCCAGTTAATTTCCCCTCCATTGACTAGTTTTATTCTCAAATACTAAATGATGAATTCCTGATCTCCCAATCTACAATACCTTATCATGGCCCTTGCAATACACTTTCTCTGTAATTCTATATTGTACGTTCTGTTTTCATCATTTTACTACCGTAATGCATTTATGTGTGGAACAGTGTCTGGATAACATGCAAACTGTAGCTTTTGACTCTATCTCAGTACACACGACAATAATAAACCACTCAATAACACTAACTCTTTTACAACAGCATCTCCACTGCTGTCCACCAGACACAGAGGAACACCTTCAGGTTCTCCTCCGAGTCACACACTGCAGGTGCCTTCTCATTGTTTGGTGAAAATCATTTGGGGCAATTTCACCAGAAGTGAATTAGGGATGGGCAATTAACACCAGTCCTGAGATACCACCAGTGAATCAAAAGCACTGGAACACAGAATACTCATCACTTTAATCTTGACATCCCATTCTTAGGTCCCACTCTCAATGCTTCTGGCTGACAATGTGTACGGTACCCCCTTTGCCTAAACCATGGTGGAAAGATGTGGACATGAGAGGCTAAGACCAGATACTTGGCATGACTTCTGCAGAGAAGTGACTTCCTGACGCCAGGTCAAATCGGGACTTGACAGTCAGATCAGGTAGGAAACATGCATTAACCGGTATTGGGGAGCAGAGGACAAGCGAGCATGGTATCTAAACCTCAAGCCATGCTGCACAGCAAACTCGCTCACTGGTGCCTGAGCACAGGAAGATCCCGATAACTCGCTGCATCCCGACAGCCCCCATCAGGAACGATGCAAGTCTAACTAACAGGAGACAGTTTGCCGGTTCTGGGGAGGGAAGGGTGTGCCTGTCAAGTGCTTTGACATGTGGGTGTGGATAGAGAGAGTGAGGCCCCACCTCTCCACGCACCTCTCGGTGGTGTAGACACTGTTCTCTCCCCTACAATTCCACTAGCTGTGCCCAGGGTATGATTGAGATATTCCACCTGTCGTGCCTGCCCTAGAAGTGAAGACAACAGCAGAAGCTTCCCTCTGAAAGGAAAGCCTGTCCTTTGTGCCCAGTGGCATGCTCCCAGCCACGTTCTCTGAACCTCGTGGGACGTCCCATGATTCGGGCTACGCGCAATAGGTCGACAATGCTCAGTACTCGGATAGACTTGCCTAACTCTGCACAGTGGGGGTGAGGGGCGGGGCACTATAGGCCCTGCCCACAAGGTTATTAGGTTATTAAAATACCTACACAGATGTGATTTCTTGACCACTACCTGAGGTTGATAGTAATATGGAATAGGAAGCTGTCCACCATCTCTGTAGCAGCTCCATTGCTGAGGATGGTGTTGTACTCACCACCGCTAGACCATTTTATAAATAAATTAGAAGCAAGTGGGCTGCCAGAAGAAAGTGCAAGTCCCCTCAAGGAACCAAAGTCTGCAAGACTATAAGGCATAGGAGCAGAGTTAATCCTTTCGGCCCTCACGCCGGCTCCACCATTTGATCATGGCTGATTTATTTCCCTCTCAATCCCTTTGACATCCTTACTAATCAAAAACCAATCAACCTCCGCTTTAAATGTACCCAATGACTTGGCCTCCAGAGCTAACTGTGGCAATTAATAACAGAGATTCAACATGCTCTGGGTAAAGGAATTCCTCCTCATCTCTGTTCTCAAGGGATGCCCTTATATTTTGGGGCTGTGCCCTCCAACTCTGCCCTCCCACTATTTGCAAAATACCTTCCACATCCACTCTACCTAGGCCTTTCAATATTCGATAGGTTTCAATGAGATCCCCCTTCATTCTTCTAAATTCCAGTGAATCTAGCCCCAGAGCTATCAAACAGTCCTCATATATTTACCGTTTCATTCCTAGAATTATTCTTGTAAACCTCCTCTGTACCTTCTCAATCCCAGCATATCCGTTCAATACTCCAGATGTGGTCTGATTAATGCCTTACAAAGCCTCAGCACTACATTTCCATTTCTATTCTTCTCCTCTTGAAATGAATACTAACATTGCATTTCCCCTCCTTACTACCAACTCAACCTGCAAGTTAACCTTTAGGAAATCCTGCACGAGGACTCCCAAGTCTCTTTGCACTTCCACTTTCTGAATTTGCTCCCCATTTACAAAATAGACTACATCTTTATTCCTTTTTCCAAAGTGCATGTGCATGCCAAAAGTGAAGTTTTTGTATAGAACTAGGGGACAAGTATTGTGTCCTAAGTAATACTTCTTGTCATTATTCACCAGGGATGGATGGAGAATTAGAGAAGGTATACTCTGATTACCTCAACATGTATGTATCATGAAAGAGGAAGTGTTAGACATATTGACATATGTGGACAAATCTCTCCCAGGGCGTTATGAGATGTAAGGAAGTTGGGACTCTGATGGAGATTTTTGCATCATTTCTGGCCATAGGTGAGGTACCAGAAGTCTAGACTGTAGCTAATATGATTTCCATAAAAGGGTGGGTCAGGAAACTACAGGACAGTGAGTAAGGAAATTATTGGAAAAATTCATGTATAGGATTTGTGAACACTTGGAAAGGTAGATACTGATTGAGAGTCAGTATGGTTTTGTGTAGGGGAAATCTCATCTCACTAATCCGAATCAATGTTTTTGAGGTGGTAACTAAGGAAATTAATGAAATCTGGGTAGCAAATATGGTATACTTTCAGCAAATAGGTCCCACATAATCAGTAAGTTTGGTATGTTGGCAAATTGGATCAAAAATTGACTGGTGATAGGAGGCAGAGAGTATTACATGAAAAATACCAGCATAGGCAGAAGATTGGCTGAATGGCAGGAGGCAAAGTGTTGGAATAAAGAGGGATTTTTCTGGTTGGCTGCTGGTAACTAGTTGTGTTTTGCAGGGATGAGTGTTCTTTTCATGTTATGTGTCAATGATGATCAAATTGATGACTGGTGGAGTAGACTTGATGGGGTGGTGGAGTAGACTTGATGGGAAGGTGGAGTAGACTTGATGGGGTGGTGGAGTAGACTTGATGCGATGGTGGAGTAGACTTGATGGGATGGTGGAGTAGACTTGATGGACTGGTGGAGTAGACTTGATGTACTGGTGGAGTAGACTTGATGGGCTGTTGGAGTAGACTTGACGGGATGGTGGAGTAGACATGATGGGCTGGTGGAGTAGACTTGATGGACTGGTTGAGTAGACTTGATGGGCTGGTGGAGTAGACTTGATGGGGTGGTGGAGTAGAATTGATGGGCTGGTGGAGTAGACTTGATGGGGTGGTGGAGTAGACTTGATGGACTGGTGGAGTAGACTTGATGGGGTGGTGGAGTAGACTAGATGGGTGGGTGCAGTAGACTTGATGGGGTGGTGGAGTCTACTTGATGGACTGGTGGAGTAGACTTGATGGACTGGTGGAGTAGACTTGATGGGGTGGTGGAGTAGACTTGATGGGATGGTGGAGTAGACTTGATGGGCTGGTGGAGTAGACTTGATGGAATGGTGGAGTAGACTTGATGGGATGCTGGAGTAGACTTGATGGACTGGTGCAGTAGACATGATGGACTGGTGGAGTAGACTTGATGGGGTGGTGGAGTAGACTTGATGGACTGGTGGAGTAGACTTGATGGGGTGGTGGAGTAGACTTGATGGGCGGGTGGAGTAGACTTGATGGGGTGGTGGAGTCGACTTGATGGACTGGTGGAGTAGACTTGATGGACTGGTGGAGTAGACTTGATGGGGTGGTGGAGTAGACTTGATGGGATGGTGGAGTAGACTTGATGGGCTGGTGGAGTAGACTTGATGGAATGGTGGAGTAGACTTGATGGGGTGGTGGAGTAGACTTGATGGGCTGGTGGAGTAGACTTGACGGGGTGGTGGAGTAGACTTGATGGTCTGGTGGAGTAGACTTGATGGACTGGTGGAGTAGACTTGATGGGGTGGTGGAGTAGACTTGATGGGATGGTGGAGTAGACTTGATGGGATGCTGGAGTAGACTTGATGGACTGGTGCAGTAGACATGATGGACTGGTGGAGTAGACTTGGTGGGCTGGTGGAGTAGACTTGATGGACTGGTGGAGAAGACTTGATGGGCTGGTTGAGTAGACGTGATGGGCTGGTGGAGTAGACTTGATGGGGTGGTGGAGTAGACTTGATGGACTGGTGGAGTAGACTTGATGGACTGGTGGAGTAGACTTGATGGGGTGGTGGAGTAGACTTGATGGGATGGTGGAGTAGACTTGATGGACTGGTGGAGTAGACTTGGTGGGCTGGTGGTGTAGACATGATGGACTGGTGGAGTAGACATGATGGACTAGTGGAGTAGACTTGATGGGATGGTGGAGTAGACTTGATGGGCTGGTCGAGTAGACTTGATGGACTGGTGGAGTAGACTTGATGGGCTGGTGGAGTAGACTTGATGGACTGGTGGAGTAGACTTGACGGGATGGTGGAGTAGACTTGATGGGGTGGTGGAGCAGACTTGATGGGATGGTGGAGTAGATTTGATGGACTGGAGGAGTAGACTTGATGGGCTGGTGGAGTAGACTTGGTGGGCTGGTGGAGTAGACATGATGGACTGGTGGAGTAGACTTGATGGGCTGGTGGAGTAGACTTGATGGACTGGTGGAGTAGACTTGATGGGCTGGTGGAGTAGACTTGATGGACTGGTGGAGTAGACTTGATGGGGTGGTGGAGTAGACGTGATGGACTGGTGGAGTAGACTTGATGGGCTGGTGGATTAGACTTAATGGGCTGGTGGAGTAGACTTGATGGGCTGGTGGAGTAGACTTGGTGGACTGGTGGAGTAGGCTTGGTGGGCTGGTGGAGTAGACATGATGGACTGGTGGAGTAGACTTGATGGGATGGTGGAGTAGACTTGATGGACTGGTGGAGTAGACTTGATGGACTGGTGGAGTAGACTTGATGGGCTGGTGGAGCAGGCTTGATGGATAGGTGGTGCAGACTTGATGGACTGGTGGAGTAGACTTGATGGGATGGTGGAGGAGACTTGATGGATTGGTGGAGTAGACTTGATGGGCTGGTGGAGTAGACTTTATGGGGTGGTGGATTAGACTTCATGGACTGGTGGAGTAGACTTGATGAGGTGGTGGAGTAGACTTGATGGACTGGTGGAGTAGACTTGATGGGATGTTGGAGTAGACTTGATGGACTGGTGGAGTAGACTTGATGCACTGGTGGAGTAGAGTTGATGGGCTGGTGGAGTAGACTTGATGGACTGGTGGAGTAGACTTGACGGGATGGTGGAGTAGACTTGATGGACTGGTGGAGTAGACTTGATGGGGTGGTGGAGTAGACTTGATGGGGTGGTGGAGTAGACTTGATGGACTGGTGGAGTAGACTTGATGGGCTGGTGGAGTAGACTTGATGGGCTGGTGGAGTAGACGTTATGGGGTGGTGGATTAGACTTGATGGACTGGTGGAGGAAACTTGATGGGGTGGTGGAGTAGACTTGATGGACTGGTGGAGTAGACTTGAAGGGGTGATGGAGTAGACTTGAAGGACTGGTGCAGTAGACTTGATGGGCTGGTGGAGTAGACTTGATGGGATGGTGGAGTAGACTTGATGGATTGGTGGAGTAGACTTGATGGGCTGGTGGAGTAGACTTTATGGGGTGATGGATTAGACTTCATGGACTGGTGGAGTAGACTTGATGAGGTGGTGGAGTAGACTTGATGAGGTGGTGGAGTAGACTTGATGGACTGGTGGAGAAGACTTGACGGGCTGGTGGAGTAGACTTGATTGGATGGTGGAGTAGACTTGATGGGGTGGTGGAGTAGACTTGATGGACTGGTGGAGTAGACTTGATATACTGGTGGAGTAGGGTTGATGGGCTGGTGGAGTAGACTTGATGGACTGGTGGAGTAGACTGGATGGGCTGGTGGTGTGGAATTGATGGGCTGGTGGAGTAGACTTGATGGGGTGGTAGAGTAGACTTGATGGACTGGTGGAGTAGACTTGATGGGCTGGTGGAGTAGACTTGATGGGATGGTGGAGTAGACTTGATGGGCTGGTGGAGTAGACTTGATGGGGTGGTGGAGTAGACTTGATGGGATGGTGGAGTAGACTTGATGGGGTGGTGGAGTAGACTTGATGGGATGGTGGAGTAGACTTGATGGGATGGTGGAGTAGACTTGATGGACTGGCGCAGTAGACATGATGGACTGGTGGAGTAGACTTGGTAGGCTGGTGGAGTAGAATTGATGGACTGGTGGAGAAGGCTTGATGGGCTGGTGGAGTAGACTTAATGGGGTGGTGGATTAGACTTCATGGACTGGTGGAGTAGACTTGATGAGGTGGTGGAGTAGACTTGATGGACTGGTGGAGTACACTTGATGGGATGTTGGAGTAGACTTGATTGGCTGCTGGAGTAGACTTGATGCACTGGTGGAGTAGAGTTGATGGGCTGGTGGAGTAGACTTGATGGACTGGTGGAGTAGACTTGAAGGGATGGTGGAGTAGACTTGATGGACTGGTGGAGTAGACTTGATGGGGTGGTAGAGTAGACTTGGTGGACTGGTAGAGTAGACTTGACGGGCTGGTGGAGTAGACTTGATGGGATGGTGGAGTAGACTTGATGGGGTGGTGGAGTAGACTTGATGTACTGGTGAAGTAGACTTGATGGGCTGGTGGAGTAGACTTGACGGGATGGTGGAGTAGACATGATGGGCTGGTGGAGCAGACTTGATGGACTGGTGGAGTAGACGATGGGCTGGTGGAGTAGACTTGATGGACTGGTGGAGTAGACTTGATGGGCTGGTGGAGTAGACTTGATGGGGTGGTGGAGTAGACTTGATGGACTGGTGGAGTAGACTTGATGGGGTGGTGGAGTAGACTTGATGGGCTGGTGGAGTAGACTTGATGGGGTGGTGGAGTCGACTTGATGGACTGGTGGAGTAGACTTGATGGACTGGTGGAGTAGACTTGACGGGCTGGTGGAGTAGACTTGATGGGATGGTGGAGTAGACTTGATGGGGTGGTGGAGTAGACTTGATGTACTGGTGAAGTAGACTTGATGGGCTGGTGGAGTAGACTTGAGGGGATGGTGGAGTAGACATGATGGGCTGGTGGAGCAGACTTGATGGACTGGTGGAGTAGACTTGATGGGCTGGTGGAGTAGACTTGATGGACTGGTGGAGTAGACTTGATGGGCTGGTGGAGTAGACTTGATGGGGTGGTGGAGTAGACTTGATGGACTGGTGGATAGACTTGATGGGGTGGTGGAGTAGACTTGATGGGCTGCTGGAGTAGACTTGACGGGGTGGTGGAGTCGACTTGATGGACTGGTGGAGTAGACTTGATGGACTGGTGGAGTAGACTTGATGGGGTGGTGGAGTAGACTTGATGGGATGGAGGAGTAGACTTGATGGAATGGTGGAGTAGACTTGATGGGGTGGTGGAGTAGACTTGATGGGCTGGTGGAGTAGACTTGAAGGGGTGGTGGAGTAGACTTGATGGTCTGGTGGAGTAGACTTGATGGACTGGTGGAGTAGACTTGATGGGGTGGTGGAGTAGACTTGATGGGATGGTGGAGTAGACTTGATGGACTGGTGCAGTAGACATGATGGACTGGTGGAGTAGACTTGGTGGGCTGGTGGAGTAGACTTGATGGACTGGTGGAGAAGATTTGATGGGCTGGTTGAGTAGACGTGATGGGCAGGTGGAGTAGACTTGATGGGGTGGTGGAGTAGATTTGATGGACTGGTGGAGTAGACTTTATAGGGTGGTGGATTAGTCTTGATGGACTGGTGGAGTAGACTTGACGGGATGGTGGAGTAGACTTGATGGACTGGTGGAGTAGACTTGATGGGGTGGTAGAGTAGACTTGGTGGACTGGTAGAGTAGACTGAATGGGCTGGTGGTGTGGACTTGATGGGCTGGTGGAGTAGACTTGATGGGGTGGTAGAGTAGACTTGATGGACTGGTGGAGTAGACTTGACGGGCTGGTGGAGTAGACTTGATGGGATCGTGGAGTAGACTTGATGGGGTGGTGGAGTAGACTTGATGTACTGGTGAAGTAGACTTGATGGGCTGGTGGAGTAGACTTGAGGGGATGGTGGAGTAGACATGATGGGCTGGTGGAGCAGACTTGATGGACTGGTGGAGTCGACTTGATGGACTGGTGGAGTAGACTTGATGGACTGGTGGAGTAGACTTGATGGGGTGGTGGAGTAGACTTGATGGGATGGTGGAGTAGACTTGATGGGCTGGTGGAGTAGACTTGATGGAATGGTGGAGTAGACTTGATGGGGTGGTGGAGTAGACTTGATGGGCTGGTGGAGTAGACTTGACGGGGTGGTGGAGTAGACTTGATGGTCTGGTGGAGTAGACTTGATGGACTGGTGGAGTAGACTTGATGGGGTGGTGGAGTAGACTTGATGGGATGGTGGAGTAGACTTGATGGGATTCTGGAGTAGACTTGATGGACTGGTGCAGTAGACATGATGGACTGGTGGAGTAGACTTGGTGGGCTGGTGGAGTAGACTTGATGGACTGGTGGAGAAGACTTGATGGGCTGGTTGAGTAGACGTGATGGGCTGGTGGAGTAGACTTGATGGGGTGGTGGAGTAGACTTGATGGACTGGTGGAGTAGACTTGATGGACTGGTGGAGTAGACTTGATGGGGTGGTGGAGTAGACTTGATGGGATGGTGGAGTAGACTTGATGGACTGGTGGAGTAGACTTGGTGGGCTGGTGGTGTAGACATGATGGACTGGTGGAGTAGACATGATGGACTGGTGGAGTAGACTTGATGGGATGGTGGAGTAGACTTGATGGGCTGGTCGAGTAGACTTGATGGACTGGTGGAGTAGACTTGATGGGCTGGTGGAGTAGACTTGATGGACTGGTGGAGTAGACTTGACGGGATGGTGGAGTAGAATTGATGGGGTGGTGGAGTAGACTTGATGGGATGGTGGAGTAGACTTGATGGGGTGGTGGAGCAGACTTGATGGGATGGTGGAGTAGATTTGATGGACTGGAGGAGTAGACTTGATGGGCTGGTGGAGTAGACTTGGTGGGCTGGTGGAGTAGACATGATGGACTGGTGGAGTAGACTTGATGGGCTGGTGGAGTAGACTTGATGGACTGGTGGAGTAGACTTGATGGGCTGGTGGAGTAGACTTGATGGACTGGTGGAGTAGACTTGATGGGGTGGTGGAGTAGACGTGATGGACTGGTGGAGTAGACTTGATGGGCTGGTGGAGTAGACTTAATGGGCTGGTGGAGTAGACTTGATGGGCTGGTGGAGTAGACTTGATGGACTGGTGGAGTAGGCTTGGTGGGCTGGTGGAGTAGACATGATGGACTGGTGGAGTAGACTTGATGGGATGGTGGAGTAGACTTGATGGACTGGTGGAGTAGACTTGATGGACTGGTGGAGTAGACTTGATGGGCTGGTGGAGCAGGCTTGATGGATAGGTGGTGCAGACTTGATGGACTGGTGGAGTAGACTTGATGGGATGGTGGAGGAGACTTGATGGATTGGTGGAGTAGACTTGATGGGCTGGTGGAGTAGACTTTATGGGGTGGTGGATTAGACTTCATGGACTGGTGGAGTAGACTTGATGAGGTGGTGGAGTAGACTTGATGGACTGGTGGAGTAGACTTGATGGGATGTTGGAGTAGACTTGATGGACTGGTGGAGTAGACTTGATGCACTGGTGGAGTAGAGTTGATGGGCTGGTGGAGTAGACTTGATGGACTGGTGGAGTAGACTTGACGGGATGGTGGAGTAGACTTGATGGACTGGTGGAGTAGACTTGATGGGGTGGTGGAGTAGACTTGATGGGGTGGTGGAGTAGACTTGATGGACTGGTGGAGTAGACTTGATGGGCTGGTGGAGTAGACTTGATGGGCTGGTGGAGTAGACGTTATGGGGTGGTGGATTAGACTTGATGGACTGGTGGAGGAAACTTGATGGGGTGGTGGAGTAGACTTGATGGACTGGTGGAGTAGACTTGAAGGGGTGATGGAGTAGACTTGAAGGACTGGTGCAGTAGACTTGATGGGCTGGTGGAGTAGACTTGATGGGATGGTGGAGTAGACTTGATGGATTGGTGGAGTAGACTTGATGGGCTGGTGGAGTAGACTTTATGGGGTGATGGATTAGACTTCATGGACTGGTGGAGTAGACTTGATGAGGTGGTGGAGTAGACTTGATGAGGTGGTGGAGTAGACTTGATGGACTGGTGGAGAAGACTTGACGGGCTGGTGGAGTAGACTTGATTGGATGGTGGAGTAGACTTGATGGGGTGGTGGAGTAGACTTGATGGACTGGTGGAGTAGACTTGATATACTGGTGGAGTAGGGTTGATGGGCTGGTGGAGTAGACTTGATGGACTGGTGGAGTAGACTGGATGGGCTGGTGGTGTGGAATTGATGGGCTGGTGGAGTAGACTTGATGGGGTGGTAGAGTAGACTTGATGGACTGGTGGAGTAGACTTGATGGGCTGGTGGAGTAGACTTGATGGGATGGTGGAGTAGACTTGATGGGCTGGTGGAGTAGACTTGATGGGGTGGTGGAGTAGACTTGATGGGATGGTGGAGTAGACTTGATGGGGTGGTGGAGTAGACTTGATGGGATGGTGGAGTAGACTTGATGGGATGGTGGAGTAGACTTGATGGACTGGCGCAGTAGACATGATGGACTGGTGGAGTAGACTTGGTAGGCTGGTGGAGTAGAATTGATGGACTGGTGGAGAAGGCTTGATGGGCTGGTGGAGTAGACTTAATGGGGTGGTGGATTAGACTTCATGGACTGGTGGAGTAGACTTGATGAGGTGGTGGAGTAGACTTGATGGACTGGTGGAGTACACTTGATGGGATGTTGGAGTAGACTTGATTGGCTGGTGGAGTAGACTTGATGCACTGGTGGAGTAGAGTTGATGGGCTGGTGGAGTAGACTTGATGGACTGGTGGAGTAGACTTGAAGGGATGGTGGAGTAGACTTGATGGACTGGTGGAGTAGACTTGATGGGGTGGTAGAGTAGACTTGGTGGACTGGTAGAGTAGACTTGACGGGCTGGTGGAGTAGACTTGATGGGATGGTGGAGTAGACTTGATGGGGTGGTGGAGTAGACTTGATGTACTGGTGAAGTAGACTTGATGGGCTGGTGGAGTAGACTTGACGGGATGGTGGAGTAGACATGATGGGCTGGTGGAGCAGACTTGATGGACTGGTGGAGTAGACGATGGGCTGGTGGAGTAGACTTGATGGACTGGTGGAGTAGACTTGATGGGCTGGTGGAGTAGACTTGATGGGGTGGTGGAGTAGACTTGATGGACTGGTGGAGTAGACTTGATGGGGTGGTGGAGTAGACTTGATGGGCTGGTGGAGTAGACTTGATGGGGTGGTGGAGTCGACTTGATGGACTGGTGGAGTAGACTTGATGGACTGGTGGAGTAGACTTGACGGGCTGGTGGAGTAGACTTGATGGGATGGTGGAGTAGACTTGATGGGGTGGTGGAGTAGACTTGATGTACTGGTGAAGTAGACTTGATGGGCTGGTGGAGTAGACTTGAGGGGATGGTGGAGTAGACATGATGGGCTGGTGGAGCAGACTTGATGGACTGGTGGAGTAGACTTGATGGGCTGGTGGAGTAGACTTGATGGACTGGTGGAGTAGACTTGATGGGCTGGTGGAGTAGACTTGATGGGGTGGTGGAGTAGACTTGATGGACTGGTGGATAGACTTGATGGGGTGGTGGAGTAGACTTGATGGGCTGCTGGAGTAGACTTGACGGGGTGGTGGAGTCGACTTGATGGACTGGTGGAGTAGACTTGATGGACTGGTGGAGTAGACTTGATGGGGTGGTGGAGTAGACTTGATGGGATGGAGGAGTAGACTTGATGGAATGGTGGAGTAGACTTGATGGGGTGGTGGAGTAGACTTGATGGGCTGGTGGAGTAGACTTGAAGGGGTGGTGGAGTAGACTTGATGGTCTGGTGGAGTAGACTTGATGGACTGGTGGAGTAGACTTGATGGGGTGGTGGAGTAGACTTGATGGGATGGTGGAGTAGACTTGATGGGATGGTGGAGTAGACTTGATGGACTGGTGCAGTAGACATGATGGACTGGTGGAGTAGACTTGGTGGGCTGGTGGAGTAGACTTGATGGACTGGTGGAGAAGATTTGATGGGCTGGTTGAGTAGACGTGATGGGCAGGTGGAGTAGACTTGATGGGGTGGTGGAGTAGATTTGATGGACTGGTGGAGTAGACTTTATAGGGTGGTGGATTAGTCTTGATGGACTGGTGGAGTAGACTTGACGGGATGGTGGAGTAGACTTGATGGACTGGTGGAGTAGACTTGATGGGGTGGTAGAGTAGACTTGGTGGACTGGTAGAGTAGACTGAATGGGCTGGTGGTGTGGACTTGATGGGCTGGTGGAGTAGACTTGATGGGGTGGTAGAGTAGACTTGATGGACTGGTGGAGTAGACTTGACGGGCTGGTGGAGTAGACTTGATGGGATCGTGGAGTAGACTTGATGGGGTGGTGGAGTAGACTTGATGTACTGGTGAAGTAGACTTGATGGGCTGGTGGAGTAGACTTGATGTACTGGTGAAGTAGACATGATGGGCTGGTGGAGCAGACTTGATGGACTGGTGGAGTAGACTTGATGGACTGGTGGAGTAGACTTGATGGGCTGGTGGAGTAGACTTGATGGGGTGGTGGAGTAGACTTGATGGACTGGTGGAGTAGACTTGATGGGGTGGTGGAGTAGACTTGATGGGCTGGTGGAGTAGACTTGATGGGGTGGTGGAGTCGACTTGATGGACTGGTGGAGTAGATTTGATGGACTGGTGGAGTAGACTTGATGGGGTGGTGGAGTAGACTTGATGGGATGGAGGAGTAGACTTGATGGAATGGTGGAGTAGACTTGATGGGGTGGTGGAGTAGACTTGATGGGCTGGTGGAGTAGACTTGAAGGGGTGGTGGAGTAGACTTGATGGTCTGGTGGAGTAGACTTGATGGACTTGTGGAGTAGACTTGATGGGGTGGTGGAGTAGACTTGATGGGATGGTGGAGTAGACTTGATGGGATGGTGGAGTAGACTTGATGGACTGGTGCAGTAGACATGATGGACTGGTGGAGTAGACTTGGTGGGCTGGTGGAGTAGACTTGATGGACTGGTGGAGAAGATTTGATGGGCTGGTTGAGTAGACGTGATGGGCTTGTGGAGTAGACTTGATGGGGTGGTGGAGTAGATTTGATGGACTGGTGGAGTAGACTTGATGGACTGGTGGAGTAGACTTGATGGGGTGGTGGAGTAGACTTGATGGGATGGTGGAATAGACTTGATGGACTGGTGGAGTAGACTTGATGGGCTGGTGGAGTAGACTTGATGGACTGGTGGAGTAGACTTGATGGGGTGGTGGAGTAGACTTGATGGGCTGGTGGAGTAGACTTGAAGGGGTGGTGGAGTAGACTTGATGGTCTGGTGGAGTAGACTTGATGGACTGGTGGAGTAGACTTGATGGGGTGGTGGAGTAGACTTGATGGGATGGTGGAGTAGACTTGATGGGATGGTGGAGTAGACTTGATGGACTGGTGCAGTAGACATGATGGACTTGTGGAGTAGACTTGGTGGGCTGGTGGAGTAGACTTGATGGACTGGTGGAGAAGATTTGATGGGCTGGTTGAGTAGACGTGATGGGCTGGTGGAGTAGACTTGATGGGGTGGTGGAGTAGATTTGATGGACTGGTGGAGTAGTCTTGATGGACTGGTGGAGTAGACTTGATGGGGTGGTGGAGTAGACTTGATGGGATGGTGGAATAGACTTGTTGGACTGGTGGAGTAGACTTGGTGGGCTGGTGGTGTAGACATGATGGACTGGTGGAGTAGACATGATGGACTGGTGGAGTAGACTTGATGGGATGCTGGAGTAGACTTGATGGGCTGGTGGTGTAGACTTGATGGACTGGTGGAGTAGACTTGATGGGCTGGTGGAGTAGACTTGATGGACTGGTGGAGTAGACTTGACGGGATGGTGGAGTAGAATTGATGGGGTGGTGGAGTAGACTTGATGGGATGGTGGAGTAGACTTGATGGCGTGGTGGAGCAGACTTGATGGGATGGTGGAGTAGATTTGATGGACTGGAGGAGTAGACTTGATGGGCTGGTGGAGTAGACTTGGTGGGCTGGTGGAGTAGACATGTTGGACTGGTGGAGTAGACTTGATGGGCTGGTGGAGTAGACTTGATGGACTGGTGGAGTAGACTTGATGGGCTGGTGGAGTAGACTTGATGGACTGGTGGAGTAGACTTGATGGGGTGGTGGAGTAGACGTGATGGACTGGTGGAGTAGACTTGATGGGCTGGTGGAGTAGACTTAATGGGCTGGTGGAGTAGACTTTATAGGGTGGTGGATTAGACTTGATGGACAGGTGGAGTAGACTTGATGGGTTGGTGGAGTAGACTTGATGGACTGGTGGAGTAGACTTGACGGGGAGATGGAGTAGACTTGATGGACTGGTGGAGTAGACTTGATGGGCTGGTGGAGTAGACTTGATGGGATGGTGGAGGAGACTTGATGGACTGGTGGAGTAGACTTGATGGGGTGGTGGAGTAGACTTGATGGATTGGTGGAGTAGACTTGATGGGCTGGTGGAGTAGACTTTATGGGGTGGTGGATTAGACTTCATGGACTGGTGGAGTAGACTTGATGAGGTGGTAGAGTAGACTTGATGGACTGGTGGAGAAGACTTGATGGGATGTTGGAGTAAACATGATGGACTGGTGGAGTAGACTTGATATATTGGTGGAGTAGGGTTGATGGGCTGGTGGAGTAGACTTGATGGACTGGTGGAGTAGACTTGATGGGGTGGTGGAGTAGACTTGGTGGACTGGTAGAGTAGACTGGATGGGCTGGTGGTGTGGACTTGATGGGCTGGTGGAGTAGACTTGATGGGGTGGTAGAGTAGACTTGATGGACTGGTGGAGTAGACTTGATGGGCTGGTGGAGTAGACTTGATGGGATGGTGGAGTAGACTTGATGGGCTGGTGGAGTAGACTTGATGGACTGTTGGAGTAGACTTGATGGGGTGGTGGAGTAGACTTGATGGGATGGTGGAGTAGACTTGATGGACTGGTGCAGTAGACATGATGGACTGGTGGAGTAGACTTGGTGGGCTGGTGGAGTAGACTTGATGGACTGGTGGAGAAGGCTTGATGGGCTGGTGGAGTAGACTTTATGGGGTGGTGGATTAGACTTCATGGACTGGTGGAGTAGACTTGATGAGGTGGTGGAGTAGACTTGATGGACTGGTGGAGTAGAATTGATGGGATGTTGGAGTAGACTTGATGGACTGGTGGAGTAGACTTGATGCACTGGTGGAGTAGAGTTGATTGGCTGGTGGAGTAGACTTGATGGACTGGTGGAGTAGACTTGACGGGATGGTGGAGTAGACTTGATGGACTGGTGGAGTAGACTTGATGGGGTGGTAGAGTAGACTTGGTGGACTGGTAGAGTAGACTGGATGGGCTGGTGGTGTGGACTTGATGGGCTGGTGGAGTAGACTTGATGGGGTGGAAGAGTAGACTTGATGGACTGGTGGAGTAGACTTGACGGGCTGGTGGAGTAGACTTGATGTACTGGTGAAGTAGACTTGATGGGCTGGTGGAGAAGACTTGATGGACTGGTGGAGTAGACTTGTTGGCTGGTGGAGTAGACTTGATGGACTGGTGGAGAAGACTTGATGGGGTGGTGGAGTAGACTTGATGGACTGGTGGAGTAGACTTGATGGGCTGGTGGAGTAGACTTGATGGGCTGGTGGAGTAGACGTTATGGGGTGGTGGAATAGACTTGATGGACTGGTGGAGTAGACTTGATGGGGTGTTGGAGTAGACTTGATGGGCTGGTGGAGTAGACTTGATGGGGTGGTGTAGTAGACTTGATGGACTGGTGGAGTAGACTTGATGGGCTGGTGGAGTAGACTTTATGGGGTGGTGGATTAGACTTCATGGACTGGTGGAGTAGACTTGATGAGGTGGTGGAGTAGACTTGATGGACTGGTGGAGAAGACTTGATGGACTGGTGGAGTAGACTTGATGGGCTGGTGGAGTAGACTTGAGGGGATGGTGGAGTAGACATGATGGGCTGGTGGAGCAGACTTGATGGACTGGTGGAGTAGACATGATGGGCTGGTGGAGTAGACCTGATGGACTGGTGGAGTAGACTTGATGGGCTGGTGGAGTAGACTTGATGGGGTGGTGGAGTAGACTTGATGGACTGGTGGAGTAGACTTGATGGGTTGGTGGGGTAGACTTGATGGGCTGGTGGAGTAGACTTGATGGGGTGGTGGAGTCGACTTGATGGACTGGTGGAGTAGACTTGATGGACTGGTGGAGTAGACTTGATGGGGTGGTGGAGTAGACGATGGGATGGTGGAATAGACTTGATGGAATGGTGGAGTAGACTTGATGGGGTGGTGGAGTAGACTTGATGGGCTGGTGGAGTAGACTTGAAGGGGTGGTGGAGTAGACTTGATGATCTGGTGGAGTAGACTTGTTGGACTGGTGGAGTAGACTTGATGGGATGGTGGAGTAGACTTGATGGACTGGTGGAGTAGACTTGACGGGGTGATGGAGTAGACTTGATGGACTGGTGGAGTAGACTTGATGGGCTGGTGGAGTAGACTTGATAGGATGGTGGAGGAGACTTGATGGACTGGTGGAGTAGACTTGATGGGGTGGTGGAGTAGACTTGATGGATTGGTGGAGTAGACTTGATGGGCTGGTGGAGTAGACTTTATGGGGTGGTGGATTAGACTTCATGGACTGGTGGAGTAGACTTGATGAGGTGGTAGAGTAGACTTGATGGACTGGTGGAGTAGACTTGATGGGATGTTGGAGTAGACATGATGGACTGGTGGAGTAGACTTGATGGGGTGGTGGAGTAGACTTGGTGGACTGGTAGAGTAGACTGGATGGGCTGGTGGTGTGGACTTGATGGGCTGGTAGAGTAGACTTGATGGACTGGTGGAGTAGGGTTGATGGGCTGGTGGAGTAGACTTGATGGATTGGTGGAGTTGACTTGATGGGGTGGTGGAGTAGACTTGGTGGACTGGTAGAGTAGACTGGATGGGCTGGTGGTGTGGACTTGATGGGCTGGTGGAGTAGACTTGATGGGGTGGTAGAGTAGACTTGATGGACTGGTGGAGTAGACTTGATGGGCTGGTGGAGTAGACTTGATGGGATGGTGGAGTAGACTTGATGGGCTGGTGGAGTAGACTTGATGGACTGGTGGAGTAGACTTGATGGGGTGGTGGAGTAGACTTGATGGGCTGGTGGAGTAGACTTGATGGGGTGGTGGAGTAGACTTGATGGACTGGTGGAGTAGACTTGATGGACTGGTGGAGTAGACTTGATGGGGTGGTGGAGTAGACTTGATGGGATGGTGGAGTAGACTTGATGGACTGGTGCAGTAGACATGATGGACTGGTGGAATAGACTTGGTGGGCTGGTGGAGTAGACTTGATGGACTGGTGGAGAAGGCTTGATGTGCTGGTGGAGTAGACTTGATGCACTGGTGGAGTAGAGTTGATGGGCTGGTGGAGTAGACTTGATGGACTGGTGGAGTAGACTTGACGGGATGGTGGCGTAGACTTGATGGACTGGTGGAGTAGACTTGATGGGGTGGTAGAGTAGACTTGGTGGACTGGTAGAGTAGACTGGATGGGCTGGTGGTGTGGACTTGATGGGCTGGTGGAGTAGACTTGATGGGGTGGAAGAGTAGACTTGATGGACTGGTGGAGTAGACTTGACGGGCTGGTGGAGTAGACTTGATGGGATGGTGGAGTAGACTTGATGGGGTGGTGGAGTAGACTTGATGTACTGGTGAAGTAGACTTGATGGGCTGGTGGAGTAGACTTGACGGGATGGTGGAGTAGACATGATGGGCTGGTGGAGTAGACTTGATGGACTGGTGGAGTAGACTTGTTGGCTGGTGGAGTAGACTTGATGGACTGGTGGAGTAGACATGATGGGGTGGTGGAGTAGACTTGATGGACTGGTGGAGTAGACTTGATGGGCTGTTGGAGTAGACTTGATGGGCTGGTGGAGTAGACGTTATGGGGTGGTGGATTAGACTTGATGGACTGGTGGAGTAGACTTGATGGGGTGGTGGAGTAGACTTGAAGGACTGGTGGAGTAGACTTGATGGGCTGGTGGAGTAGACTTGATGGGATGGTGGAGGAGACTTGATGGACTGGTTGAGTAGACTTGATGGGGTGGTGGAGTAGACTTGATGGATTGGTGGAGTAGACTTGATGGGCTGGTGGAGTAGACTTTATGGGGTGGTGGATTAGACTTCATGGACTGGTGGAGTAGACTTGATGAGGTGGTGGAGTAGACTTGATGGACTGGTGGAGTAGACTTGATGGGATGTTGGAGTAGACATGATGGACTGGTGGAGTAGACTTGATATACTGGTGGAGTAGAGTTGATGGGCTGGTGGAGTAGACTTGATGGGATGGTGGAGGAGACTTGATGGACTGGTGGAGTAGACTTGATGGGGTGGTGGAGTAGACTTGATGGGGTGGTGGAGTAGACTTGGTGGACTGGTAGAGTAGACTGGATGGGCTGGTGGTGTGGACTTGATGGGCTGGTGCAGTAGACTTGATGGGGTGGTAGAGTAGACTTGATGGACTGGTGGAGTAGACTTGATGAGCTGGTGGAGTAGACTTGATGGGATGGTGGAGTAGACTTGATGGGCTGGTGGAGTAGACTTGTTGGACTGGTGGAGTAGACTTGATGGGATGGTGGAGGAGACTTGATGGACTGGTGGAGTAGACTTGATGGGGTGGTGGAGTAGACTTGAAGGACTGGCGGAGTAGACTTGATGGGCTGGTGGAGTAGACTTGATGGTATGGTGGAGGAGACTTGATGGACTGGTGGAGTAGACTTGATGGGGTGGTGGAGTAGACTTGATGGATTGGTGGAGTAGACTTGATGGGCTGGTGGAGTAGACTTTATGGGGTGGTGGATTAGACTTCATGGACTGGTGGAGTAGACTTGATGAGGTGGTGGAGTAGACTTGATGGACTGGTGGAGTAGACTTGATGGGATGTTGGAGTAGACATGATGGACTGGTGGAGTAGACTTGATATACTGGTGGAGTAGAGTTGATGGACTGGTGGAGTAGACTTGATGTGGTGGTGGAGTAGACTTGGTGGACTGGTAGAGTAGACTGGATGGGCTGGTGGTGTGGACTTGATGGGCTGGTGGAGTAGACTTGATGGGGTGGTAGAGTAGACTTGATGGACTGGTGGAGTAGACTTGATGAGCTGGTGGAGTAGACTTGATGGGATGGTGGAGTAGACTTGATGGGCTGGTGGAGTAGACTTGATGGACTGGTGGAGTAGACTTGATGGGATGGTGGAGGAGACTTGATGGACTGGTGGAGTAGACTTGATGGGGTGGTGGAGTAGACTTGATGGATTGGTGGAGTAGACTTGATGGGCTGGTGGAGTAGACTTTATGGGGTGGTGGATTAGACTTCATGGACTGTTGGAGTAGACTTGATGAGGTGGTGGAGTAGACTTGATGGACTGGTGGAGTTGACTTGATGGGATGTTGGATTAGACATGATGGACTGGTGGAGTAGACTTGATGTACTGGTGGAGTAGAGTTGATGGGCTGGTGGAGTAGACTTGATGGACAGGTGGAGTAGACTTGATGGGGTGGTGGAGTAGACTTGATGGATTGGTGGAGTAGACTTGATGGGCTGGTGGAGTAGACTTTATGGGGTGGTGGATTAGACTTCATGGACTTGTGGCGTAGACTTGATGAGGTGGTGGAGTAGACTTGATGGACTGGTGGAGTAGACTTGATGGGATGTTGGAGTAGACATGATGGACTGGTGGAGTAGACTTGATATACTGGTGGAGTAGAGTTGATGGTCTGGTGGAGTAGACTTGATGGACTGGTGGAGTAGACTTGATGAGGTGGTGGAGTAGACTTGATGGACTGGTGGAGTAGACTTGATGGGATGTTGGAGTAGACATGATGGACTGGTGGAGTAGACTTGATATACTGGTGGAGTAGAGTTGATGGGCTGGTGGAGTAGACTTGATGGACTGGTGGAGTAGACTTGATGGGGTGGTGGAGTAGACTTGATGGACTGGTGGAGTAGACTTGAAGGGGTGATGGAGTAGACTTGAAGGACTGGTGGAGTAGACTTGATGGGCTGGTGGAGTAGACTTGATGGGATGGTGGAGGAGACTTGATGGACTGGTTGAGTAGACTTGATGGGGTGGTGGAGTAGACTTGATGGATTGGTGGAGTAGACTTGATGGGCTGGTGGAGTAGACTTTATGGGGTGGTGGAGTAGACTTGATGGACTGGTGGAGTAGACTTGATGGGATGTTGGAGTAGACATGATGGACTGGTGGAGTAGACTTGATATACTGGTGGAGTAGAGTTGATGGGCTGGTGGAGTAGACTTGATGGACTGGTGGAATAGACTTGATGGGGTGGTGGAGTAGACTTGGTGGACTGGTAGAGTAGACTGGATGGGCTGGTGGTGTGGACTTGATGGGCTGGTGGAGTAGACTTGATGGGGTGGTAGAGTAGACTTGATGGACTGGTGGAGTAGACTTGATGAGCTGGTGGAGTAGACTTGATGGGATGGTGGAGTAGACTTGATGGGCTGGTGGAGTAGACTTGTTGGACTGGTGGAGTAGACTTGATGGGATGGTGGAGGAGACTTGATGGACTGGTGGAGTAGACATGATGGACTGGTGGAGTAGACTTGATATACTGGTGGAGTAGAGTTGATGGGCTGGTGGAGTAGACTTGATGGACTGGTGGAGTAGACTTGATGGGGTGGTGGAGTAGACTTGGTGGACTGGTAGAGTAGACTGGATGGGCTGGTGGTGTGGACTTGATGGGCTGGTGGAGTAGACTTGATGTGTTGGTAGAGTAGACTTGATGGACTGGTGGAGTAGACTTGATGAGCTGGTGGAGTAGACTTGAGGGGATGGTGGAGTAGACTTGATGGGCTGGTGGAGTAGACTTGTTGGACTGGTGGAGTAGACTTGATGGGATGGTGGAGGAGACTTGATGGACTGGTGGAGTAGACTTGATGGGGTGGTGGAGTAGACTTGAAGAACTGGCGGAGTAGACTTGATGGGCTGGTGGAGTAGACTTGATGGGATGGTGGAGGAGACTTGATGGACTGGTGGAGTAGACTTGATGGGGTGGTGGAGTAGAGTTGATGGATTGGTGGAGTAGACTTGATGGGCTGGTGGAGTAGACTTTATGGGGTGGTGGATTAGACTTCATGGACTGGTGGAGTAGACTTGATGAGGTGGTGGAGTAGACTTGATGGAATGGTGGAGTAGACTTGATGGGATGTTGGAGTAGACATGATGGACTGGTGGAGAAGACTTGATATACTGGTGGAGTAGAGTTGATGGACTGGTGGAGTAGACTTGATGGGGTGGTGGAGTAGACTTGGTGGACTGGTAGAGTAGACTGGATGGGCTGGTGGTGTGGACTTGATGGGCTGGTGGAGTAGACTTGATGGGGTGGTAGAGTAGACTTGATGGACTGGTGGAGTAGACTTGATGAGCCGGTGGAGTAGACTTGATGGGATGGTGGAGTAGACTTGATGGGCTGGTGGAGTAGACTTGATGGACTGGTGGAGTAGACTTGATGGGATGGTGGAGGAGACTTGATGGACTGGTGGAGTAGACTTGATGGGGTGGTGGAGTAGACTTGATGGATTGGTGGAGTAGACTTGATGGGCTGGTGGAGTAGACTTTATGGGGTGGTGGATTAGACTTCATGGACTGTTGGAGTAGACTTGATGAGGTGGTGGAGTAGACTTGATGGACTGGTGGAGTTGACTTGATGGGATGTTGGATTAGACATGATGGACTGGTGGAGTAGACTTGATGTACTGGTGGAGTAGAGTTGATGGGCTGGTGGAGTAGACTTGATGGACAGGTGGAGTAGACTTGATGGGGTGGTGGAGTAGACTTGATGGATTGGTGGAGTAGACTTGATGGGCTGGTGGAGTAGAATTTATGGGGTGGTGGATTAGACTTCATGGACTTGTGGCGTAGACTTGATGAGGTGGTGGAGTAGACTTGATGGACTGGTGGAGTAGACTTGATGGGATGTTGGAGTAGACATGATGGACTGGTGGAGTAGACTTGATATACTGGTGGAGTAGAGTTGATGGTCTGGTGGAGTAGACTTGATGGACTGGTGGAGTAGACTTGATGAGGTGGTGGAGTAGACTTGATGGACTGGTGGAGTAGACTTGATGGGATGTTGGAGTAGACATGATGGACTGGTGGAGTAGACTTGATATACTGGTGGAGTAGAGTTGATGGGCTGGTGGAGTAGACTTGATGGACTGGTGGAGTAGACTTGATGGGGTGCTGGAGTAGACTTGGTGGACTGGTAGAGTAGACTGGATGGGCTGGTGGTGTGGACTTGATGGGCTGGTGGAGTAGACTTGATGGGGTGGTAGAGTAGACTTGATGGACTGGTGGAGTAGACTTGATGAGCTGGTGGAGTAGACTTGATGGGATGGTGGAGTAGACTTGATGGGCTGGTGGAGTAGACTTGTTGGACTGGTGGAGTAGACTTGATGGGATGGTGGAGGAGACTTGATGGACTGGTGGATTAGACTTGATGGGATGGTGGAGTAGACTTGAAGGACTGGCGGAGTAGACTTGATGGGCTGGTGGAGTAGACTTGATGGGATGGTGGAGGAGACTTGATGGACTGGTGGAGTAGACTTGATGGGGTGGTGGAGTAGACTTGATGGATTGGTGGAGTAGACTTGATGGGCTGGTGGAGTAGACTTTATGGGGTGGTGGATTAGACTTCATGGACTGGTGGAGTAGACTTGATGAGGTGGTGGAGTAGACTTGATGGACTGGTGGAGTAGACTTGATGGGATGTTGGAGTAGACATGATGGACTGGTGGAGTAGACTTGATATACTGGTGGAGTAGAGTTGATGGACTGGTGGAGTAGACTTGATGGGGTGGTGGAGTAGACTTGGTGGACTGGTAGAGTAGACTGGATGGGCTGGTGGTGTGGACTTGATGGGCTGGTGGAGTAGACTTGATGGGGTGGTAGAGTAGACTTGATGGACTGGTGGAGTAGACTTGATGAGCTGGTGGAGTAGACTTGATGGGATGGTGGAGTAGACTTGATGGGCTGGTGGAGTAGACTTGATGGACTGGTGGAGTAGACTTGATGAGGTGGTGGAGTAGACTTGATGGACTGGTTGAGTAGACTTGATGGGGTGGTGGAGTAGACTTGATGGATTGGTGGAGTAGACTTGATGGGCTGGTGGAGTAGACTTTATGGGGTGGTGGAGTAGACTTGATGGACTGGTGGAGTAGACTTGATGGGATGTTGGAGTAGACATGATGGACTGGTGGAGTAGACTTGATATACTGGTGGAGTAGAGTTGATGGGCTGGTGGAGTAGACTTGATGGACTGGTGGAGTAGACTTGATGGGGTGGTGGAGTAGACTTGGTGGACTGGTAGAGTAGACTGGATGGGCTGGTGGTGTGGACTTGATGGGCTGGTGGAGTAGACTTGATGGGGTGGTAGAGTAGACTTGATGGACTGGTGGAGTAGACTTGATGAGCTGGTGGAGTAGACTTGATGGGATGGTGGAGTAGACTTGATGGGCTGGTGGAGTAGACTTGTTGGACTGGTGGAGTAGACTTGATGGGATGGTGGAGGAGACTTGATGGACTGGTGGAGTAGACTTGATGGGGTGGTGGAGTAGACTTGAAGGACTGGCGGAGTAGACTTGATGGGCTGGTGGAGTAGACTTGATGGTATGGTGGAGGAGACTTGATGGACTGGTGGAGTAGACTTGATGGGGTGGTGGAGTAGACTTGATGGATTGGTGGAGTAGACTTGATGGGCTGGTGGAGTAGACTTTATGGGGTGGTGGATTAGACTTCATGGACTGGTGGAGTAGACTTGATGAGGTGGTGGAGTAGACTTGATGGAATGGTGGAGTAGACTTGATGGGATGTTGGAGTAGACATGATGGACTGGTGGAGTAGACTTGATGGGATGGTGGAGTAGAGTTGATGGACTGGTGGAGTAGACTTGATGGGGTGGTGGAGTAGACTTGGTGGACTGGTAGAGTAGACTGGATGGACTGGTGGAGTAGACTTGATGGGGTGGTGGAGTAGACTTGATGGATTGGTGGAGTAGACTTGATGGGCTGGTGGAGTAGACTTTATGGGGTGGTGGATTAGACTTCATGGACTGTTGGAGTAGACTTGATGGGCTGGTGGACTTGTTGGACTGGTGGAGTAGACTTGATGGGATGGTGGAGGAGACTTGATGGGCTGGTGGAGTAGACTTGATGGACTGGTGGAGTAGACTTGATGGGGTGGTGGAGTAGACTTGGTGGACTGGTAGAGTAGACTGGATGGGCTGGTGGTGTGGACTTGATGGGCTGGTGGAGTAGACTTGATGGGGTGGTAGAGTAGACTTGATGGACTGGTGGAGTAGACTTGATGAGCTGGTGGAGTAGACTTGATGGGATGGTGGAGTAGACTTGATGGGCTGGTGGAGTAGACTTGTTGGACTGGTGGAGTAGACTTGATGGGATGGTGGAGGAGACTTGATGGACTGGTGGAGTAGACTTGATGGGGTGGTGGAGTAGACTTGAAGGACTGGCGGAGTAGACTTGATGGGCTGGTGGAGTAGACTTGATGGTATGGTGGAGGAGACTTGATGGACTGGTGGAGTAGACTTGATGGGGTGGTGGAGTAGACTTGATGGATTGGTGGAGTAGACTTGATGGGCTGGTGGAGTAGACTTTATGGGGTGGTGGATTAGACTTCATGGACTGGTGGAGTAGACTTGATGAGGTGGTGGAGTAGACTTGATGGAATGGTGGAGTAGAATTGATGGGATGTTGGAGTAGACATGATGGACTGGTGGAGTAGACTTGATGGGATGGTGGAGTAGAGTTGATGGACTGGTGGAGTAGACTTGATGGGGTGGTGGAGTAGACTTGGTGGACTGGTAGAGTAGACTGGATGGACTGGTGGAGTAGACTTGATGGGGTGGTGGAGTAGACTTGATGGATTGGTGGAGTAGACTTGATGGGCTGGTGGAGTAGACTTTATGGGGTGGTGGATTAGACTTCATGGACTGTTGGAGTAGACTTGATGAGGTGGTGGAGTAGACTTGATGGACTGGTGGAGTTGACTTGATGGGATGATGGATTAGACATGATGGACTGGTGGAGTAGACTTGATGTACTGGTGGAGTAGAGTTGATGGGCTGGTGGAGTAGACTTGATGGACAGGTGGAGTAGACTTGATGGGGTGGTGGAGTAGACTTGATGGATTGGTGGAGTAGACTTGATGGGCTGGTGGAGTAGACTTTATGGGGTGGTGGATTAGACTTCATGGACTTGTGGCGTAGACTTGATGAGGTGGTGGAGTAGACTTGATGGACTGGTGGAGTAGACTTGATGGGATGTTGGAGTAGACATGATGGACTGGTGGAGTAGACTTGATATACTGGTGGAGTAGAGTTGATGGTCTGGTGGAGTAGACTTGATGGACTGGTGGAGTAGACTTGATGAGGTGGTGGAGTAGACTTGATGGACTGGTGGAGTAGACTTGATGGGATGTTGGAGTAGACATGATGGACTGGTGGAGTAGACTTGATATACTGGTGGAGTAGAGTTGATGGGCTGGTGGAGTAGACTTGATGGACTGGTGGAGTAGACTTGATGGGCTGGTGGAGTAGACTTGGTGGACTGGTAGAGTAGACTGGATGGGCTGGTGGTGTGGACTTGATGGGCTGGTGGAGTAGACTTGATGGGGTGGTAGAGTAGACTTGATGGACTGGTGGAGTAGACTTGATGAGCTGGTGAAGTAGACTTGATGGGATGGTGGAGTAGACTTGATGGGCTGGTGGAGTAGACTTGTTGGACTGGTGGAGTAGACTTGATGGGATGGTGGAGGAGACTTGATGGACTGGTGGATTAGACTTGATGGGGTGGTGGAGTAGACTTGAAGGACTGGCGGAGTAGACTTGATGGGATGGTGGAGGAGACTTGATGGACTGGTGGAGTAGACTTGATGGGGTGGTGGAGTAGACTTGATGGATTGGTGGAGTAGACTTGATGGGCTGGTGGAGTAGACTTTATGGGGTGGTGGATTAGACTTCATGGACTGGTGGAGTAGACTTGATGAGGTGGTGGAGTAGACTTGATGGACTGGTGGAGTAGACTTGATGGGATGTTGGAGTAGACATGATGGACTGGTGGAGTAGACTTGATATACTGGTGGAGTAGAGTTGATGGACTGGTGGAGTAGACTTGATGGGGTGGTGGAGTAGACTTGGTGGACTGGTAGAGTAGACTGGATGGGCTGGTGGTGTGGACTTGATGGGCTGGTGGAGTAGACTTGATGGGGTGGTAGAGTAGACTTGATGGACTGGTGGAGTAGACTTGATGAGCTGGTGGAGTAGACTTGATGGGATGGTGGAGTAGACTTGATGGGCTGGTGGAGTAGACTTGATGGACTGGTGGAGTAGACTTGATGAGGTGGTGGAGTAGACTTGATGGACTGGTTGAGTAGACTTGATGGGGTGGTGGAGTAGACTTGATGGATTGGTGGAGTAGACTTGATGGGCTGGTGGAGTAGACTTTATGGGGTGGTGGAGTAGACTTGATGGACTGGTGGAGTAGACTTGATGGGATGTTGGAGTAGACATGATGGACTGGTGGAGTAGACTTGATATACTGGTGGAGTAGAGTTGATGGGCTGGTGGAGTAGACTTGATGGACTGGTGGAGTAGACTTGATGGGGTGGTGGAGTAGACTTGGTGGACTGGTAGAGTAGACTGGATGGGCTGGTGGTGTGGACTTGATGGGCTGGTGGAGTAGACTTGATGGGGTGGTAGAGTAGACTTGATGGACTGGTGGAGTAGACTTGATGAGCTGGTGGAGTAGACTTGATGGGATGGTGGAGTAGACTTGATGGGCTGGTGGAGTAGACTTGTTGGACTGGTGGAGTAGACTTGATGGGATGGTGGAGGAGACTTGATGGACTGGTGGAGTAGACATGATGGACTGGTGGAGTAGACTTGATATACTGGTGGAGTAGAGTTGATGGGCTGGTGGAGTAGACTTCATGGACTGGTGGAGTAGACTTGATGGGGTGGTGGAGTAGACTTGGTGGACTGGTAGAGTAGACTGGATGGGCTGGTGGTGTGGACTTGATGGGCTGGTGGAGTAGACTTGATGGGGTGGTATAGTAGACTTGATGGACTGGTGGAGTAGACTTGATGAGCTGGTGGAGTAGACTTGATGGGATGGTGGAGTAGACTTGATGGGCTGGTGGAGTAGACTTGTTGGACTGGTGGAGTAGACTTGATGGGATGGTGGAGGAGACTTGATGGACTGGTGGAGTAGACTTGATGGGGTGGTGGAGTAGACTTGAAGGACTGGCGGAGTAGACTTGATGGGCTGGTGGAGTAGACTTGATGGTATGGTGGAGGAGACTTGATGGACTGGTGGAGTAGACTTGATGGGGTGGTGGAGTAGACTTGATGGATTGGTGGAGTAGACTTGATGGGCTTGTGGAGTAGACTTTATGGGGTGGTGGATTAGACTTCATGGACTGGTGGAGTAGACTTGATGAGGTGGTGGAGTAGACTTGATGGAATGGTGGAGTAGACTTGATGGGATGTTGGAGTAGACATGATGGACTGGTGGAGTAGACTTGATATACTGGTGGAGTAGAGTTGATGGACTGGTGGAGTAGACTTGATGGGGTGGTGGAGTAGACTTGGTGGACTGGTAGAGTAGACTGGATGGACTGGTGGAGTAGACTTGATGGACTGGTGGAGTAGACTTGATGGGATGTTGGAGTAGACATGATGGACTGGTGGAGTAGACTTGATATACTGGTGGAGTAGAGTTGATGGTCTGGTGGAGTAGACTTGATGGACTGGTGGAGTAGACTTGATGAGGTGGTGGAGTAGACTTGATGGACTGGTGGAGTAGACTTGATGGGATGTTGGAGTAGACATGATGGACTGGTGGAGTAGACTTGATATACTGCTGGAGTAGAGTTGATGGGCTGGTGGAGTAGACTTGATGGACTGGTGGAGTAGACTTGATGGGGTGGTGGAGTAGACTTGGTGGACTGGTAGAGTAGACTGGATGGGCTGGTGGTGTGGACTTGATGGGCTGGTGGAGTAGACTTGATGGGGTGGTAGAGTAGACTTGATGGACTGGTGGAGTAGACTTGATGAGCTGGTGGAGTAGACTTGATGGGATGGTGGAGTAGACTTGATGGGCTGGTGGAGTAGACTTGTTGGACTGGTGGAGTAGACTTGATGGGATGGTGGAGGAGACTTGATGGACTGGTGGATTAGACTTGATGGGGTGGTGGAGTAGACTTGAAGGACTGGCGGAGTAGACTTGATGGGCTGGTGGAGTAGACATGATGGGATGGTGGAGGAGACTTGATGGACTGGTGGAGTAGACTTGATGGGGTGGTGGAGTAGACTTGATGGATTGGTGGAGTAGACTTGATGGGCTGGTGGAGTACACTTTATGGGGTGGTGGATTAGACTTCATGGACTGGTGGAGTAGACTTGATGAGGTGGTGGAGTAGACTTGATGGACTGGTGGAGTAGACTTGATGGGATGTTGGAGTAGACATGATGGACTGGTGGAGTAGACTTGATATACTGGTGGAGTAGAGTTGATGGACTGGTGGAGTAGACTTGATGGGGTGGTGGAGTAGACTTGGTGGACTGGTAGAGTAGACTGGATGGGCTGGTGGTGTGGACTTGATGGGCTGGTGGAGTAGACTTGATGGGGTGGTAGAGTAGACTTGATGGACTGGTGGAGTAGACTTGATGAGCTGGTGGAGTAGACTTGATGGGATGGTGGAGTAGACTTGATGGGCTGGTGGAGTAGACTTGATGGACTGGTGGAGTAGACTTGATGAGGTGGTGGAGTAGACTTGATGGACTGGTTGAGTAGACTTGATGGGGTGGTGGAGTAGACTTGATGGATTGGTGGAGTAGACTTGATGGGATGTAGGAGTAGACATGATGGACTGGTGGAGTAGACTTGATATACTGGTAGAGTAGAGTTGATGGGCTGGTGGAGTAGACTTGATGGACTGGTGGAGTAGACTTGATGGGGTGGTGGAGTAGACTTGGTGGACTGGTAGAGTAGACTGGATGGGCTGGTGGTGTGGACTTGATGGGCCGGTGGAGTAGACTTGATGGGGTGGTAGAGTAGACTTGATGGACTGGTGGAGTAGACTTGATGAGCTGGTGGAGTAGACTTGATGGGATGGTGGAGTAGACTTGATGGGCTGGTGGAGTAGACTTGTTGGACTGGTGGAGTAGACTTGATGGGATGGTGGAGGAGACTTGATGGACTGGTGGAGTAGACATGATGGACTGGTGGAGTAGACTTGATATACTGGTGGAGTAGAGTTGATGGGCTGGTGGAGTAGACTTGATGGACTGGTGGAGTAGACTTGATGGGGTGGTGGAGTAGACTTGGTGGACTGGTAGAGTAGACTGGATGGGCTGGTGGTGTGGACTTGATGGGCTGGTGGAGTAGACTTGATGGGGTGGTAGAGTAGACTTGATGGACTGGTGGAGTAGACTTGATGAGCTGGTGGAGTAGACTTGATGGGATGGTGGAGTAGACTTGATGGGCTGGTGGAGTAGACTTGTTGGACTGGTGGAGTAGACTTGATGGGATGGTGGAGGAGACTTGATGGACTGGTGGAGTAGACTTGATGGGGTGGTGGAGTAGACTTGAAGGACTGGCGGAGTAGACTTGATTGGCTGGTGGAGTAGACTTGATGGTATGGTGGAGGAGACTTGATGGACTGGTGGAGTAGACTTGATGGGATGGTGGAGTAGAGTTGATGGACTGGTGGAGTAGACTTGATGGGGTGGTGGAGTAGACTTGGTGGACTGGTAGAGTAGACTGGATGGACTGGTGGAGTAGACTTGATGGGGTGGTGGAGTAGACTTGATGGATTGGTGGAGTAGACTTGATGGGCTGGTGGAATAGACTTTATGGGGTGGTGGATTAGACTTCATGGACTGTTGGAGTAGACTTGATGAGGTGGTGGAGTAGACTTGATGGACTGGTGGAGTTGACTTGATGGGATGTTGGATTAGACATGATGGACTGGTGGAGTAGACTTGATGTACTGGTGGAGTAGAGTTGATGGGCTGGTGGAGTAGACTTGATGGACAGGTGGAGTAGACTTGATGGGGTGGTGGAGTAGACTTGATGGATTGGTGGAGTAGACTTGATGGGCTGGTGGAGTAGACTTTATGGGGTGGTGGATTAGACTTCATGGACTTGTGGCGTAGACTTGATGAGGTGGTGGAGTAGACTTGATGGACTGGTGGAGTAGACTTGATGGGATGTTGGAGTAGACATGATGGACTGGTGGAGTAGACTTGATATACTGGTGGAGTAGAGTTGATGGGCTGGTGGAGTAGACTTGATGGACTGGTGGAGTAGACTTGATGGGGTGGTGGAGTAGACATGGTGGACTGGTAGAGTAGACTGGATGGGCTGGTGGTGTGGACTTGATGGGCTGGTGGAGTAGACTTGATGGGGTGGTAGAGTAGACTTGATGGACTGGTGGAGTAGACTTGATGAACTGGTGGAGTAGACTTGATGGGATGGTGGAGTAGACTTGATGGGCTGGTGGAGTAGACTTGTTGGACTGGTGGAGTAGACTTGATGGGATGGTGGAGGAGACTTGATGGACTGGTGGATTAGTCTTGATGGGGTGGTGGAGTAGACTTGAAGGACTGGCGGAGTAGACTTGATGGGATGGTGGAGGAGACTTGATGGACTGGTGGAGTAGACTTGATGGGGTGGTGGAGTAGACTTGATGGATTGGTGGAGTAGACTTGATGGGCTGGTGGAGTAGACTTTATGGGGTGGTGGATTAGACTTCATGGACTGGTGGAGTAGACATGATGAGGTGGTGGAGTAGACTTGATGGACTGGTGGAGTAGACTTGATGGGATGTTGGAGTAGACATGATGGACTGGTGGAGTAGACTTGATATACTGGTGGAGTAGAGTTGATGGACTGGTGGAGTAGACTTGATGGGGTGGTGGAGTAGACTTGGTTGACTGGTAGAGTAGACTGGATGGGCTGGTGGTGTGGACTTGATGGGCTGGTGGAGTAGACTTGATGGGGTGGTAGAGTAGACTTGATGGACTGGTGGAGTAGTCTTGATGAGCTGGTGGAGTAGACTTGATGGGATGGTGGAGTAGACTTGATGGGCTGGTGGAGTAGACTTGATGGACTGGTGGAGTAGACTTGATGAGGTGGTGGAGTAGACTTGATGGACTGGTTGAGTAGACTTGATGGGGTGGTGGAGTAGACTTGATGGATTGGTGGAGTAGACTTGATGGGCTGGTGGAGTAGACTTTATGGGGTGGTGGAGTAGACTTGATGGACTGGTGGAGTAGACTTGATGGGATGTTGGAGTAGACATGATGGACTGGTGGAGTAGACTTGATATACTGGTGGAGTAGAGTTGATGGGCTGGTGGAGTAGACTTGATGGACTGGTGGAGTAGACTTGATGGGGTGGTGGAGTAGATTTGGTGGACTGGTAGAGTAGACTGGATGGGCTGGTGGTGTGGACTTGATGGGCTGGTGGAGTAGACTTGATGGGGTGGTAGAGTAGACTTGATGGACTGGTGGAGTAGACTTGATGAGCTGGTGGAGTAGACTTGATGGGATGGTGGAGTAGACTTGATGGGCTGGTGGAGTAGACTTGTTGGACTGGTGGAGTAGACTTGATGGGATGGTGGAGGAGACTTGATGGACTGGTGGAGTAGACATGATGGACTGGTGGAGTAGACTTGATATACTGGTGGAGTAGAGTTGATGGGCTGGTGGAGTAGACTTGATGGACTGGTGGAGTAGACTTGATATACTGGTGGAGTAGAGTTGATGGGCTGGTGGAGTAGACTTGATGGACTGGTGGAGTAGACTTGATGGGGTGGTGGAGTAGACTTGGTGGACTGGTAGAGTAGACTGGATGGGCTGGTGGTGTGGACTTGATGGGCTGGTGGAGTAGACTTGATGGGATGGTGGAGTAGACTTGATGGGCTGGTGGAGTAGACTTGTTGGACTGGTGGAGTAGACTTGATGGGATGGTGGAGGAGACTTGATGGACTGGTGGAGTAGAATTGATGGGGTGGTGGAGTAGACTTGAAGGACTGGCGGAGTAGACTTGATGGGCTGGTGGAGTAGACTTGATGGTATGGTGGAGGAGACTTGATGGACTGGTGGAGTAGACTTGATGGGGTGGTGGAGTAGACTTGATGGATTGGTGGAGTAGACTTGATGGGCTGGTGGAGTAGACTTTATGGGGTGGTGGATTAGACTTCATGGACTGGTGGAGTAGACTTGACGAGGTGGTGGAGTAGACTTGATGGAATGGTGGAGTAGACTTGATGGGATGTTGGAGTAGACATGATGGACTGGTGGAGTAGACTTGATATACTGGTGGAGTAGAGTTGATGGACTGGTGGAGTAGACTTGATGGGGTGGTGGAGTAGACTTGGTGGACTGGTAGAGTAGACTGGATGGGCTGGTGGTGTGGACTTGATGGGCTGGTGGAGTAGAATTGATGGGGTGGTAGAGTAGACTTGATGGACTGGTGGAGTAGACTTGATGAGCCGGTGGAGTAGACTTGATGGGATGGTGGAGTAGACTTGATGGGCTGGTGGAGTAGACTTGATGGACTGGTGGAGTAGACTTGATGGGATGGTGGAGTAGACTTGATGGGCTGGTGGAGTAGACTTGTTGGACTGGTGGAGTAGACTTGATGGGATGGTGGAGGAGACTTGATGGACTGGTGGAGTAGACTTGATGGGGTGGTGGAGTAGACTTGAAGGACTGGCGGAGTAGACTTGATGGGCTGGTGGAGTAGACTTGATGGTATGGTGGAGGAGACTTGATGGACTGGTGGAGTAGACTTGATGGGATGGTGGAGTAGAGTTGATGGACTGGTGGAGTAGACTTGATGGACTGGTGGAGTAGACTTGTTGGCTGGTGGAGTAGACTTGATGGACTGGTGGAGTAGACATGATGGGGTGGTGGAGTAGACTTGATGGACTGGTGGAGTAGACTTGGTGGGCTGGTGGAGTAGACATGTTGGACTGGTGGAGTAGACTTGATGGGCTGGTGGAGTAGACTTGATGGACTGGTGGAGTAGACTTGATGGGCTGGTGGAGTAGACTTGATGGACTGGTGGAGTAGACTTGATGGGGTGGTGGAGTAGACGTGATGGACTGGTGGAGTAGACTTGATGGGCTGGTGGAGTAGACTTAATGGGCTGGTGGAGTAGACTTTATAGGGTGGTGGATTAGACTTGATGGACAGGTGGAGTAGACTTGATGGGTTGGTGGAGTAGACTTGATGGACTGGTGGAGTAGACTTGACGGGGAGATGGAGTAGACTTGATGGACTGGTGGAGTAGACTTGATGGGCTGGTGGAGTAGACTTGATGGGATGGTGGAGGAGACTTGATGGACTGGTGGAGTAGACTTGATGGGGTGGTGGAGTAGACTTGATGGATTGGTGGAGTAGACTTGATGGGCTGGTGGAGTAGACTTTATGGGGTGGTGGATTAGACTTCATGGACTGGTGGAGTAGACTTGATGAGGTGGTAGAGTAGACTTGATGGACTGGTGGAGAAGACTTGATGGGATGTTGGAGTAAACATGATGGACTGGTGGAGTAGACTTGATATATTGGTGGAGTAGGGTTGATGGGCTGGTGGAGTAGACTTGATGGACTGGTGGAGTAGACTTGATGGGGTGGTGGAGTAGACTTGGTGGACTGGTAGAGTAGACTGGATGGGCTGGTGGTGTGGACTTGATGGGCTGGTGGAGTAGACTTGATGGGGTGGTAGAGTAGACTTGATGGACTGGTGGAGTAGACTTGATGGGCTGGTGGAGTAGACTTGATGGGATGGTGGAGTAGACTTGATGGGCTGGTGGAGTAGACTTGATGGACTGTTGGAGTAGACTTGATGGGGTGGTGGAGTAGACTTGATGGGATGGTGGAGTAGACTTGATGGACTGGTGCAGTAGACATGATGGACTGGTGGAGTAGACTTGGTGGGCTGGTGGAGTAGACTTGATGGACTGGTGGAGAAGGCTTGATGGGCTGGTGGAGTAGACTTTATGGGGTGGTGGATTAGACTTCATGGACTGGTGGAGTAGACTTGATGAGGTGGTGGAGTAGACTTGATGGACTGGTGGAGTAGAATTGATGGGATGTTGGAGTAGACTTGATGGACTGGTGGAGTAGACTTGATGCACTGGTGGAGTAGAGTTGATTGGCTGGTGGAGTAGACTTGATGGACTGGTGGAGTAGACTTGACGGGATGGTGGAGTAGACTTGATGGACTGGTGGAGTAGACTTGATGGGGTGGTAGAGTAGACTTGGTGGACTGGTAGAGTAGACTGGATGGGCTGGTGGTGTGGACTTGATGGGCTGGTGGAGTAGACTTGATGGGGTGGAAGAGTAGACTTGATGGACTGGTGGAGTAGACTTGACGGGCTGGTGGAGTAGACTTGATGTACTGGTGAAGTAGACTTGATGGGCTGGTGGAGAAGACTTGATGGACTGGTGGAGTAGACTTGTTGGCTGGTGGAGTAGACTTGATGGACTGGTGGAGAAGACTTGATGGGGTGGTGGAGTAGACTTGATGGACTGGTGGAGTAGACTTGATGGGCTGGTGGAGTAGACTTGATGGGCTGGTGGAGTAGACGTTATGGGGTGGTGGAATAGACTTGATGGACTGGTGGAGTAGACTTGATGGGGTGTTGGAGTAGACTTGATGGGCTGGTGGAGTAGACTTGATGGGGTGGTGTAGTAGACTTGATGGACTGGTGGAGTAGACTTGATGGGCTGGTGGAGTAGACTTTATGGGGTGGTGGATTAGACTTCATGGACTGGTGGAGTAGACTTGATGAGGTGGTGGAGTAGACTTGATGGACTGGTGGAGAAGACTTGATGGACTGGTGGAGTAGACTTGATGGGCTGGTGGAGTAGACTTGAGGGGATGGTGGAGTAGACATGATGGGCTGGTGGAGCAGACTTGATGGACTGGTGGAGTAGACATGATGGGCTGGTGGAGTAGACCTGATGGACTGGTGGAGTAGACTTGATGGGCTGGTGGAGTAGACTTGATGGGGTGGTGGAGTAGACTTGATGGACTGGTGGAGTAGACTTGATGGGTTGGTGGGGTAGACTTGATGGGCTGGTGGAGTAGACTTGATGGGGTGGTGGAGTCGACTTGATGGACTGGTGGAGTAGACTTGATGGACTGGTGGAGTAGACTTGATGGGGTGGTGGAGTAGACGATGGGATGGTGGAATAGACTTGATGGAATGGTGGAGTAGACTTGATGGGGTGGTGGAGTAGACTTGATGGGCTGGTGGAGTAGACTTGAAGGGGTGGTGGAGTAGACTTGATGATCTGGTGGAGTAGACTTGTTGGACTGGTGGAGTAGACTTGATGGGATGGTGGAGTAGACTTGATGGACTGGTGGAGTAGACTTGACGGGGTGATGGAGTAGACTTGATGGACTGGTGGAGTAGACTTGATGGGCTGGTGGAGTAGACTTGATAGGATGGTGGAGGAGACTTGATGGACTGGTGGAGTAGACTTGATGGGGTGGTGGAGTAGACTTGATGGATTGGTGGAGTAGACTTGATGGGCTGGTGGAGTAGACTTTATGGGGTGGTGGATTAGACTTCATGGACTGGTGGAGTAGACTTGATGAGGTGGTAGAGTAGACTTGATGGACTGGTGGAGTAGACTTGATGGGATGTTGGAGTAGACATGATGGACTGGTGGAGTAGACTTGATGGGGTGGTGGAGTAGACTTGGTGGACTGGTAGAGTAGACTGGATGGGCTGGTGGTGTGGACTTGATGGGCTGGTAGAGTAGACTTGATGGACTGGTGGAGTAGGGTTGATGGGCTGGTGGAGTAGACTTGATGGATTGGTGGAGTTGACTTGATGGGGTGGTGGAGTAGACTTGGTGGACTGGTAGAGTAGACTGGATGGGCTGGTGGTGTGGACTTGATGGGCTGGTGGAGTAGACTTGATGGGGTGGTAGAGTAGACTTGATGGACTGGTGGAGTAGACTTGATGGGCTGGTGGAGTAGACTTGATGGGATGGTGGAGTAGACTTGATGGGCTGGTGGAGTAGACTTGATGGACTGGTGGAGTAGACTTGATGGGGTGGTGGAGTAGACTTGATGGGCTGGTGGAGTAGACTTGATGGGGTGGTGGAGTAGACTTGATGGACTGGTGGAGTAGACTTGATGGACTGGTGGAGTAGACTTGATGGGGTGGTGGAGTAGACTTGATGGGATGGTGGAGTAGACTTGATGGACTGGTGCAGTAGACATGATGGACTGGTGGAATAGACTTGGTGGGCTGGTGGAGTAGACTTGATGGACTGGTGGAGAAGGCTTGATGTGCTGGTGGAGTAGACTTGATGCACTGGTGGAGTAGAGTTGATGGGCTGGTGGAGTAGACTTGATGGACTGGTGGAGTAGACTTGACGGGATGGTGGCGTAGACTTGATGGACTGGTGGAGTAGACTTGATGGGGTGGTAGAGTAGACTTGGTGGACTGGTAGAGTAGACTGGATGGGCTGGTGGTGTGGACTTGATGGGCTGGTGGAGTAGACTTGATGGGGTGGAAGAGTAGACTTGATGGACTGGTGGAGTAGACTTGACGGGCTGGTGGAGTAGACTTGATGGGATGGTGGAGTAGACTTGATGGGGTGGTGGAGTAGACTTGATGTACTGGTGAAGTAGACTTGATGGGCTGGTGGAGTAGACTTGACGGGATGGTGGAGTAGACATGATGGGCTGGTGGAGTAGACTTGATGGACTGGTGGAGTAGACTTGTTGGCTGGTGGAGTAGACTTGATGGACTGGTGGAGTAGACATGATGGGGTGGTGGAGTAGACTTGATGGACTGGTGGAGTAGACTTGATGGGCTGTTGGAGTAGACTTGATGGGCTGGTGGAGTAGACGTTATGGGGTGGTGGATTAGACTTGATGGACTGGTGGAGTAGACTTGATGGGGTGGTGGAGTAGACTTGAAGGACTGGTGGAGTAGACTTGATGGGCTGGTGGAGTAGACTTGATGGGATGGTGGAGGAGACTTGATGGACTGGTTGAGTAGACTTGATGGGGTGGTGGAGTAGACTTGATGGATTGGTGGAGTAGACTTGATGGGCTGGTGGAGTAGACTTTATGGGGTGGTGGATTAGACTTCATGGACTGGTGGAGTAGACTTGATGAGGTGGTGGAGTAGACTTGATGGACTGGTGGAGTAGACTTGATGGGATGTTGGAGTAGACATGATGGACTGGTGGAGTAGACTTGATATACTGGTGGAGTAGAGTTGATGGGCTGGTGGAGTAGACTTGATGGGATGGTGGAGGAGACTTGATGGACTGGTGGAGTAGACTTGATGGGGTGGTGGAGTAGACTTGATGGGGTGGTGGAGTAGACTTGGTGGACTGGTAGAGTAGACTGGATGGGCTGGTGGTGTGGACTTGATGGGCTGGTGCAGTAGACTTGATGGGGTGGTAGAGTAGACTTGATGGACTGGTGGAGTAGACTTGATGAGCTGGTGGAGTAGACTTGATGGGATGGTGGAGTAGACTTGATGGGCTGGTGGAGTAGACTTGTTGGACTGGTGGAGTAGACTTGATGGGATGGTGGAGGAGACTTGATGGACTTGTGGAGTAGACTTGATGGGGTGGTGGAGTAGACTTGAAGGACTGGCGGAGTAGACTTGATGGGCTGGTGGAGTAGACTTGATGGTATGGTGGAGGAGACTTGATGGACTGGTGGAGTAGACTTGATGGGGTGGTGGAGTAGACTTGATGGATTGGTGGAGTAGACTTGATGGGCTGGTGGAGTAGACTTTATGGGGTGGTGGATTAGACTTCATGGACTGGTGGAGTAGACTTGATGAGGTGGTGGAGTAGACTTGATGGACTGGTGGAGTAGACTTGATGGGATGTTGGAGTAGACATGATGGACTGGTGGAGTAGACTTGATATACTGGTGGAGTAGAGTTGATGGACTGGTGGAGTAGACTTGATGTGGTGGTGGAGTAGACTTGGTGGACTGGTAGAGTAGACTGGATGGGCTGGTGGTGTGGACTTGATGGGCTGGTGGAGTAGACTTGATGGGGTGGTAGAGTAGACTTGATGGACTGGTGGAGTAGACTTGATGAGCTGGTGGAGTAGACTTGATGGGATGGTGGAGTAGACTTGATGGGCTGGTGGAGTAGACTTGATGGACTGGTGGAGTAGACTTGATGGGATGGTGGAGGAGACTTGATGGACTGGTGGAGTAGACTTGATGGGGTGGTGGAGTAGACTTGATGGATTGGTGGAGTAGACTTGATGGGCTGGTGGAGTAGACTTTATGGGGTGGTGGATTAGACTTCATGGACTGTTGGAGTAGACTTGATGAGGTGGTGGAGTAGACTTGATGGACTGGTGGAGTTGACTTGATGGGATGTTGGATTAGACATGATGGACTGGTGGAGTAGACTTGATGTACTGGTGGAGTAGAGTTGATGGGCTGGTGGAGTAGACTTGATGGACAGGTGGAGTAGACTTGATGGGGTGGTGGAGTAGACTTGATGGATTGGTGGAGTAGACTTGATGGGCTGGTGGAGTAGACTTTATGGGGTGGTGGATTAGACTTCATGGACTTGTGGCGTAGACTTGATGAGGTGGTGGAGTAGACTTGATGGACTGGTGGAGTAGACTTGATGGGATGTTGGAGTAGACATGATGGACTGGTGGAGTAGACTTGATATACTGGTGGAGTAGAGTTGATGGTCTGGTGGAGTAGACTTGATGGACTGGTGGAGTAGACTTGATGAGGTGGTGGAGTAGACTTGATGGACTGGTGGAGTAGACTTGATGGGATGTTGGAGTAGACATGATGGACTGGTGGAGTAGACTTGATATACTGGTGGAGTAGAGTTGATGGGCTGGTGGAGTAGACTTGATGGACTGGTGGAGTAGACTTGATGGGGTGGTGGAGTAGACTTGATGGACTGGTGGAGTAGACTTGAAGGGGTGATGGAGTAGACTTGAAGGACTGGTGGAGTAGACTTGATGGGCTGGTGGAGTAGACTTGATGGGATGGTGGAGGAGACTTGATGGACTGGTTGAGTAGACTTGATGGGGTGGTGGAGTAGACTTGATGGATTGGTGGAGTAGACTTGATGGGCTGGTGGAGTAGACTTTATGGGGTGGTGGAGTAGACTTGATGGACTGGTGGAGTAGACTTGATGGGATGTTGGAGTAGACATGATGGACTGGTGGAGTAGACTTGATATACTGGTGGAGTAGAGTTGATGGGCTGGTGGAGTAGACTTGATGGACTGGTGGAATAGACTTGATGGGGTGGTGGAGTAGACTTGGTGGACTGGTAGAGTAGACTGGATGGGCTGGTGGTGTGGACTTGATGGGCTGGTGGAGTAGACTTGATGGGGTGGTAGAGTAGACTTGATGGACTGGTGGAGTAGACTTGATGAGCTGGTGGAGTAGACTTGATGGGATGGTGGAGTAGACTTGATGGGCTGGTGGAGTAGACTTGTTGGACTGGTGGAGTAGACTTGATGGGATGGTGGAGGAGACTTGATGGACTGGTGGAGTAGACATGATGGACTGGTGGAGTAGACTTGATATACTGGTGGAGTAGAGTTGATGGGCTGGTGGAGTAGACTTGATGGACTGGTGGAGTAGACTTGATGGGGTGGTGGAGTAGACTTGGTGGACTGGTAGAGTAGACTGGATGGGCTGGTGGTGTGGACTTGATGGGCTGGTGGAGTAGACTTGATGTGTTGGTAGAGTAGACTTGATGGACTGGTGGAGTAGACTTGATGAGCTGGTGGAGTAGACTTGAGGGGATGGTGGAGTAGACTTGATGGGCTGGTGGAGTAGACTTGTTGGACTGGTGGAGTAGACTTGATGGGATGGTGGAGGAGACTTGATGGACTGGTGGAGTAGACTTGATGGGGTGGTGGAGTAGACTTGAAGAACTGGCGGAGTAGACTTGATGGGCTGGTGGAGTAGACTTGATGGGATGGTGGAGGAGACTTGATGGACTGGTGGAGTAGACTTGATGGGGTGGTGGAGTAGAGTTGATGGATTGGTGGAGTAGACTTGATGGGCTGGTGGAGTAGACTTTATGGGGTGGTGGATTAGACTTCATGGACTGGTGGAGTAGACTTGATGAGGTGGTGGAGTAGACTTGATGGAATGGTGGAGTAGACTTGATGGGATGTTGGAGTAGACATGATGGACTGGTGGAGAAGACTTGATATACTGGTGGAGTAGAGTTGATGGACTGGTGGAGTAGACTTGATGGGGTGGTGGAGTAGACTTGGTGGACTGGTAGAGTAGACTGGATGGGCTGGTGGTGTGGACTTGATGGGCTGGTGGAGTAGACTTGATGGGGTGGTAGAGTAGACTTGATGGACTGGTGGAGTAGACTTGATGAGCCGGTGGAGTAGACTTGATGGGATGGTGGAGTAGACTTGATGGGCTGGTGGAGTAGACTTGATGGACTGGTGGAGTAGACTTGATGGGATGGTGGAGGAGACTTGATGGACTGGTGGAGTAGACTTGATGGGGTGGTGGAGTAGACTTGATGGATTGGTGGAGTAGACTTGATGGGCTGGTGGAGTAGACTTTATGGGGTGGTGGATTAGACTTCATGGACTGTTGGAGTAGACTTGATGAGGTGGCGGAGTAGACTTGATGGACTGGTGGAGTTGACTTGATGGGATGTTGGATTAGACATGATGGACTGGTGGAGTAGACTTGATGTACTGGTGGAGTAGAGTTGATGGGCTGGTGGAGTAGACTTGATGGACAGGTGGAGTAGACTTGATGGGGTGGTGGAGTAGACTTGATGGATTGGTGGAGTAGACTTGATGGGCTGGTGGAGTAGAATTTATGGGGTGGTGGATTAGACTTCATGGACTTGTGGCGTAGACTTGATGAGGTGGTGGAGTAGACTTGATGGACTGGTGGAGTAGACTTGATGGGATGTTGGAGTAGACATGATGGACTGGTGGAGTAGACTTGATATACTGGTGGAGTAGAGTTGATGGTCTGGTGGAGTAGACTTGATGGACTGGTGGAGTAGACTTGATGAGGTGGTGGAGTAGACTTGATGGACTGGTGGAGTAGACTTGATGGGATGTTGGAGTAGACATGATGGACTGGTGGAGTAGACTTGATATACTGGTGGAGTAGAGTTGATGGGCTGGTGGAGTAGACTTGATGGACTGGTGGAGTAGACTTGATGGGGTGCTGGAGTAGACTTGGTGGACTGGTAGAGTAGACTGGATGGGCTGGTGGTGTGGACTTGATGGGCTGGTGGAGTAGACTTGATGGGGTGGTAGAGTAGACTTGATGGACTGGTGGAGTAGACTTGATGAGCTGGTGGAGTAGACTTGATGGGATGGTGGAGTAGACTTGATGGGCTGGTGGAGTAGACTTGTTGGACTGGTGGAGTAGACTTGATGGGATGGTGGAGGAGACTTGATGGACTGGTGGATTAGACTTGATGGGATGGTGGAGTAGACTTGAAGGACTGGCGGAGTAGACTTGATGGGCTGGTGGAGTAGACTTGATGGGATGGTGGAGGAGACTTGATGGACTGGTGGAGTAGACTTGATGGGGTGGTGGAGTAGACTTGATGGATTGGTGGAGTAGACTTGATGGGCTGGTGGAGTAGACTTTATGGGGTGGTGGATTAGACTTCATGGACTGGTGGAGTAGACTTGATGAGGTGGTGGAGTAGACTTGATGGACTGGTGGAGTAGACTTGATGGGATGTTGGAGTAGACATGATGGACTGGTGGAGTAGACTTGATATACTGGTGGAGTAGAGTTGATGGACTGGTGGAGTAGACTTGATGGGGTGGTGGAGTAGACTTGGTGGACTGGTAGAGTAGACTGGATGGGCTGGTGGTGTGGACTTGATGGGCTGGTGGAGTAGACTTGATGGGGTGGTAGAGTAGACTTGATGGACTGGTGGAGTAGACTTGATGAGCTGGTGGAGTAGACTTGATGGGATGGTGGAGTAGACTTGATGGGCTGGTGGAGTAGACTTGATGGACTGGTGGAGTAGACTTGATGAGGTGGTGGAGTAGACTTGATGGACTGGTTGAGTAGACTTGATGGGGTGGTGGAGTAGACTTGATGGATTGGTGGAGTAGACTTGATGGGCTGGTGGAGTAGACTTTATGGGGTGGTGGAGTAGACTTGATGGACTGGTGGAGTAGACTTGATGGGATGTTGGAGTAGACATGATGGACTGGTGGAGTAGACTTGATATACTGGTGGAGTAGAGTTGATGGGCTGGTGGAGTAGACTTGATGGACTGGTGGAGTAGACTTGATGGGGTGGTGGAGTAGACTTGGTGGACTGGTAGAGTAGACTGGATGGGCTGGTGGTGTGGACTTGATGGGCTGGTGGAGTAGACTTGATGGGGTGGTAGAGTAGACTTGATGGACTGGTGGAGTAGACTTGATGAGCTGGTGGAGTAGACTTGATGGGATGGTGGAGTAGACTTGATGGGCTGGTGGAGTAGACTTGTTGGACTGGTGGAGTAGACTTGATGGGATGGTGGAGGAGACTTGATGGACTGGTGGAGTAGACTTGATGGGGTGGTGGAGTAGACTTGAAGGACTGGCGGAGTAGACTTGATGGGCTGGTGGAGTAGACTTGATGGTATGGTGGAGGAGACTTGATGGACTGGTGGAGTAGACTTGATGGGGTGGTGGAGTAGACTTGATGGATTGGTGGAGTAGACTTGATGGGCTGGTGGAGTAGACTTTATGGGGTGGTGGATTAGACTTCATGGACTGGTGGAGTAGACTTGATGAGGTGGTGGAGTAGACTTGATGGAATGGTGGAGTAGACTTGATGGGATGTTGGAGTAGACATGATGGACTGGTGGAGTAGACTTGATGGGATGGTGGAGTAGAGTTGATGGACTGGTGGAGTAGACTTGATGGGGTGGTGGAGTAGACTTGGTGGACTGGTAGAGTAGACTGGATGGACTGGTGGAGTAGACTTGATGGGGTGGTGGAGTAGACTTGATGGATTGGTGGAGTAGACTTGATGGGCTGGTGGAGTAGACTTTATGGGGTGGTGGATTAGACTTCATGGACTGTTGGAGTAGACTTGATGGGCTGGTGGACTTGTTGGACTGGTGGAGTAGACTTGATGGGATGGTGGAGGAGACTTGATGGGCTGGTGGAGTAGACTTGATGGACTGGTGGAGTAGACTTGATGGGGTGGTGGAGTAGACTTGGTGGACTGGTAGAGTAGACTGGATGGGCTGGTGGTGTGGACTTGATGGGCTGGTGGAGTAGACTTGATGGGGTGGTAGAGTAGACTTGATGGACTGGTGGAGTAGACTTGATGAGCTGGTGGAGTAGACTTGATGGGATGGTGGAGTAGACTTGATGGGCTGGTGGAGTAGACTTGTTGGACTGGTGGAGTAGACTTGATGGGATGGTGGAGGAGACTTGATGGACTGGTGGAGTAGACTTGATGGGGTGGTGGAGTAGACTTGAAGGACTGGCGGAGTAGACTTGATGGGCTGGTGGAGTAGACTTGATGGTATGGTGGAGGAGACTTGATGGACTGGTGGAGTAGTAGACTTGATGGGGTGGTGGAGTAGACTTGATGGATTGGTGGAGTAGACTTGATGGGCTGGTGGAGTAGACTTTATGGGGTGGTGGATTAGACTTCATGGACTGGTGGAGTAGACTTGATGAGGTGGTGGAGTAGACTTGATGGAATGGTGGAGTAGACTTGATGGGATGTTGGAGTAGACATGATGGACTGGTGGAGTAGACTTGATGGGATGGTGGAGTAGAGTTGATGGACTGGTGGAGTAGACTTGATGGGGTGGTGGAGTAGACTTGGTGGACTGGTAGAGTAGACTGGATGGACTGGTGGAGTAGACTTGATGGGGTGGTGGAGTAGACTTGATGGATTGGTGGAGTAGACTTGATGGGCTGGTGGAGTAGACTTTATGGGGTGGTGGATTAGACTTCATGGACTGTTGGAGTAGACTTGATGAGGTGGTGGAGTAGACTTGATGGACTGGTGGAGTTGACTTGATGGGATGATGGATTAGACATGATGGACTGGTGGAGTAGACTTGATGTACTGGTGGAGTAGAGTTGATGGGCTGGTGGAGTAGACTTGATGGACAGGTGGAGTAGACTTGATGGGGTGGTGGAGTAGACTTGATGGATTGGTGGAGTAGACTTGATGGGCTGGTGGAGTAGACTTTATGGGGTGGTGGATTAGACTTCATGGACTTGTGGCGTAGACTTGATGAGGTGGTGGAGTAGACTTGATGGACTGGTGGAGTAGACTTGATGGGATGTTGGAGTAGACATGATGGACTGGTGGAGTAGACTTGATATACTGGTGGAGTAGAGTTGATGGTCTGGTGGAGTAGACTTGATGGACTGGTGGAGTAGACTTGATGAGGTGGTGGAGTAGACTTGATGGACTGGTGGAGTAGACTTGATGGGATGTTGGAGTAGACATGATGGACTGGTGGAGTAGACTTGATATACTGGTGGAGTAGAGTTGATGGGCTGGTGGAGTAGACTTGATGGACTGGTGGAGTAGACTTGATGGGCTGGTGGAGTAGACTTGGTGGACTGGTAGAGTAGACTGGATGGGCTGGTGGTGTGGACTTGATGGGCTGGTGGAGTAGACTTGATGGGGTGGTAGAGTAGACTTGATGGACTGGTGGAGTAGACTTGATGAGCTGGTGAAGTAGACTTGATGGGATGGTGGAGTAGACTTGATGGGCTGGTGGAGTAGACTTGTTGGACTGGTGGAGTAGACTTGATGGGATGGTGGAGGAGACTTGATGGACTGGTGGATTAGACTTGATGGGGTGGTGGAGTAGACTTGAAGGACTGGCGGAGTAGACTTGATGGGATGGTGGAGGAGACTTGATGGACTGGTGGAGTAGACTTGATGGGGTGGTGGAGTAGACTTGATGGATTGGTGGAGTAGACTTGATGGGCTGGTGGAGTAGACTTTATGGGGTGGTGGATTAGACTTCATGGACTGGTGGAGTAGACTTGATGAGGTGGTGGAGTAGACTTGATGGACTGGTGGAGTAGACTTGATGGGATGTTGGAGTAGACATGATGGACTGGTGGAGTAGACTTGATATACTGGTGGAGTAGAGTTGATGGACTGGTGGAGTAGACTTGATGGGGTGGTGGAGTAGACTTGGTGGACTGGTAGAGTAGACTGGATGGGCTGGTGGTGTGGACTTGATGGGCTGGTGGAGTAGACTTGATGGGGTGGTAGAGTAGACTTGATGGACTGGTGGAGTAGACTTGATGAGCTGGTGGAGTAGACTTGATGGGATGGTGGAGTAGACTTGATGGGCTGGTGGAGTAGACTTGATGGACTGGTGGAGTAGACTTGATGAGGTGGTGGAGTAGACTTGATGGACTGGTTGAGTAGACTTGATGGGGTGGTGGAGTAGACTTGATGGATTGGTGGAGTAGACTTGATGGGCTGGTGGAGTAGACTTTATGGGGTGGTGGAGTAGACTTGATGGACTGGTGGAGTAGACTTGATGGGATGTTGGAGTAGACATGATGGACTGGTGGAGTAGACTTGATATACTGGTGGAGTAGAGTTGATGGGCTGGTGGAGTAGACTTGATGGACTGGTGGAGTAGACTTGATGGGGTGGTGGAGTAGACTTGGTGGACTGGTAGAGTAGACTGGATGGGCTGGTGGTGTGGACTTGATGGGCTGGTGGAGTAGACTTGATGGGGTGGTAGAGTAGACTTGATGGACTGGTGGAGTAGACTTGATGAGCTGGTGGAGTAGACTTGATGGGATGGTGGAGTAGACTTGATGGGCTGGTGGAGTAGACTTGTTGGACTGGTGGAGTAGACTTGATGGGATGGTGGAGGAGACTTGATGGACTGGTGGAGTAGACATGATGGACTGGTGGAGTAGACTTGATATACTGGTGGAGTAGAGTTGATGGGCTGGTGGAGTAGACTTCATGGACTGGTGGAGTAGACTTGATGGGGTGGTGGAGTAGACTTGGTGGACTGGTAGAGTAGACTGGATGGGCTGGTGGTGTGGACTTGATGGGCTGGTGGAGTAGACTTGATGGGGTGGTAGAGTAGACTTGATGGACTGGTGGAGTAGACTTGATGAGCTGGTGGAGTAGACTTGATGGGATGGTGGAGTAGACTTGATGGGCTGGTGGAGTAGACTTGTTGGACTGGTGGAGTAGACTTGATGGGATGGTGGAGGAGACTTGATGGACTGGTGGAGTAGACTTGATGGGGTGGTGGAGTAGACTTGAAGGACTGGCGGAGTAGACTTGATGGGCTGGTGGAGTAGACTTGATGGTATGGTGGAGGAGACTTGATGGACTGGTGGAGTAGACTTGATGGGGTGGTGGAGTAGACTTGATGGATTGGTGGAGTAGACTTGATGGGCTTGTGGAGTAGACTTTATGGGGTGGTGGATTAGACTTCATGGACTGGTGGAGTAGACTTGATGAGGTGGTGGAGTAGACTTGATGGAATGGTGGAGTAGACTTGATGGGATGTTGGAGTAGACATGATGGACTGGTGGAGTAGACTTGATATACTGGTGGAGTAGAGTTGATGGACTGGTGGAGTAGACTTGATGGGGTGGTGGAGTAGACTTGGTGGACTGGTAGAGTAGACTGGATGGACTGGTGGAGTAGACTTGATGGACTGGTGGAGTAGACTTGATGGGATGTTGGAGTAGACATGATGGACTGGTGGAGTAGACTTGATATACTGGTGGAGTAGAGTTGATGGTCTGGTGGAGTAGACTTGATGGACTGGTGGAGTAGACTTGATGAGGTGGTGGAGTAGACTTGATGGACTGGTGGAGTAGACTTGATGGGATGTTGGAGTAGACATGATGGACTGGTGGAGTAGACTTGATATACTGCTGGAGTAGAGTTGATGGGCTGGTGGAGTAGACTTGATGGACTGGTGGAGTAGACTTGATGGGGTGGTGGAGTAGACTTGGTGGACTGGTAGAGTAGACTGGATGGGCTGGTGGTGTGGACTTGATGGGCTGGTGGAGTAGACTTGATGGGGTGGTAGAGTAGACTTGATGGACTGGTGGAGTAGACTTGATGAGCTGGTGGAGTAGACTTGATGGGATGGTGGAGTAGACTTGATGGGCTGGTGGAGTAGACTTGTTGGACTGGTGGAGTAGACTTGATGGGATGGTGGAGGAGACTTGATGGACTGGTGGATTAGACTTGATGGGGTGGTGGAGTAGACTTGAAGGACTGGCGGAGTAGACTTGATGGGCTGGTGGAGTAGACATGATGGGATGGTGGAGGAGACTTGATGGACTGGTGGAGTAGACTTGATGGGGTGGTGGAGTAGACTTGATGGATTGGTGGAGTAGACTTGATGGGCTGGTGGAGTACACTTTATGGGGTGGTGGATTAGACTTCATGGACTGGTGGAGTAGACTTGATGAGGTGGTGGAGTAGACTTGATGGACTGGTGGAGTAGACTTGATGGGATGTTGGAGTAGACATGATGGACTGGTGGAGTAGACTTGATATACTGGTGGAGTAGAGTTGATGGACTGGTGGAGTAGACTTGATGGGGTGGTGGAGTAGACTTGGTGGACTGGTAGAGTAGACTGGATGGGCTGGTGGTGTGGACTTGATGGGCTGGTGGAGTAGACTTGATGGGGTGGTAGAGTAGACTTGATGGACTGGTGGAGTAGACTTGATGAGCTGGTGGAGTAGACTTGATGGGATGGTGGAGTAGACTTGATGGGCTGGTGGAGTAGACTTGATGGACTGGTGGAGTAGACTTGATGAGGTGGTGGAGTAGACTTGATGGACTGGTTGAGTAGACTTGATGGGGTGGTGGAGTAGACTTGATGGATTGGTGGAGTAGACTTGATGGGATGTAGGAGTAGACATGATGGACTGGTGGAGTAGACTTGATATACTGGTAGAGTAGAGTTGATGGGCTGGTGGAGTAGACTTGATGGACTGGTGGAGTAGACTTGATGGGGTGGTGGAGTAGACTTGGTGGACTGGTAGAGTAGACTGGATGGGCTGGTGGTGTGGACTTGATGGGCCGGTGGAGTAGACTTGATGGGGTGGTAGAGTAGACTTGATGGACTGGTGGAGTAGACTTGATGAGCTGGTGGAGTAGACTTGATGGGATGGTGGAGTAGACTTGATGGGCTGGTGGAGTAGACTTGTTGGACTGGTGGAGTAGACTTGATGGGATGGTGGAGGAGACTTGATGGACTGGTGGAGTAGACATGATGGACTGGTGGAGTAGACTTGATATACTGGTGGAGTAGAGTTGATGGGCTGGTGGAGTAGACTTGATGGACTGGTGGAGTAGACTTGATGGGGTGGTGGAGTAGACTTGGTGGACTGGTAGAGTAGACTGGATGGGCTGGTGGTGTGGACTTGATGGGCTGGTGGAGTAGACTTGATGGGGTGGTAGAGTAGACTTGATGGACTGGTGGAGTAGACTTGATGAGCTGGTGGAGTAGACTTGATGGGATGGTGGAGTAGACTTGATGGGCTGGTGGAGTAGACTTGTTGGACTGGTGGAGTAGACTTGATGGGATGGTGGAGGAGACTTGATGGACTGGTGGAGTAGACTTGATGGGGTGGTGGAGTAGACTTGAAGGACTGGCGGAGTAGACTTGATTGGCTGGTGGAGTAGACTTGATGGTATGGTGGAGGAGACTTGATGGACTGGTGGAGTAGACTTGATGGGATGGTGGAGTAGAGTTGATGGACTGGTGGAGTAGACTTGATGGGGTGGTGGAGTAGACTTGGTGGACTGGTAGAGTAGACTGGATGGACTGGTGGAGTAGACTTGATGGGGTGGTGGAGTAGACTTGATGGATTGGTGGAGTAGACTTGATGGGCTGGTGGAATAGACTTTATGGGGTGGTGGATTAGACTTCATGGACTGTTGGAGTAGACTTGATGAGGTGGTGGAGTAGACTTGGTGGACTGGTAGAGTAGACTGGATGGACTGGTGGAGTAGACTTGATGGACTGGTGGAGTAGACTTGATGGGATGTTGGAGTAGACATGATGGACTGGTGGAGTAGACTTGATATACTGGTGGAGTAGAGTTGATGGTCTGGTGGAGTAGACTTGATGGACTGGTGGAGTAGACTTGATGAGGTGGTGGAGTAGACTTGATGGACTGGTGGAGTAGACTTGATGGGATGTTGGAGTAGACATGATGGACTGGTGGAGTAGACTTGATATACTGCTGGAGTAGAGTTGATGGGCTGGTGGAGTAGACTTGATGGACTGGTGGAGTAGACTTGATGGGGTGGTGGAGTAGACTTGGTGGACTGGTAGAGTAGACTGGATGGGCTGGTGGTGTGGACTTGATGGGCTGGTGGAGTAGACTTGATGGGGTGGTAGAGTAGACTTGATGGACTGGTGGAGTAGACTTGATGAGCTGGTGGAGTAGACTTGATGGGATGGTGGAGTAGACTTGATGGGCTGGTGGAGTAGACTTGTTGGACTGGTGGAGTAGACTTGATGGGATGGTGGAGGAGACTTGATGGACTGGTGGATTAGACTTGATGGGGTGGTGGAGTAGACTTGAAGGACTGGCGGAGTAGACTTGATGGGCTGGTGGAGTAGACATGATGGGATGGTGGAGGAGACTTGATGGACTGGTGGAGTAGACTTGATGGGGTGGTGGAGTAGACTTGATGGATTGGTGGAGTAGACTTGATGGGCTGGTGGAGTACACTTTATGGGGTGGTGGATTAGACTTCATGGACTGGTGGAGTAGACTTGATGAGGTGGTGGAGTAGACTTGATGGACTGGTGGAGTAGACTTGATGGGATGTTGGAGTAGACATGATGGACTGGTGGAGTAGACTTGATATACTGGTGGAGTAGAGTTGATGGACTGGTGGAGTAGACTTGATGGGGTGGTGGAGTAGACTTGGTGGACTGGTAGAGTAGACTGGATGGGCTGGTGGTGTGGACTTGATGGGCTGGTGGAGTAGACTTGATGGGGTGGTAGAGTAGACTTGATGGACTGGTGGAGTAGACTTGATGAGCTGGTGGAGTAGACTTGATGGGATGGTGGAGTAGACTTGATGGGCTGGTGGAGTAGACTTGATGGACTGGTGGAGTAGACTTGATGAGGTGGTGGAGTAGACTTGATGGACTGGTTGAGTAGACTTGATGGGGTGGTGGAGTAGACTTGATGGATTGGTGGAGTAGACTTGATGGGATGTAGGAGTAGACATGATGGACTGGTGGAGTAGACTTGATATACTGGTAGAGTAGAGTTGATGGGCTGGTGGAGTAGACTTGATGGACTGGTGGAGTAGACTTGATGGGGTGGTGGAGTAGACTTGGTGGACTGGTAGAGTAGACTGGATGGGCTGGTGGTGTGGACTTGATGGGCCGGTGGAGTAGACTTGATGGGGTGGTAGAGTAGACTTGATGGACTGGTGGAGTAGACTTGATGAGCTGGTGGAGTAGACTTGATGGGATGGTGGAGTAGACTTGATGGGCTGGTGGAGTAGACTTGTTGGACTGGTGGAGTAGACTTGATGGGATGGTGGAGGAGACTTGATGGACTGGTGGAGTAGACATGATGGACTGGTGGAGTAGACTTGATATACTGGTGGAGTAGAGTTGATGGGCTGGTGGAGTAGACTTGATGGACTGGTGGAGTAGACTTGATGGGGTGGTGGAGTAGACTTGGTGGACTGGTAGAGTAGACTGGATGGGCTGGTGGTGTGGACTTGATGGGCTGGTGGAGTAGACTTGATGGGGTGGTAGAGTAGACTTGATGGACTGGTGGAGTAGACTTGATGAGCTGGTGGAGTAGACTTGATGGGATGGTGGAGTAGACTTGATGGGCTGGTGGAGTAGACTTGTTGGACTGGTGGAGTAGACTTGATGGGATGGTGGAGGAGACTTGATGGACTGGTGGAGTAGACTTGATGGGGTGGTGGAGTAGACTTGAAGGACTGGCGGAGTAGACTTGATTGGCTGGTGGAGTAGACTTGATGGTATGGTGGAGGAGACTTGATGGACTGGTGGAGTAGACTTGATGGGATGGTGGAGTAGAGTTGATGGACTGGTGGAGTAGACTTGATGGGGTGGTGGAGTAGACTTGGTGGACTGGTAGAGTAGACTGGATGGACTGGTGGAGTAGACTTGATGGGGTGGTGGAGTAGACTTGATGGATTGGTGGAGTAGACTTGATGGGCTGGTGGAATAGACTTTATGGGGTGGTGGATTAGACTTCATGGACTGTTGGAGTAGACTTGATGAGGTGGTGGAGTAGACTTGATGGACTGGTGGAGTTGACTTGATGGGATGTTGGATTAGACATGATGGACTGGTGGAGTAGACTTGATGTACTGGTGGAGTAGAGTTGATGGGCTGGTGGAGTAGACTTGATGGACAGGTGGAGTAGACTTGATGGGGTGGTGGAGTAGACTTGATGGATTGGTGGAGTAGACTTGATGGGCTGGTGGAGTAGACTTTATGGGGTGGTGGATTAGACTTCATGGACTTGTGGCGTAGACTTGATGAGGTGGTGGAGTAGACTTGATGGACTGGTGGAGTAGACTTGATGGGATGTTGGAGTAGACATGATGGACTGGTGGAGTAGACTTGATATACTGGTGGAGTAGAGTTGATGGGCTGGTGGAGTAGACTTGATGGACTGGTGGAGTAGACTTGATGGGGTGGTGGAGTAGACATGGTGGACTGGTAGAGTAGACTGGATGGGCTGGTGGTGTGGACTTGATGGGCTGGTGGAGTAGACTTGATGGGGTGGTAGAGTAGACTTGATGGACTGGTGGAGTAGACTTGATGAACTGGTGGAGTAGACTTGATGGGATGGTGGAGTAGACTTGATGGGCTGGTGGAGTAGACTTGTTGGACTGGTGGAGTAGACTTGATGGGATGGTGGAGGAGACTTGATGGACTGGTGGATTAGTCTTGATGGGGTGGTGGAGTAGACTTGAAGGACTGGCGGAGTAGACTTGATGGGATGGTGGAGGAGACTTGATGGACTGGTGGAGTAGACTTGATGGGGTGGTGGAGTAGACTTGATGGATTGGTGGAGTAGACTTGATGGGCTGGTGGAGTAGACTTTATGGGGTGGTGGATTAGACTTCATGGACTGGTGGAGTAGACATGATGAGGTGGTGGAGTAGACTTGATGGACTGGTGGAGTAGACTTGATGGGATGTTGGAGTAGACATGATGGACTGGTGGAGTAGACTTGATATACTGGTGGAGTAGAGTTGATGGACTGGTGGAGTAGACTTGATGGGGTGGTGGAGTAGACTTGGTTGACTGGTAGAGTAGACTGGATGGGCTGGTGGTGTGGACTTGATGGGCTGGTGGAGTAGACTTGATGGGGTGGTAGAGTAGACTTGATGGACTGGTGGAGTAGTCTTGATGAGCTGGTGGAGTAGACTTGATGGGATGGTGGAGTAGACTTGATGGGCTGGTGGAGTAGACTTGATGGACTGGTGGAGTAGACTTGATGAGGTGGTGGAGTAGACTTGATGGACTGGTTGAGTAGACTTGATGGGGTGGTGGAGTAGACTTGATGGATTGGTGGAGTAGACTTGATGGGCTGGTGGAGTAGACTTTATGGGGTGGTGGAGTAGACTTGATGGACTGGTGGAGTAGACTTGATGGGATGTTGGAGTAGACATGATGGACTGGTGGAGTAGACTTGATATACTGGTGGAGTAGAGTTGATGGGCTGGTGGAGTAGACTTGATGGACTGGTGGAGTAGACTTGATGGGGTGGTGGAGTAGATTTGGTGGACTGGTAGAGTAGACTGGATGGGCTGGTGGTGTGGACTTGATGGGCTGGTGGAGTAGACTTGATGGGGTGGTAGAGTAGACTTGATGGACTGGTGGAGTAGACTTGATGAGCTGGTGGAGTAGACTTGATGGGATGGTGGAGTAGACTTGATGGGCTGGTGGAGTAGACTTGTTGGACTGGTGGAGTAGACTTGATGGGATGGTGGAGGAGACTTGATGGACTGGTGGAGTAGACATGATGGACTGGTGGAGTAGACTTGATATACTGGTGGAGTAGAGTTGATGGGCTGGTGGAGTAGACTTGATGGACTGGTGGAGTAGACTTGATATACTGGTGGAGTAGAGTTGATGGGCTGGTGGAGTAGACTTGATGGACTGGTGGAGTAGACTTGATGGGGTGGTGGAGTAGACTTGGTGGACTGGTAGAGTAGACTGGATGGGCTGGTGGTGTGGACTTGATGGGCTGGTGGAGTAGACTTGATGGGATGGTGGAGTAGACTTGATGGGCTGGTGGAGTAGACTTGTTGGACTGGTGGAGTAGACTTGATGGGATGGTGGAGGAGACTTGATGGACTGGTGGAGTAGAATTGATGGGGTGGTGGAGTAGACTTGAAGGACTGGCGGAGTAGACTTGATGGGCTGGTGGAGTAGACTTGATGGTATGGTGGAGGAGACTTGATGGACTGGTGGAGTAGACTTGATGGGGTGGTGGAGTAGACTTGATGGATTGGTGGAGTAGACTTGATGGGCTGGTGGAGTAGACTTTATGGGGTGGTGGATTAGACTTCATGGACTGGTGGAGTAGACTTGACGAGGTGGTGGAGTAGACTTGATGGAATGGTGGAGTAGACTTGATGGGATGTTGGAGTAGACATGATGGACTGGTGGAGTAGACTTGATATACTGGTGGAGTAGAGTTGATGGACTGGTGGAGTAGACTTGATGGGGTGGTGGAGTAGACTTGGTGGACTGGTAGAGTAGACTGGATGGGCTGGTGGTGTGGACTTGATGGGCTGGTGGAGTAGAATTGATGGGGTGGTAGAGTAGACTTGATGGACTGGTGGAGTAGACTTGATGAGCCGGTGGAGTAGACTTGATGGGATGGTGGAGTAGACTTGATGGGCTGGTGGAGTAGACTTGATGGACTGGTGGAGTAGACTTGATGGGATGGTGGAGTAGACTTGATGGGCTGGTGGAGTAGACTTGTTGGACTGGTGGAGTAGACTTGATGGGATGGTGGAGGAGACTTGATGGACTGGTGGAGTAGACTTGATGGGGTGGTGGAGTAGACTTGAAGGACTGGCGGAGTAGACTTGATGGGCTGGTGGAGTAGACTTGATGGTATGGTGGAGGAGACTTGATGGACTGGTGGAGTAGACTTGATGGGATGGTGGAGTAGAGTTGATGGACTGGTGGAGTAGACTTGATGGGGTGGTGGAGTAGACTTGGTGGACTGGTAGAGTAGACTGGATGGACTGGTGGAGTAGACTTGATGGGGTGGTGGAGTAGACTTGATGGATTGGTGGAGTAGACTTGATGGGCTGGTGGAGTAGACTTTATGGGGTGGTGGATTAGACTTCATGGACTGTTGGAGTAGACTTGATGAGGTGGTGGAGTAGACTTGATGGACTGGTGGAGTTGACTTGATGGGATGTTGGATTAGACATGATGGACTGGTGGAGTAGACTTGATGTACTGGTGGAGTAGAGTTGATGGGCTGGTGGAGTAGACTTGATGGACAGGTGGAGTAGACTTGATGGGGTGGTGGAGTAGACTTGATGGATTGGTGGAGTAGACTTGATGGGCTGGTGGAGTAGACTTTATGGGGTGGTGGATTAGACTTCATGGACTTGTGGCGTAGACTTGATGAGGTGGTGGAGTAGACTTGATGGACTGGTGGAGTAGACTTGATGGGATGTTGGAGTAGACATGATGGACTGGTGGAGTAGACTTGATATACTGGTGGAGTAGAGTTGATGGTCTGGTGGAGTAGACTTGATGGACTGGTGGAGTAGACTTGATGAGGTGGTGGAGTAGACTTGATGGACTGGTGGAGTAGACTTGATGGGATGTTGGAGTAGACATGATGGACTGGTGGAGTAGACTTGATATACTGGTGGAGTAGAGTTGATGGGCTGGTGGAGTAGACTTGATGGACTGGTGGAGTAGACTTGATGGGGTGGTGGAGTAGACTTGGTGGACTGGTAGAGTAGACTGGATGGGCTGGTGGTGTGGACTTGATGGGCTGGTGGAGTAGACTTGATGGGGTGGTAGAGTAGACTTGATGGACTGGTGGAGTAGACTTGATGAGCTGGTGGAGTAGACTTGATGGGATGGTGGAGTAGACTTGATGGGCTGGTGGAGTAGACTTGTTGGACTGGTGGAGTAGACTTGATGGGATGGTGGAGGAGACTTGATGGACTGGTGGATTAGTCTTGATGGGGTGGTGGAGTAGACTTGAAGGACTGGCGGAGTAGACTTGATGGGATGGTGGAGGAGACTTGATGGACTGGTGGAGTAGACTTGATGGGGTGGTGGAGTAGACTTGATGGATTGGTGGAGTAGACTTGATGGGCTGGTGGAGTAGACTTTATGGGGTGGTGGATTAGACTTCATGGACTGGTGGAGTAGACTTGATGAGGTGGTGGAGTAGACTTGATGGACTGGTGGAGTAGACTTGATGGGATGTTGGAGTAGACATGATGGACTGGTGGAGTAGACTTGATATACTGGTGGAGTAGAGTTGATGGACTGGTGGAGTAGACTTGATGGGGTGGTGGAGTAGACTTGGTTGACTGGTAGAGTAGACTGGATGGGCTGGTGGTGTGGACTTGATGGGCTGGTGGAGTAGACTTGATGGGGTGGTAGAGTAGACTTGATGGACTGGTGGAGTAGACTTGATGAGCTGGTGGAGTAGACTTGATGGGATGGTGGAGTAGACTTGATGGGCTGGTGGAGTAGACTTGATGGACTGGTGGAGTAGACTTGATGAGGTGGTGGAGTAGACTTGATGGACTGGTTGAGTAGACTTGATGGGGTGGTGGAGTAGACTTGATGGATTGGTGGAGTAGACTTGATGGGCTGGTGGAGTAGACTTTATGGGGTGGTGGAGTAGACTTGATGGACTGGTGGAGTAGACTTGATGGGATGTTGGAGTAGACATGATGGACTGGTGGAGTAGACTTGATATACTGGTGGAGTAGAGTTGATGGGCTGGTGGAGTAGACTTGATGGACTGGTGGAGTAGACTTGATGGGGTGGTGGAGTAGACTTGGTGGACTGGTAGAGTAGACTGGATGGGCTGGTGGTGTGGACTTGATGGGCTGGTGGAGTAGACTTGATGGGGTGGTAGAGTAGACTTGATGGACTGGTGGAGTAGACTTGATGAGCTGGTGGAGTAGACTTGATGGGATGGTGGAGTAGACTTGATGGGCTGGTGGAGTAGACTTGTTGGACTGGTGGAGTAGACTTGATGGGATGGTGGAGGAGACTTGATGGACTGGTGGAGTAGACATGATGGACTGGTGGAGTAGACTTGATATACTGGTGGAGTAGAGTTGATGGGCTGGTGGAGTAGACTTGATGGACTGGTGGAGTAGACTTGATATACTGGTGGAGTAGAGTTGATGGGCTGGTGGAGTAGACTTGATGGACTGGTGGAGTAGACTTGATGGGGTGGTGGAGTAGACTTGGTGGACTGGTAGAGTAGACTGGATGGGCTGGTGGTGTGGACTTGATGGGCTGGTGGAGTAGACTTGATGGGATGGTGGAGTAGACTTGATGGGCTGGTGGAGTAGACTTGTTGGACTGGTGGAGTAGACTTGATGGGATGGTGGAGGAGACTTGATGGACTGGTGGAGTAGAATTGATGGGGTGGTGGAGTAGACTTGAAGGACTGGCGGAGTAGACTTGATGGGCTGGTGGAGTAGACTTGATGGTATGGTGGAGGAGACTTGATGGACTGGTGGAGTAGACTTGATGGGGTGGTGGAGTAGACTTGATGGATTGGTGGAGTAGACTTGATGGGCTGGTGGAGTAGACTTTATGGGGTGGTGGATTAGACTTCATGGACTGGTGGAGTAGACTTGATGAGGTGGTGGAGTAGACTTGATGGAATGGTGGAGTAGACTTGATGGGATGTTGGAGTAGACATGATGGACTGGTGGAGTAGACTTGATATACTGGTGGAGTAGAGTTGATGGACTGGTGGAGTAGACTTGATGGGGTGGTGGAGTAGACTTGGTGGACTGGTAGAGTAGACTGGATGGGCTGGTGGTGTGGACTTGATGGGCTGGTGGAGTAGAATTGATGGGGTGGTAGAGTAGACTTGATGGACTGGTGGAGTAGACTTGATGAGCCGGTGGAGTAGACTTGATGGGATGGTGGAGTAGACTTGATGGGCTGGTGGAGTAGACTTGATGGACTGGTGGAGTAGACTTGATGGGATGGTGGAGGAGACTTGATGGACTGGTGGAGTAGACTTGATGGGGTGGTGGAGTAGACTTGATGGATTGGTGGAGTAGACTTGATGGGCTGGTGGAGTAGACTTTATGGGGTGGTGGATTAGACTTCAAGGACTGTTGGAGTAGACTTGATGAGTTGGTGGAGTAGACTTGATGGACTGGTGGAGTTGACTTGATGGGATGTTGGATTAGACATGATGGACTGGTGGAGTAGACTTGATGTACTGGTGGAGTAGAGTTGATGGGCTGGTGGAGTAGACTTGATGGACAGGTGGAGTAGACTTGATGGGGTGGTGGAGTAGACTTCATGGACTTGTGGCGTAGACTTGATGAGGTGATGGAGTAGACTTGATGGACTGGTGGAGTAGACTTGATGGGATGTTGGAGTAGACATGATGGACTGGTGGAGTAGACTTGATATACTGGTGGAGTAGAGTTGATGGTCTGGTGGAGTAGACTTGATGGACTGGTGGAGTAGACTTGATGAGGTGGTGGAGTAGACTTGATGGACTGGTGGAGTAGACTTGATGGGATGTTGGAGTAGACATGATGGACTGGTGGAGTAGACTTGATATACTGGTGGAGTAGAGTTGATGGGCTGGTGGAGTAGACTTGATGGACTGGTGGAGTAGACTTGATGGGGTGGTGGAGTAGACTTGGTGGACTGGTAGAGTAGACTGGATGGGCTGGTGGTGTGGACTTGATGGGCTGGTGGAGTAGACTTGATGGGGTGGTAGAGTAGACTTGATGGACTGGTGGAGTAGACTTGATGAGCTGGTGGAGTAGACTTGATGGGATGGTGGAGTAGACTTGATGGGCTGGTGGAGTAGACTTGTTGGACTGGTGGAGTAGACTTGATGGGATGGTGGAGGAGACTTGATGGACTGGTGGATTAGACTTGATGGGGTGGTGGAGTAGACTTGAAGGACTGGCGGAGTAGACTTGATGGGCTGGTGGAGTAGACTTGATGGGATGGTGGAGGAGACTTGATGGACTGGTGGAGTAGACTTGATGGGGTGGTGGAGTAGACTTGATGGATTGGTGGAGTCGACTTGATGGGCTGGTGGAGTAGACTTTATGGGGTGGTGGATTAGACTTCATGGACTGGTGGAGTAGACTTGATGAGGTGGTGGAGTAGATTTGATGGACTGGTGGAGTAGACTTGATGGGATGTTGGAGTAGACATGATGGACTGGTGGAGTAGACTTGATATACTGGTGGAGTAGTGTTGATGGACTGGTGGAGTAGACTTGATGGGGTGGTGGAGTAGACTTGGTGGACTGGTAGACTAGACTGGATGGGCTGGTGGTGTGGACTTGATGGGCTGGTGGAGTAGACTTGATGGGGTGGTAGAGTAGACTTGATGGACTGGTGGAGTAGACTTGATGAGCTGGTGGAGTAGACTTGATGGGATGGTGGAGTAGACTTGATGGGCTGGTGGAGTAGACTTGATGGACTGGTGGAGTAGACTTGATGGGATGGTGGAGGAGACTTGATGGACTGGTGGAGTAGACTTGATGGTGTGGTGGAGTAGACTTGATGGATTGTTGGAGTAGACTTGATGGGCTGGTGGAGTAGACATTATGGGGTGGTGGATTAGACTTCATGGACTGTTGGAGTAGACTTGATGAGGTGGTGGAGTAGACTTGATGGACTGGTGGAGTAGACTTGATGGGATGTTGGAGTAGACATGATGGACTGGTGGAGTAGACTTGATATACTGGTGGAGTAGAGTTGATGGTCTGGTGGAGTAGACTTGATGGACTGGTGGAGTAGACTTGATGGGGTGGTGGAGTAGACTTGGTGGACTGGTAGAGTAGACTGGATGGGCTGGTGGTGTGGACTTGATGTGCTGGTGGAGTAGACTTGATGGGGTGGTAGAGTAGACTTGATGGTCTGGTGGAGTAGACTTGATGGGATGGTGGAGTAGACTTGATGGGCTGGTGGAGTAGACTTGATGGACTGGTGGAGTAGACTTGATGGGGTGTTGGAGTAGACTTGATGGGCTGGTGGAGTAGACGTGATGGGGTGGTAGAGTAGACTTGATGGACTGGTGGAGTAGACTTGATGAGCTGGTGGAGTAGACTTGATGGGATGGTGGAGTAGACTTGATGGGCTGGTGGAGTAGACTTGTTGGACTGGTGGAGTAGACTTGATGGGATGGTGGAGGAGACTTGATGGACTGGTGGACTAGACATGATGGACTGGTGGAGTAGACTTGATATACTGGTGGAGTAGAGTTGATGGGCTGGTGGAGTAGACTTGATGGACTGGTGGAGTAGACTTGATGGGGTGGTGGAGTAGACTTGGTGGACTGGTAGAGTAGACTGGATGGGCTGGTGGTGTGGACTTGATGGGCTGGTGGAGTAGACTTGATGGGATGGTGGAGTAGACTTGATGGGCTGGTGGAGTAGACTTGTTGGACTGGTGGAGTAGACTTGATGGGATGGTGGAGGAGACTTGATGGACTGGTGGAGTAGACTTGATGGGGTGGTGGAGTAGACTTGAAGGACTGGCGGAGTAGACTTGATGGGCTGGTGGAGTAGACTTGATGGTATGGTGGAGGAGACTTGATGGACTGGTGGAGTAGACTTGATGGGGTGGTGGAGTAGAATTGATGGATTGGTGGAGTAGACTTGATGGGCTGGTGGAGTAGACTTTATGGGGTGGTGGATTAGACTTCATGGACTGGTGGAGTAGACTTGATGAGGTGGTGGAGTAGACTTGATGGAATGGTGGAGTAGACTTGATGGGATGTTGGAGTAGACATGATGGACTGGTGGAGTAGACTTGATGGGGTGGTGGAGTAGACTTGGTGGACTGGTAGAGTAGACTGGATGGGCTGGTGGTGTGGACTTGATGGGCTGGTGGAGTAGAATTGATGGGGTGGTAGAGTAGACTTGATGGACTGGTGGAGTAGACTTGATGAGCCGGTGGAGTAGAATTGATGGAATGGTGGAGTAGACTTGATGGGCTGGTGGAGTAGACTTGATGGACTGGTGGAGTAGACTTGATGGGATGGTGGAGGAGACTTGATGGACTGGTGGAGTAGACTTGATGGGGTGGTGGAGTAGACTTGATGGATTGGTGGAGTAGACTTGATGGGCTGGTGGAGTAGACTTTATGGGGTGGTGGATTAGACTTCATGGACTGTTGGAGTAGACTTGATGAGGTGGTGGAGTAGACTTGATGGACTGGTGGAGTTGACTTGATGGGATGTTGGATTAGACATGATGGACTGGTGGAGTAGACTTGATGTACTGGTGGAGTAGAGTTGATGGGCTGGTGGAGTAGACTTGATGGACAGGTGGAGTAGACTTGATGGGGTGGTGGAGTAGACTTGATGGATTGGTGGAGTAGACTTGATGGGCTGGTGGAGTAGACTTTATGGGGTGGTGGATTAGACTTCATGGACTTGTGGCGTAGACTTGATGAGGTGGTGGAGTAGACTTGATGGACTGGTGGAGTAGACTTGATGGGATGTTGGAGTAGACATGATGGACTGGTGGAGTAGACTTGATATACTGGTGGAGTAGAGTTGATGGTCTGGTGGAGTAGACTTGATGGACTGGTGGAGTAGACTTGATGGGGTGGTGGAGTAGACTTGGTGGACTGGTAGAGTAGACTGGATGGGCTGGTGGTGTGGACTTGATGGGCTGGTGGAGTAGACTTGATGGGCTGGTGGAGTAGACTTGATGGACTGGTGGAGTAGACTTGATGGGGTGGTGGAGTAGACTTGATGGGCTGGTGGAGTAGACTTGATGGGGTGGTGGAGTAGACTTGATGGACTGGTGGAGTAGACTTGATGGACTGGTGGAGTAGACTTGATGGGGTGGTGGAGTAGACTTGATGGGATGGTGGAGTAGACTTGATGGGATGGTGGAGTAGACTTGATGGACTGGTGCAGTAGACATGATGGACTGGTGGAGTAGACTTGGTGGGCTGGTGGAGTAGACTGGATGGACTGGTGGCGAAGGCTTGAGGGGCTGGTTGAGTAGACTTGATGGGATGGTGGAATAGACTTGATGGGGTGGTGGAGCAGACTTGATGGGATGGTGGAGAAGATTTGATGGACTGGAGGAGTAGACTTGATGGGCTGGTGGAGTAGACTTGATGGACTGGTGGAGTAGACTTGATGGGCTGGTGGAGTAGACTTGATGGACTGGTGGAGTAGACTTGATTGGCTGGTGGAGTAGACTTAATGGGCTGGTGGAGTATTCTTTATGGGTTGGTGGAATAGACTTGATGGACTGGTGGAGTTGACTTGATGGACTGGTGGAGTAGACTTGACGGGGTGATGGAGTAGACTTGATGGACTGGTGGAGTAGACTTGATGGGCTGGTGGAGTAGACTTGAAGGACTGGTGGAGTAGGCTTATTGGGCTGGTGGAGTAGACATGATGGACTGGTGGAGTAGACTTGATGGGCTGGTGGAGTTGACTTGATGGACTGGTGGAGTAGACTTGATGGGCTGGTGGAGTAGACTTGATGGACTGGTGGAGTAGACTTGATTGGCTGGTGGAGTAGACTTAATGGGCTGGTGGAGTATTCTTTATGGGTTGGTGGAATAGACTTGATGGACTGGTGGAGTTGACTTGATGGACTGGTGGAGTAGACTTGACGGGGTGATGGAGTAGACTTGATGGACTGGTGGAGTAGACTTGATGGGCTGGTGGAGTAGACTTGAAGGACTGGTGGAGTAGACTTGATGGGGTGGTGGAGCAGACTTGATGGGATGGTGGAGAAGATTTGATGGACTGGAGGAGTAGACTTTTTGGGCTGGTGGAGTAGACTTGATGGACTGGTGGAGTAGACTTGGTGGGCTGGTGGAGTAGACATGATGGACTGGTGGAGTAGACTTGATGGGCTGGTGGAGTAGACTTGATGGACTGGTGGAGTAGACATGATGGGCTGGTGGAGTAGACTTGATGGACTGGTGGAGTAGACTTGATTGGCTGGTGGAGTAGACTTAATGGGCTGGTGGAGTATTCTTTATGGGTTGGTGGAATAGACTTGATGGACTGGTGGAGTTGACTTGATGGACTGGTGGAGTAGACTTGATGGGGTGATGGAGTAGACTTGATGGACTGGTGGAGTAGACTTGATGGGGTGGTGGAGTAGACTTGATGGACTGGTGAGGTAGACTTGACGGGGTGATGGAGTAGACTTGATGGACTGGTGGAGTAGACTTGATGGACTGGTGGAGTAGACTTGATGGGCTGGTGGAGCAGGCTTGATGGACAGGTGGTGCAGACTTGATGGACTGGTGGAGTAGACTTGATGGGATGGTGGAGTAGACTTGATATACTGGTGGAGTAGAGTTGATGGTCTGGTGGAGTAGACTTGATGGACTGGTGGAGTAGACTTGATGGGGTGGTGGAGTAGACTTGGGGGACTGGTAGAGTAGACTGGATGGGCTGGTGGTGTGTACTTGATGGGCTGGTGGAGTAGACTTGATGGGGTGGTAGAGTAGACTTGATGGACTGGTGGAGTAGACTTGATGGGCTGGTGGAGTAGACTTGATGGGATGGTGGAGTAGACTTGATGGGCTGGTGGAGTAGACTTGATGGACTGGTGGAGTAGACTTGATGGGGTGGTGGAGTAGACTTGATGGGCTGGTGGAGTAGACGTGATGGGGTGGTGGAGTAGACTTGATGGACTGGTGGAGTAGACTTGATGGACTGGTGGAGTAGACTTGATGGCGTGGTGGAGTAGACTTGATGGGATGGTGGAGTAGACTTGATGGGATGGTGGAGTAGACTTGATGGACTGGTGCAGTAGACATGATGGACTGGTGGAGTAGACTTGGTGAGCTGGTGGAGTAGACTGGATGGACTGGTGGCGAAGGCTTGAGGGGCTGGTTGAGTAGACTTGATGGGATGGTGGAGTAGACTTGATGGGGTGGTGGAGCAGACTTGATGGGATGGTGGAGCAGACTTGATGGGATGGTTGAGAAGATTTGATGGACTGGAGGAGTAGACTTGATGGGCTGGTGGAGTAGACTTGATGGACTGGTGGAGCAGACTTGGTGGGCTGGTGGAGTAGACATGATGGACTGGTGGAGTAGACTTGATGGGCTGGTGGAGTAGACTTGATGGACTGGTGGAGTAGACTTGATGGGCTGGTGGAGTAGACTTGTTGGACTGGTGGAGTAGACTTGATTGGCTGGTGGAGTAGACTTAATGGGCTGGTGGAGTATTCTTTATGGGGTGGTGGAATAGACTTGATGGACTGGTGGAGTTGACTTGATGGACTGGTGGAGTTGACTTGACGGGGTGATGGAGTAGACTTGATGGACTGGTGGAGTAGACTTGATGGGCTGGTGGAGTAGACTTGAAGGACTGGTGGAGTAGGCTTATTGGGCTGGTGGAGTAGACATGATGGACTGGTGGAGTAGACTTGATGGGCTGGTGGAGTAGACTTAATGGACTGGTGGAGTAGACTTGATGGGCTGGTGGAGTAGACTTTATGGGGTGGTGGATTAGACTTGTTGGACTGGTGGAGTTGACTTGATGGGGTGGTGCAGTAGACTTGATGGACTGGTGGAGTAGACTTGACGGGGTGATGGAGTAGACTTGATGGACTGGTGGAGTAGACTTGATGGACTGGTGGAGTAGACTTGATGGGCTGGTGGAGCAGGCTTGATGGACAGGTGGTGCAGACTTGATGGACTGGTGGAGTAGACTTGATGGGATGGTGGAGTAGACTTGATGGACTGGTGGAGTAGACTTGATGGACTGGTGGAGTAGACTTGATGGGCTGGTGGAGTAGACTTGATGGACTGGTGGAGTAGACTTGATTGGCTGGTGGAGTAGACTTAATGGGCTGGTGGAGTATTCTTTATGGGTTGGTGGAATAGACTTGATGGACTGGTGGAGTTGACTTGATGGACTGGTGGAGTAGACTTGACGGGGTGATGGAGTAGACTTGATGGACTGGTGGAGTAGACTTGATGGGCTGGTGGAGTAGACTTGAAGGACTGGTGGAGTAGGCTTATTGGGCTGGTGGAGTAGACATGATGGACTGGTGGAGTAGACTTGATGGGCTGGTGGAGTAGACTTGATGGACTGGTGGAGTAGACTTGATGGGCTGGTGGAGTAGACTTGATGGACTGGTGGAGTAGACTTGATTGGCTGGTGGAGTAGACTTAATGGGCTGGTGGAGTATTCTTTATGGGTTGGTGGAATAGACTTGATGGACTGGTGGAGTTGACTTGATGGACTGGTGGAGTAGACTTGATGGACTGGTGGAGTAGACTTGATGGGCTGGTGGAGTAGACTTGATGGACTGGTGGAGTAGACTTGATTGGCTGGTGGAGTAGACTTAAAGGGCTGGTGGAGTATTCTTTATGGGTTGGTGGAATAGACTTGATGGACTGGTGGAGTAGACTTGATGGGCTGGTGGAGTAGACTTGATGGACTGGTGGAGTAGACTTGATGGGCTGGTGGAGTAGACTTGATGGACTGGTGGAGTAGACTTGATTGGCTGGTGGAGTAGACTTAATGGGCTGGTGGAGTATTCTTTATGGGTTGGTGGAATAGACTTGATGGACTGGTGGAGTTGACTTGATGGACTGGTGGAGTAGACTTGACCGGGTGATGGAGTAGACTTGATGGACTGGTGGAGTAGACTTGATGGGCTGGTGGAGTAGACTTGAAGGACTGGTGGAGTAGACTTGATGGGGTGGTGGAGCAGACTTGATGGGATGGTGGAGAATATTTGATGGACTGGAGGAGTAGACTTGATGGGCTGGTGGAGTAGACTTGATGGACTGGTGGAGTAGACTTGATGGGCTGGTGGAGTAGACTTGATGGACTGGTGGAGTAGACTTGATTGGCTGGTGGAGTAGACTTAATGGGCTGGTGGAGTATTCTTTATGGGTTGGTGGAATAGACTTGATGGACTGGTGGAGTTGACTTGATGGACTGGTGGAGTAGACTTGACGGGGTGATGGAGTAGACTTGATGGACTGGTGGAGTAGACTTGATGGGCTGGTGGAGTAGACTTGAAGGACTGGTGGAGTAGGCTTATTGGGCTGGTGGAGTAGACATGATGGACTGGTGGAGTAGACTTGATGGGCTGGTGGAGTAGACTTAATGGACTGGTGGAGTAGACTTGATGGGCTGGTGGAGTAGACTTTATGGGGTGGTGGATTAGACTTGTTGGACTGGTGGAGTTGACTTGATGGGTTGGTGGAGTAGACTTGATGGACTGGTGGAGTAGACTTGACGGGGTGATGGAGTAGACTTGATGGACTGGTGGAGTAGACTTGATGGACTGGTGGAGTAGACTTGATGGGCTGGTGGAGCAGGCTTGATGGACAGGTGGTGCAGACTTGATGGACTGGTGGAGTAGACTTGATGGGATGGTGGAGTAGACTTGATATACTGGTGGAGTAGAGTTGATGGTCTGGTGGAGTAGACTTGATGGACTGGTGGAGTAGACTTGATGGGGTGGTGGAGTAGACTTGGTGGACTGGTAGAGTAGACTGGATGGGCTGGTGGTGTGTACTTGATGGGCTGGTGGAGTAGACTTGATGGGGTGGTAGAGTAGACTTGATGGACTGGTGGAGTAGACTTGATGGGCTGGTGGAGTAGACTTGATGGGATGGTGGAGTAGACTTGATGGGCTGGTGGAGTAGACTTGATGGACTGGTGGAGTAGACTTGATGGGGTGGTGGAGTAGACTTGATGGGCTGGTGGAGTAGACGTGATGGGGTGGTGGAGTAGACTTGATGGACTGGTGGAGTAGACTTGATGGACTGGTGGAGTAGACTTGATGGCGTGGTGGAGTAGACTTGATGGGATGGTGGAGTAGACTTGATGGGATGGTGGAGTAGACTTGATGGACTGGTGCAGTAGACATGATGGACTGGTGGAGTAGACTTGGTGGGCTGGTGGAGTAGACTGGATGGACTGGTGGCGAAGGCTTGAGGGGCTGGTTGAGTAGACATGATGGGATGGTGGAGTAGACTTGATGGGGTGGTGGAGCAGACTTGATGGGATGGTGGAGCAGACTTGATGGGATGGTTGAGAAGATTTGATGGACTGGAGGAGTAGACTTGATGGGCTGGTGGAGTAGACTTGATGGACTGGTGGAGTAGACTTGGTGGGCTGGTGGAGTAGACATGATGGACTGGTGGAGTAGACTTGATGGGCTGGTGGAGTAGACTTGATGGACTGGTGGAGTAGACTTGATGGGCTGGTGGAGTAGACTTGTTGGACTGGTGGAGTAGACTTGATTGGCTGGTGGAGTAGACTTAATGGGCTGGTGGAGTATTCTTTATGGGGTGGTGGAATAGACTTGATGGACTGGTGGAGTTGACTTGATGGACTGGTGGAGTAGACTTGACGGGGTGATGGAGTAGACTTGATGGACTGGTGGAGTAGACTTGATGGGCTGGTGGAGTAGACTTGAAGGACTGGTGGAGTAGGCTTATTGGGCTGGTGGAGTAGACATGATGGACTGGTGGAGTAGACTTGATGGGCTGGTGGAGTAGACTTAATGGACTGGTGGAGTAGACTTGATGGGCTGGTGGAGTAGACTTTATGGGGTGGTGGATTAGACTTGTTGGACTGGTGGAGTTGACTTGATGGGGTGGTGCAGTAGACTTGATGGACTGGTGGAGTAGACTTGACGGGGTGATGGAGTAGACTTGATGGACTGGTGGAGTAGACTTGATGGACTGGTGGAGTAGACTTGATGGGCTGGTGGAGCAGGCTTGATGGACAGGTGGTGCAGACTTGATGGACTGGTGGAGTAGACTTGATGGGATGGTGGAGTAGACTTGATGGACTGGTGGAGTAGAATTGATGGGGTGGTGGAGTAGACTTGATGGATTGGTGGAGTAGACTTGATGGACTGGTGGAGTAGACTTTATGGGGTGGTGGATTAGACTTCATGGACTGGTGGAGTAGACTTGATGAGGTGGTGGAGTAGACTTTATGGACTGGTGGAGTAGACTTGATGGGATGTTGGAGTAGACTTGATGGACTGGTGGAGTAGACATGATGGACTGGTGGAGTAGAGTTGATGGGCTGGTGGAGTAGACTTGATGGACTGGTGGAGTAGAATTGATGGGGTGGTGGAGTAGACTTGATGGATTGGTGGAGTAGACTTGATGGACTGGTGGAGTAGACTTTATGGGGTGGTGGATTAGACTTCATGGACTGGTGGAGTAGACTTGATGGGCTGGTGGAGTAGACTTTATGGGGTGGTGGATTAGACTTGTTGGACTGGTGGAGTAGACTTGATGGGGTGGTGGAGTAGATTTGATGGACTGGTGGAGTAGACTTGACGGGGTGATGGAGTAGACTTGATGGACTGGTGGAGTAGACTTGATGGACTGGTGGAGTAGACTTGACGGGGTGATGGAGTAGACTTGTTGGACTGGTGGAGTAGACTTGATGGGCTGCTGGAGTAGACATGATGGACTGGTGGAGTTGACTTGATGCGATGGTGGAGTAGACTTGATGGACTGGTGGAGTAGACTTGATGGACTGGTGGAGTAGACTTGATGGGCTGGTGGAGCAGGCTTGATGGACAGGTGGTGCAGACTTGATGGACTGGTGGAGTAGACTTGATGGGATGGTGGAGTAGACTTGATGGACTGGTGGAGTAGAATTGATGGGGTGGTGGAGTAGACTTGATGGATTGGTGGAGTAGACTTGATGGGCTGGTGGAGTAGACTTTATGGGGTGGTGGATTAGACTTCATGGACTGGTGGAGTAGACTTGATGAGGTGGTGGAGTAGACTTGATGGACTGGTGGAGTAGGCTTGGTGGGCTGGTGGAGTAGACTTGATGGACTGGTGGAGTAGACTTGATGGGCTGGTGGAGTAGACTTGAAGGACTGGTGGAGTAGGCTTGGTTGGCTGGTGGAGTAGACATGATGGACTGGTGGAGTAGACTTGATGGGCTTGTGGAGTAGACAATGGACTGGTGGAGTAGACTTGATGGGCTGGTGGAGTAGACTTGATGGACTGGTGGAGTAGACTTGATGGGCTGGTGGAGTAGACTTGATGGACTGGTGGAGTAGACTTGATGGGCTGCTGGAGTAGACATGATGGCCTGGTGGAGTTGACTTGATGCGATGGTGGAGTAGACTTGATGGACTGGTGGAGTAGACTTGATGGACTGGTGGAGTAGACTTGATGGGCTGGTGGAGCAGGCTTGATGGACAGGTGGAGCAGACTTGATGGACTGGTGGAGTAGACTTGATGGGCTTGTGGAGTAGACAATGGACTGGTGGAGTAGACTTGATGGGCTGGTGGAGTAGACTTGATGGACTTGTGGAGTAGACTTGATGGGCTGGTGGAGTAGACTTGTTGGACTGGTGGAGTAGACTTGATGGGCTGCTGGAGTAGACATGATGGACTGGTGGAGTTGACTTGATGCGATGGTGGAGTAGACTTGATGGACTGGTGGAGTAGACTTGATGGACTGGTGGAGTAGACTTGATGGGCTGGTGGAGCAGGCTTGATGGACAGGTGGTGCAGACTTGATGGACTGGTGGAGTAGACTTGATGGGATGGTGGAGTAGACTTGATGGACTGGTGGAGTAGAATTGATGGGGTGGTGGAGTAGACTTGATGGATTGGTGGAGTAGACTTGATGGGCTGGTGGAGTAGACTTTATGGGGTGGTGGATTAGACTTCATGGACTGGTGGAGTAGACTTGATGAGGTGGTGGAGTAGACTTGATGGACTGGTGGAGTAGGCTTGGTGGGCTGGTGGAGTAGACTTGATGGACTGGTGGAGTAGACTTGATGGGCTGGTGGAGTAGACTTGAAGGACTGGTGGAGTAGGCTTGGTTGGCTGGTGGAGTAGACATGATGGACTGGTGGAGTAGACTTGATGGGTTTGTGGAGTAGACAATGGACTGGTGGAGTAGACTTGATGGGCTGGTGGAGTAGTCTTTATGGGGTGGTGGATTAGACTTGTTGGACTGGTGGAGTAGACTTGATGGGGTGGTGGAGTAGACTTGATGGACTGGTGGAGTAGACTTGACGGGGTGATGGAGCAGACTTGATGGACTGGTGGAGTATACTTGATGGACTGGTGGAGTAGACTTGACGGGGTGATGGAGTAGACTTGTTGGACTGGTGGAGTAGACTTGATGGGCTGCTGGAGTAGACATGATGGACTGGTGGAGTTGACTTGATGCGATGGTGGAGTAGACTTGATGGACTGGTGGAGTAGACTTGATGGACTGGTGGAGTAGACTTGATGGGCTGGTGGAGCAGGCTTGATGGACAGGTGGTGCAGACTTGATGGACTGGTGGAGTAGACTTGATGGGATGGTGGAGTAGACTTGATGGACTGGTGGAGTAGAATTGATGGGGTGGTGGAGTAGACTTGATGGATTTGTGGAGTAGACTTGATGGGCTGGTGGAGTAGACTTTATGGGGTGGTTGATTAGACTTCATGCACTGGTGGAGTAGACTTGATGAGGTGGTGGAGTAGACTTGATGGACTGGTGGAGTAGGCTTGGTGGGCTGGTGGAGTAGACATGATGGTCTGGTGGAGTAGACTTGACGGGATGGTGGAGTAGACTTGATGGGGTAGTGGAGTAGACTTGATGGGGTGGTGGTGTAGACTTGACGGGATGGTGGAGTAGACTTGATGGGGTAGTGGAGTAGACTTGATGGGGTAGTGGAGTAGACTTGATGGGGTGGTGGTGTAGACTTGATGGACTGGTGGAGTAAACTTGACAGGCTGTTGGAGTAGACTTGATGGAATGGTGGAGTAGGCTTGGTGGGCTGGTGGAGTAGACATGATGGTCTGGTGGATTAGACTTGACGGGATGGTGGAGTAGACTTGATGGACTGGTGGAGTAGACTTGATGGGGTATAGGAGTAGACTTGATGGGGTGGTGGAGTAGACTTTGTGGACTGGTAGAGTAGACTTGATGGACTGGTGGAGTAAACTTGACAGGCTGGTGGAGTAGACTTGATGGACTGGTGGAGTAGACTTGATGGGCTGTTGGAGTAGACTTGATGGAATGGTGGTGTAGGCTGGGTGGGCTGGTGGAGTAGACATGATGGTCTGGTGGATCAGACTTGACGGGATGGTGGAGTAGACTTGATGGACTGGTGGAGTAGACTTGATGGGGTATAGGAGTAGACTTGATGGGGTGGTGGAGTAGACTTGGTGGACTGGTAGAGTAGACTTGATGGACTGGTGGAGTAGACTTTATGGGGTGGTGGAGTAGACTTGATGGACTGGTGGAGTAGACTTGACGGGGTGATGGAGTAGACTTGATGGACTGGTGGAGTAGACTTGATGGGCTGGTGGAGTAGACTTGAAGGACTGGTGTAGTAGGCTTGGTGGGCTGGTGGAGTAGACATGATGGACTGTTGGAGTAGACTTGATGGGCTTGTGGAGTAGACAATGGACTGGTGGAGTAGACTTGATGGGCTGGTGGAGTAGACTTTATGGGGTGGTGGATTAGACTTGTTGGACTGGTGGAGTAGACTTGATGGGGTGGTGGAGTAGAATTGATGGACTGGTGGAGTAGACTTGACGGGGTGATGGAGTAGACTTGATGGACTGGTGGAGTAGACTTGATGGACTGGTGGAGTAGACTTGACGGGGTGATGGAGTAGACTTGTTGGACTGGTGGAGTAGACTTGATGGGCTGCTGGAGTAGACATGATGGACTGGTGGAGTTGACTTGATGCGATGGTGGAGTAGACTTGATGGACTGGTGGAGTAGACTTGATGGACTGGTGGAGTAGAATTGATGGGGTGGTGGAGTAGACTTGATGGATTGGTGGAGTAGACTTTATGGGGTGGTGGATTAGACTTCATGGACTGGTGGAGTAGACTTGATGAGGTGGTGGAGTAGACTTGATGGAATGGTGGAGTAGACTTGATGGGATGTTGGAGTAGACTTGATGGACTGGTGGAGTAGACTTGATGCACTGGTGGAGTAGAGTTGATGGGCTGGTGGAGTAGACTTGACGGGATGGTGGAGTAGACTTGATGGGGTAGTGGAGTAGACTTGATGGGGTGGTGGAGTAGACTTGGTGGACTGGTAGAGTAGACTTGATGGACTGGTGGAGTAGACTTTATGGGGTGGTGGAGTAGACCTGATGGACTGGTGGAGTAGACTTGACGGGATGATGGAGTAGACTTGATGGACTGGTGGAGTAGACTTGATGGGCTGGTGGAGTAGACTTGAAGGACTGGTGGAGTAGGCTTGGTGGGCTGGTGGAGTAGACATGATGGACTGGTGGAGTAGACTTGATGGGCTTGTGGAATAGACAATGGACTGGTGGAGTAGACTTGATGGGCTGGTGGAGTAGACTTTATGGGGTGGTGGATTAGACTTGTTGGACTGGTGGAGTAGACTTGATGGGGTGGTGGAGTAGACTTGATGGACTTGTGGAGTAGACTTGACGGGGTGATGGAGTAGACTTGATTGACTGGTGGAGTAGACTTGATGGACTGGTGGAGTAGACTTGACGGGGTGATGGAGTAGACTTGTTGGACTGGTGGAGTAGACTTGATGGGCTGCTGGAGTAGACATGATGGACTGGTGCAGTTGACTTGATGCGATGGTGGAGTAGACGATGGACTGGTGGAGTAGACTTGATGGACTGGTGGAGTAGACTTGATGGGCTGGTGGAGCAGGCTTGATGGACAGGTGGTGCAGACTTGATGGACTGGTGGAGTAGACTTGATGGGATGGTGGAGTAGACTTGATGGACTGGTGGAGTAGAATTGATGGGGTGGTGGAGTAGACTTGATGGATTGGTGGAGTAGACTTGATGGGCTGGTGGAGTAGACTTTATGGGGTGGTGGATTAGACTTCATGGACTGGTGGAGTAGACTTGATGAGGTGGTGGAGTAGACTTGATGGACTGGTGGAGTAGGCTTGGTGGGCTGGTGGAGTAGATTTGATGGACTGGTGGAGTAGACTTGATGGGCTGGTGGAGTAGACTTGAAGGACTGGTGGAGTAGGCTTGGTTGGCTGGTGGAGTAGACATGATGGACTGGTGGAGTAGACTTGATGGGCTTGTGGAGTAGACAATGGACTGGTGGAGTAGACTTGATGGGCTGGTGGAGTAGACTTTATGGGGTGGTGGATTAGACTTGTTGGACTGGTGGAGTAGACTTGATGGGGTGGTGGAGTAGACTTGATGGACTGGTGGAGTAGACTTGACGTGGTGATGGAGTAGACTTGATGGACTGGTGGAGTAGACTTGATGGACTGGTGGAGTAGACTTGACGGGGTGATGGAGTAGACTTGTTGGACTGGTGGAGTAGACTTGATGGGCTGCTGGAGTAGACATGATGGACTGGTGGAGTTGACTTGATGCGATGGTGGAGTAGACTTGATGGACTGGTGGAGTAGACTTGATGGACTGGTGGAGTAGACTTGATGGGCTGGTGGAGCAGGCTTGATGGACAGGTGGTGCAGACTTGATGGACTGGTGGAGTAGACTTGATGGGATGGTGGAGTAGACTTGATGGACTGGTGGAGTAGAATTGATGGGGTGGTGGAGTAGACTTGATGGATTGGTGGAGTAGACTTGATGGGCTGGTGGAGTAGACTTTATGGGGTGGTTGATTAGACTTCATGCACTGGTGGAGTAGACTTGATGAGGTGGTGGAGTAGACTTGATGGACTGGTGGAGTAGGCTTGGTGGGCTGGTGGAGTAGACATGATGGTCTGGTGGAGTAGACTTGATGCAATGGTGGATTAGAGTTGATGGGCTGGTGGATTAGACTTGACGGGATGGTGGAGTAGATTGATGGGGTAGTGGAGTAGACTTGATGGGGTGGTGGAGTAGACTTGGTGGACTGGTAGAGTAGACTGGATGGGCTGGTGGTGTGGACTTGATGGGCTGGTGGAGTAGACTTGATGGGTTGGTAGAGTAGACTTGATGGACTGGTGGAGTAAACTTGACAGGCTGGTGGAGTAGACTTGATGGACTGGTGGAGTAGACTTGATGGGCTGTTGGAGTAGACTTGATGGAATGGTGGAGTGGGCTTGGTGGGCTGGTGGAGTAGACATGATGGTCTGGTGGATTAGACTTGACGGGATGGTGGAGTAGACTTGATGGACTGGTGGAGTAGACTTGATGGGGTATAGGAGTAGACTTGATGGGGTGGTGGTGTAGACTTGGTGGACTGGTAGAGTAGACTTGATGGACTGGTGGAGTAGACTTTATGGGGTGGTGGAGTAGACTTGATGGACTGGTGGAGTAGACTTGAAGGACTGGTGGAGTAGGCTTGGTGGGCTGGTGGAGTAGACATGATGGACTGGTGGAGTAGACTTGATGGGCTTGTGGAGTAGACAATGGACTGGTGGAGTAGACTTGATGGGCTGGTGGAGTAGACTTTATGGGGTGGTGGATTAGACTTGTTGGACTGGTGGAGTAGACTTGATGGGGTGGTGGAGTAGACTTGATGGACTGGTGGAGTAGACTTGACGGGGTGATGGAGTAGACTTGTTGGACTGGTGGAGTATACTTGATGGACTGGTGGAGTAGACTTGACGGGGTGATGGAGTAGACTTGTTGGACTGGTGGAGTAGACTTGATGGGCTGCTGGAGTAGACATGATGGACTGGTGGAGTTGACTTGATGCGATGGTGGAGTAGACTTGATGGACTGGTGGAGTAGACTTGATGGACAGGTGGAGTAGACTTGATGGGCTGGTGGAGCAGGCTTGATGGACAGGTGGTGCAGACTTGATGGACTGGTGGAGTAGACTTGATGGGATGGTGGAGTAGACTTGATGGACTGGTGGAGTAGAATTGATGGGGTGGTGGAGTAGACATCATGGATTGGTGGAGTAGACTTGATGGGCTTGTGGAGTAGACTTTATGGGGTGGTGGATTAGACTTCATGGACTGGTGGAGTAGACTTGATGAGGTGGTGGAGTAGACTTGATGGACTGGTGGAGTAGGCTTGGTGGGCTGGTGGAGTAGACATGATGGTCTGGTGGAGTAGACTTGATCGGATGGTGGAGTAGACTTGATGGACTGGTGGAGTAGACTTGATGGACTGGTGGAGTAGACTTGATGGGCTGGTGGAGCAGGCTTGATGGACAGGTGGTGCAGACTTGATGGACTGGTGGAGTAGACTTGATGGGTTGGTGGAGTAGACTTGATGGACTTGTGGAGTAGACTTGATGGGGTGATGGAGTAGACTTGATGGGCTGGTGGAGTAGACTTGATGGACTGGTGGAGTAGACTTGATGGGATGGTGGAGTAGACTTGATGGACTGGTGGAGTAGACTTGATGGGGTATAGGAGTAGACTTGATGGGGTGGTGGAGTAGACTTGGTGGACTGGTAGAGTAGACTTGATGGACTGGTGGAGTAGACGTGATGGGGTGGTGGAGTAGACTTGATGGACTGGTGGAGTAGACTTGACGGGGTGATGGAGTAGACTTGATGGACTGGTGGAGTAGACTTGATGGGCTGGTGGAGTAGATTTGAAGTACTGGTGGAGTAGGCTTGGTGGGCTGGTGGAGTAGACATGATGGACTGGTGGAGTAGACTTGATGGGCTGGTGGAGTAGACAATGGACTGGTGGAGTAGACTTGATGGGCTGGTGGAGTAGACTTTATGGGGTGGTGGATTAGACTTGTTGGACTGGTGGAGTAGACTTGATGGGGTGGTGGAGTAGACTTGATGGACTGGTGGAGTAGACTTGACGGGGTGATGGAGTAGACTTGATGGACTGGTGGAGTAGACTTGATGGACTTGTCGAGTAGACATGATGGACTGGTGGAGTTGACTTGATGGGATGGTGGAGTAGACTTGATGGACTGGTGGAGTAGACTTGATGGACTGTTGGAGTAGACTTGATGGGCTGGTGGAGCAGGCTTGATGGACAGGTGGTGCAGACTTGATGGACTGGTGGAGTAGACTTGATGGGATGGTGGAGTAGACTTGATGGACTGGTGGAGTAGAATTGATGGGGTGCTGGAGTAGACTTGATGGGGTGGTAGAGTAGACTTGATGGACTGGTGGAGTAAACCTGACAGGCTGGTGGAGTAGACTTGATGGGATGGTGGAGTAGACTTGATGGGGTGGTGGAGTAGACTTGATGGGATGGTGGAGCAGACTTGATGGGATGGTGGAGTAGACTTGTTGGACTGGTGGAGTAGACTTGATGGGCTGGTGGAGTAGACTTAATGGGCTGGTGGAGTAGACTTTATGGGGTGGTGGATTAGACTTGATGGACTGGTGGAGTGGACTTGATGGGGTGGTGGAGTAGACTTGATGGACTGGTGGAGTAGACTTGACGGGGTGATGGAGTAGACTTGATGGACTGGTGGAGTAGACTTGATGGGCTGGTGGAGTAGCCTTGATGGAATGGTGGAGTAGGCTTGGTGGGCTGTTGGAGTAGACATGATGGTCTGGTGGATTAGACTTGACGGGATGGTGGAGTAGACTTGATGGACTGGTGGAGTAGACTTGATGGGGTATAGGAGTAGACTTGATGGGGTGGTGGAGTAGACTTGGTGGACTGGTAGAGTAGACTTGATGGACTGGTGGAGTAGACTTTATGGGGTGGTGGAGTAGACTTGATGGACTTGTGGAGTAGACTTGACGGGGTGATGGAGTAGACTTGATGGACTGGTGGAGTAGACTTGATGGGCTGGTGGAGTAGACTTGAAGGACTGGTGGAGTAGGCTTGGTGGGCTGGTGGAGTAGACATGATGGACTGTTGGAGTAGACTTGATGGGCTTGTGGAGTAGACATTGGACTGGTGGAGTAGACTTGATGGGCTGGTGGAGTAGACTTTATGGGGTGGTGGATTAGACTTGTTGGACTGGTGGAGTAGACTTGATGGGGTGGTGGAGTAGACTTGATGGACTGGTGGAGTAGACTTGACGGGGTGATGGAGTAGACTTGATGGACTGGTGGAGTAGACTTTACGGGGTGATGGAGTAGACTTGTTGGACTGGTGGAGTAGACTTGATGGGTTGCTGGAGTAGACATGATGGACTGGTGGAGTTGACTTGATGCGATGGTGGAGTAGACTTGATGGACTGGTGGAGTAGACTTGATGGACTGGTGGAGTAGACCTGATGGGCTGGTGGAGCAGGGTTGATGGACAGGTGGTGCAGACTTGATGGACTGGTGGAGTAGACTTGATGGGGTGGTGGAGTAGACTTGATGGACTGGTGGAGTAGACTTGACGGGGTGATGGAGTAGACTTGATGGACTGGTGGAGTAGACTTGATGGACTGGTGGAGTAGACTTGACGGGGTGATGGAGTAGACTTGTTGGACTGGTGGAGTAGACTTGATGGGCTGCTGGAGTAGACATGATGGACTGGTGCAGTTGACTTGATGCGATGGTGGAGTAGACTTGATGGACTGGTGGAGTAGACTTGATGGACTGGTGGAGTAGACTTGATGGGCTGGTGGAGCAGGCTTGATGGACAGGTGGTGCAGACTTGATGGACTGGTGGAGTAGACTTGATGGGATGGTGGAGTAGACTTGATGGACTGGTGGAGTAGAATTGATGGGGTGGTGGAGTAGACTTGATGGATTGGTGGAGTAGACTTGATGGGCTGGTGGAGTAGACTTTATGGGGTGGTGGATTAGAATTCATGGACTGGTGGAGTAGACTTGATGAGGTGGTGGAGTAGACTTGATGGACTGGTGGAGTAGGCTTGGTGGGCTGGTGGAGTAGACTTGATGGACTGGTGGAGTAGACTTGATGGGCTGGTGGAGTAGACTTGAAGGACTGGTGGAGTAGGCTTGGTTGGCTGGTGGAGTAGACATGATGGACTGGTGGAGTAGACTTGATGGGCTTGTGGAGTAGACAATGGACTGGTGGAGTAGACTTGATGGGCTGGTGGAGTAGACTTTATGGGGTGGTGGATTAGACTTGTTGGACTGGTGGAGTAGACTTGATGGGGTGGTGGAGTAGACTTGATGGACTGGCGGAGTAGACTTGACGGGGTGATGGAGTAGACTTGATGGACTGGTGGAGTAGACTTGATGGACTGGTGGAGTAGACTTGACGGGGTGATGGAGTAGACTTGTTGGACTGGTGGAGTAGACTTGATGGGCTGCTGGAGTAGACATGATGGACTGGTGGAGTTGACTTGATGCGATGGTGGAGTAGACTTGATGGACTGGTGGAGTAGACTTGATGGACTGGTGGAGTAGACTTGATGGGCTGGTGGAGCAGGCTTGATGGACAGGTGGTGCAGACTTGATGGACTGGTGGAGTAGACTTGATGGGATGGTGGAGTAGACTTGATGGACTGGTGGAGTAGAATTGATGGGGTGGTGGAGTAGACTTGATGGATTGGTGGAGTAGACTTGATGGGCTGGTGGAGTAGACTTTATGGGGTGGTTGATTAGACTTCATGCACTGGTGGAGTAGACTTGATGAGGTGGTGGAGTAGACTTGATGGACTGGTGGAGTAGGCTTGGTGGGCTGGTGGAGTAGACATGATGGTCTGGTGGAGTAGACTTGATGCAATGGTGGATTAGAGTTGATGGGCTGGTGGATTAGACTTGACGGGATGGTGGAGTTGATTGATGGGGTAGTGGAGTAGACTTGATGGGGTGGTGGAGTAGACTTGGTGGACTGGTAGAGTAGACTGGATGGGCTGGTGGTGTGGACTTGATGGGCTGGTGGAGTAGACTTGATGGGGTGGTAGAGTAGACTTGATGGACTGGTGGAGTAAACTTGACAGGCTGGTGGAGTAGACTTGATGGACTGGTGGAGTAGACTTGATGGGCTGTTGGAGTAGACTTGATGGAATGGTGGAGTGGGCTTGGTGGGCTGGTGGAGTAGACATGATGGTCTGGTGGATTAGACTTGACGGGATGGTGGAGTAGACTTGATGGACTGGTGGAGTAGACTTGATGGGGTATAGGAGTAGACTTGATGGGGTGGTGGTGTAGACTTGGTGGACTGGTAGAGTAGACTTGATGGACTGGTGGAGTAGACTTTATGGGGTGGTGGAGTAGACTTGATGGACTGGTGGAGTAGACTTGATGGGCTGGTGGAGTAGACTTGAAGGACTGGTGGAGTAGGCTTGGTGGGCTGGTGGAGTAGACATGATGGACTGGTGGAGTAGACTTGATGGGCTTGTGGAGTAGACAATGGACTGGTGGAGTAGACTTGATGGGCTGGTGGAGTAGACTTTATGGGGTGGTGGATTAGACTTGTTGGACTGGTGGAGTAGACTTGATGGGGTGGTGGAGTAGACTTGATGGACTGGTGGAGTAGACTTGACGGGGTGATGGAGTAGACTTGTTGGACTGGTGGAGTATACTTGATGGACTGGTGGAGTAGACTTGACGGGGTGATGGAGTAGACTTGTTGGACTGGTGGAGTAGACTTGATGGGCTGCTGGAGTAGACATGATGGACTGGTGGAGTTGACTTGATGCGATGGTGGAGTAGACTTGATGGACTGGTGGAGTAGACTTGATGGACAGGTGGAGTAGACTTGATGGGCTGGTGGAGCAGGCTTGATGGACAGGTGGTGCAGACTTGATGGACTGGTGGAGTAGACTTGATGGGATGGTGGAGTAGACTTGATGGACTGGTGGAGTAGAATTGATGGGGTGGTGGAGTAGACTTCATGTATTGGTGGAGTAGACTTGATGGGCTTGTGGAGTAGACTTTATGGGGTGGTGGATTAGACTTCATGGAATGGTGGAGTAGACTTGATGAGGTGGTGGAGTAGACTTGATGGACTGGTGGAGTAGGCTTGGTGGGCTGGTGGAGTAGACATGATGGTCTGGTGGAGTAGACTTGATCGGATGGTGGAGTAGACTTGATGGACTGGTGGAGTAGACTTGATGGACTGGTGGAGTAGACTTGATGGGCTGGTGGAGCAGGCTTGATGGACAGGTGGTGCAGACTTGATGGACTGGTGGAGTAGACTTGATGGGTTGGTGGAGTAGACTTGATGGACTTGTGGAGTAGACTTGATGGGGTGATGGAGTAGACTTGATGGGCTGGTGGAGTAGACTTGATGGACTGGTGGAGTAGACTTGATGGGATGGTGGAGTAGACTTAATGGACTGGTGGAGTAGACTTGATGGGGTATAGGAGTAGACTTGATGGGGTGGTGGAGTAGACTTAGTGGACTGGTAGAGTAGACTTGATGGACTGGTGGAGTAGACGTGATGGGGTGGTGGAGTAGACTTGATGGACTGGTGGAGTAGACTTGACGGGGTGATGGAGTAGACTTGATGGACTGGTGGAGTAGACTTGATGGGCTGGTGGAGTAGATTTGAAGTACTGGTGGAGTAGGCTTGGTGGGCTGGTGGAGTAGACATGATGGACTGGTGGAGTAGACTTGATGGGCTGGTGGAGTAGACAATGGACTGGTGGAGTAGACTTGATGGGCTGGTGGAGTAGACTTTATGGGGTGGTGGATTAGACTTGTTGGACTGGTGGAGTAGACTTGATGGGGTGGTGGAGTAGACTTGATGGACTGGTGGAGTAGACTTGACGGGGTGATGGAGTAGACTTGATGGACTGGTGGAGTAGACTTGATGGACTTGTCGAGTAGACATGATGGACTGGTGGAGTTGACTTGATGGGATGGTGGAGTAGACTTGATGGACTGGTGGAGTAGACTTGATGGACTGTTGGAGTAGACTTGATGGGCTGGTGGAGCAGGCTTGATGGACAGGTGGTGCAGATTTGATGGACTGGTGGAGTAGACTTGATGGGATGGTGGAGTAGACTTGATGGACTGGTGGAGTAGAATTGATGGGGTGCTGGAGTAGACTTGATGGGGTGGTAGAGTAGACTTGATGGACTGGTGGAGTAAACCTGACAGGCTGGTGGAGTAGACTTGATGGGATGGTGGAGTACACTTGATGGGGTGGTGGAGTAGACTTGATGGGTTGGTGGAGTAGACTTGATGGACTTGTGGAGTAGACTTGATGGGGTGATGGAGTAGACTTGATGGGCTGGTGGAGTAGACTTGATGGACTGGTGGAGTAGACTTGATGGGATGGTGGAGTAGACTTAATGGACTGGTGGAGTAGACTTGATGGGGTATAGGAGTAGACTTGATGGGGTGGTGGAGTAGACTTAGTGGACTGGTAGAGTAGACTTGATGGACTGGTGGAGTAGACGTGATGGGGTGGTGGAGTAGACTTGATGGACTGGTGGAGTAGACTTGACGGGGTGATGGAGTAGACTTGATGGACTGGTGGAGTAGACTTGATGGGCTGGTGGAGTAGATTTGAAGTACTGGTGGAGTAGGCTTGGTGGGCTGGTGGAGTAGACATGATGGACTGGTGGAGTAGACTTGATGGGCTGGTGGAGTAGACAATGGACTGGTGGAGTAGACTTGATGGGCTGGTGGAGTAGACTTTATGGGGTGGTGGATTAGACTTGTTGGACTGGTGGAGTAGACTTGATGGGGTGGTGGAGTAGACTTGATGGACTGGTGGAGTAGACTTGACGGGGTGATGGAGTAGACTTGATGGACTGGTGGAGTAGACTTGATGGACTTGTCGAGTAGACATGATGGACTGGTGGAGTTGACTTGATGGGATGGTGGAGTAGACTTGATGGACTGGTGGAGTAGACTTGATGGACTGTTGGAGTAGACTTGATGGGCTGGTGGAGCAGGCTTGATGGACAGGTGGTGCAGATTTGATGGACTGGTGGAGTAGACTTGATGGGATGGTGGAGTAGACTTGATGGACTGGTGGAGTAGAATTGATGGGGTGCTGGAGTAGACTTGATGGGGTGGTAGAGTAGACTTGATGGACTGGTGGAGTAAACCTGACAGGCTGGTGGAGTAGACTTGATGGGATGGTGGAGTACACTTGATGGGGTGGTGGAGTAGACTTGATGGGATGGTGGAGCAGACTTGATGGGATGGTGGAGTAGACTTGTTGGACTGGTGGAGTAGACTTGATGGGCTGGTGGAGTAGACTTAATGGGCTGGTGGAGTAGACTTTATGGGGTGGTGGATTAGACTTGATGGACTGGTGGAGTGGACTTGATGGGGTGGTGGAGTAGACTTGATGGACTGGTGGAGTAGACTTGACGGGGTGATGGAGTAGACTTGATGGACTGGTGGAGTAGACTTGATGGGCTGGTGGAGTAGACTTGATGGAATGGTGGAGTAGGCTTGGTGGGCTGTTGGAGTAGACATGATGGTCTGGTGGATTAGACTTGACGGGATGGTGGAGTAGACTTGATGGACTGGTGGAGTAGACTTGATGGGGTATAGGAGTAGACTTGATGGGGTGGTGGAGTAGACTTGGTGGACTGGTGGAGTAGACTTGACGGGGTGATGGAGTAGACTTGATGGACTGGTGGAGTAGACTTGATGGGCTGGTGGAGTAGACTTGAAGGACTGGTGGAGTAGGCTTGGTGGGCTGGTGGAGTAGACATGATGGACTGTTGGAGTAGACTTGATGGGCTTGTGGAGTAGACATTGGACTGGTGGAGTAGACTTGATGGGCTGGTGGAGTAGACTTTATGGGGTGGTGGATTAGACTTGTTGGACTGGTGGAGTAGACTTGATGGGGTGGTGGAGTAGACTTGATGGACTGGTGGAGTAGACTTGACGGGGTGATGGAGTAGACTTGATGGACTGGTGGAGTAGACTTTACGGGGTGATGGAGTAGACTTGTTGGACTGGTGGAGTAGACTTGATGGGTTGCTGGAGTAGACATGATGGACTGGTGGAGTTGACTTGATGCGATGGTGGAGTAGACTTGATGGACTGGTGGAGTAGACTTGATGGACTGGTGGAGTAGACCTGATGGGCTGGTGGAGCAGGGTTGATGGACAGGTGGTGCAGACCTGATGGACTGGTGGAGTAGAATTGATGGGGTGGTGGAGAAGACTTGATGGATTGTTGGAGTAGGCTTGGTGGGCTGGTGGAGTAGACATGATGGACTGGTGGAGTAGACTTGATGGGCTTGTGGAGTAGACAATGGACTGGTGGAGTAGACTTGATGGGCTGGTGGAGTAGACTTTATGGGGTGGTGGATTAGACTTGTTGGACTGGTGGAGTAGACTTGATGGGGTCGTGGAGTAGACTTGATGGACTGGTGGAGTAGAATTGATGGGGTGGTGGAGTAGACTTCATGTATTGGTGGAGTAGACTTGATGGGCTTGTGGAGTAGACTTTATGGGGTGGTGGATTAGACTTCATGGACTGGTGGAGTAGACTTGATGAGGTGGTGGAGTAGACTTGATGGACTGGTGGAGTAGGCTTGGTGGGCTGGTGGAGTAGACATGATGGTCTGGTGGAGTAGACTTGATCGGATGGTGGAGTAGACTTGATGGACTGGTGGAGTAGACTTGATGGACTGGTGGAGTAGACTTGATGGGCTGGTGGAGCAGGCTTGATGGACAGGTGGTGCAGACTTGATGGACTGGTGGAGTAGACTTGATGGGTTGGTGGAGTAGACTTGATGGACTTGTGGAGTAGACTTGATGGGGTGATGGAGTAGACTTGATGGGCTGGTGGAGTAGACTTGATGGACTGGTGGAGTAGACTTGATGGGATGGTGGAGTAGACTTAATGGACTGGTGGAGTAGACTTGATGGGGTATAGGAGTAGACTTGATGGGGTGGTGGAGTAGACTTGGTGGACTGGTAGAGTAGACTTGATGGACTGGTGGAGTAGACGTGATGGGGTGGTGGAGTAGACTTGATGGACTGGTGGAGTAGACTTGACGGGGTGATGGAGTAGACTTGATGGACTGGTGGAGTAGACTTGATGGGCTGGTGGAGTAGATTTGAAGTACTGGTGGAGTAGGCTTGGTGGGCTGGTGGAGTAGACATGATGGACTGGTGGAGTAGACTTGATGGGCTGGTGGAGTAGACAATGGACTGGTGGAGTAGACTTGATGGGCTGGTGGAGTAGACTTTATGGGGTGGTGGATTAGACTTGTTGGACTGGTGGAGTAGACTTGATGGGGTGGTGGAGTAGACTTGATGGACTGGTGGAGTAGACTTGACGGGGTGATGGAGTAGACTTGATGGACTGGTGGAGTAGACTTGATGGACTTGTCGAGTAGACATGATGGACTGGTGGAGTTGACTTGATGGGATGGTGGAGTAGACTTGATGGACTGGTGGAGTAGACTTGATGGACTGTTGGAGTAGACTTGATGGGCTGGTGGAGCAGGCTTGATGGACAGGTGGTGCAGATTTGATGGACTGGTGGAGTAGACTTGATGGGATGGTGGAGTAGACTTGATGGACTGGTGGAGTAGAATTGATGGGGTGCTGGAGTAGACTTGATGGGGTGGTAGAGTAGACTTGATGGACTGGTGGAGTAAACCTGACAGGCTGGTGGAGTAGACTTGATGGGATGGTGGAGTACACTTGATGGGGTGGTGGAGTAGACTTGATGGGATGGTGGAGCAGACTTGATGGGATGGTGGAGTAGACTTGTTGGACTGGTGGAGTAGGCTTGGTGGGCTGGTGGAGTAGACATGATGGACTGGTGGAGTAGACTTGATGGGCTTGTGGAGTAGACAATGGACTGGTGGAGTAGACTTGATGGGCTGGTGGAGTAGACTTTATGGGGTGGTGGATTAGACTTGTTGGACTGGTGGAGTAGACTTGATGGGGTGGTGGAGTAGACTTGATGGACTGGTGGAGTAGACTTGACGGGGTGATGGAGTAGACTTGTTGGACTGGTGGAGTATACTTGATGGACTGGTGGAGTAGACTTGACGGGGTGATGGAGTAGACTTGTTGGACTGGTGGAGTAGACTTGATGGGCTGCTGGAGTAGACATGATGGACTGGTGGAGTTGACTTGATGCGATGGTGGAGTAGACTTGATGGACTGGTGGAGTAGACTTGATGGACAGGTGGAGTAGACTTGATGGGCTGGTGGAGCAGGCTTGATGGACAGGTGGTGCAGACTTGATGGACTGGTGGAGTAGACTTGATGGGATGGTGGAGTAGACTTGATGGACTGGTGGAGTAGAATTGATGGGGTGGTGGAGTAGACTTCATGTATTGGTGGAGTAGACTTGATGGGCTTGTGGAGTAGACTTTATGGGGTGGTGGATTAGACTTCATGGACTGGTGGAGTAGACTTGATGAGGTGGTGGAGTAGACTTGATGGACTGGTGGAGTAGGCTTGGTGGGCTGGTGGAGTAGACATGATGGTCTGGTGGAGTAGACTTGATCGGATGGTGGAGTAGACTTGATGGACTGGTGGAGTAGACTTGATGGACTGGTGGAGTAGACTTGATGGGCTGGTGGAGCAGGCTTGATGGACAGGTGGTGCAGACTTGATGGACTGGTGGAGTAGACTTGATGGGTTGGTGGAGTAGACTTGATGGACTTGTGGAGTAGACTTGATGGGGTGATGGAGTAGACTTGATGGGCTGGTGGAGTAGACTTGATGGACTGGTGGAGTAGACTTGATGGGATGGTGGAGTAGACTTAATGGACTGGTGGAGTAGACTTGATGGGGTATAGGAGTAGACTTGATGGGGTGGTGGAGTAGACTTGGTGGACTGGTAGAGTAGACTTGATGGACTGGTGGAGTAGACGTGATGGGGTGGTGGAGTAGACTTGATGGACTGGTGGAGTAGACTTGACGGGGTGATGGAGTAGACTTGATGGACTGGTGGAGTAGACTTGATGGGCTGGTGGAGTAGATTTGAAGTACTGGTGGAGTAGGCTTGGTGGGCTGGTGGAGTAGACATGATGGACTGGTGGAGTAGACTTGATGGGCTGGTGGAGTAGACAATGGACTGGTGGAGTAGACTTGATGGGCTGGTGGAGTAGACTTTATGGGGTGGTGGATTAGACTTGTTGGACTGGTGGAGTAGACTTGATGGGGTGGTGGAGTAGACTTGATGGACTGGTGGAGTAGACTTGACGGGGTGATGGAGTAGACTTGATGGACTGGTGGAGTAGACTTGATGGACTTGTCGAGTAGACATGATGGACTGGTGGAGTTGACTTGATGGGATGGTGGAGTAGACTTGATGGACTGGTGGAGTAGACTTGATGGACTGTTGGAGTAGACTTGATGGGCTGGTGGAGCAGGCTTGATGGACAGGTGGTGCAGATTTGATGGACTGGTGGAGTAGACTTGATGGGATGGTGGAGTAGACTTGATGGACTGGTGGAGTAGAATTGATGGGGTGCTGGAGTAGACTTGATGGGGTGGTAGAGTAGACTTGATGGACTGGTGGAGTAAACCTGACAGGCTGGTGGAGTAGACTTGATGGGATGGTGGAGTACACTTGATGGGGTGGTGGAGTAGACTTGATGGGATGGTGGAGCAGACTTGATGGGATGGTGGAGTAGACTTGTTGGACTGGTGGAGTAGACTTGATGGGCTGGTGGAGTAGACTTAATGGGCTGGTGGAGTAGACTTTATGGGGTGGTGGATTAGACTTGATGGACTGGTGGAGTGGACTTGATGGGGTGGTGGAGTAGACTTGATGGACTGGTGGAGTAGACTTGACGGGGTGATGGAGTAGACTTGATGGACTGGTGGAGTAGACTTGATGGGCTGGTGGAGTAGACTTGATGGAATGGTGGAGTAGGCTTGGTGGGCTGTTGGAGTAGACATGATGGTCTGGTGGATTAGACTTGACGGGATGGTGGAGTAGACTTGATGGACTGGTGGAGTAGACTTGATGGGGTATAGGAGTAGACTTGATGGGGTGGTGGAGTAGACTTGGTGGACTGGTGGAGTAGACTTGACGGGGTGATGGAGTAGACTTGATGGACTGGTGGAGTAGACTTGATGGGCTGGTGGAGTAGACTTGAAGGACTGGTGGAGTAGGCTTGGTGGGCTGGTGGAGTAGACATGATGGACTGTTGGAGTAGACTTGATGGGCTTGTGGAGTAGACATTGGACTGGTGGAGTAGACTTGATGGGCTGGTGGAGTAGACTTTATGGGGTGGTGGATTAGACTTGTTGGACTGGTGGAGTAGACTTGATGGGGTGGTGGAGTAGACTTGATGGACTGGTGGAGTAGACTTGACGGGGTGATGGAGTAGACTTGATGGACTGGTGGAGTAGACTTTACGGGGTGATGGAGTAGACTTGTTGGACTGGTGGAGTAGACTTGATGGGTTGCTGGAGTAGACATGATGGACTGGTGGAGTTGACTTGATGCGATGGTGGAGTAGACTTGATGGACTGGTGGAGTAGACTTGATGGACTGGTGGAGTAGACCTGATGGGCTGGTGGAGCAGGGTTGATGGACAGGTGGTGCAGACCTGATGGACTGGTGGAGTAGAATTGATGGGGTGGTGGAGAAGACTTGATGGATTGTTGGAGTAGGCTTGGTGGGCTGGTGGAGTAGACATGATGGACTGGTGGAGTAGACTTGATGGGCTTGTGGAGTAGACAATGGACTGGTGGAGTAGACTTGATGGGCTGGTGGAGTAGACTTTATGGGGTGGTGGATTAGACTTGTTGGACTGGTGGAGTAGACTTGATGGGGTCGTGGAGTAGACTTGATGGACTGGTGGAGTAGAATTGATGGGGTGGTGGAGTAGACTTCATGTATTGGTGGAGTAGACTTGATGGGCTTGTGGAGTAGACTTTATGGGGTGGTGGATTAGACTTCATGGACTGGTGGAGTAGACTTGATGAGGTGGTGGAGTAGACTTGATGGACTGGTGGAGTAGGCTTGGTGGGCTGGTGGAGTAGACATGATGGTCTGGTGGAGTAGACTTGATCGGATGGTGGAGTAGACTTGATGGACTGGTGGAGTAGACTTGATGGACTGGTGGAGTAGACTTGATGGGCTGGTGGAGCAGGCTTGATGGACAGGTGGTGCAGACTTGATGGACTGGTGGAGTAGACTTGATGGGTTGGTGGAGTAGACTTGATGGACTTGTGGAGTAGACTTGATGGGGTGATGGAGTAGACTTGATGGGCTGGTGGAGTAGACTTGATGGACTGGTGGAGTAGACTTGATGGGATGGTGGAGTAGACTTAATGGACTGGTGGAGTAGACTTGATGGGGTATAGGAGTAGACTTGATGGGGTGGTGGAGTAGACTTGGTGGACTGGTAGAGTAGACTTGATGGACTGGTGGAGTAGACGTGATGGGGTGGTGGAGTAGACTTGATGGACTGGTGGAGTAGACTTGACGGGGTGATGGAGTAGACTTGATGGACTGGTGGAGTAGACTTGATGGGCTGGTGGAGTAGATTTGAAGTACTGGTGGAGTAGGCTTGGTGGGCTGGTGGAGTAGACATGATGGACTGGTGGAGTAGACTTGATGGGCTGGTGGAGTAGACAATGGACTGGTGGAGTAGACTTGATGGGCTGGTGGAGTAGACTTTATGGGGTGGTGGATTAGACTTGTTGGACTGGTGGAGTAGACTTGATGGGGTGGTGGAGTAGACTTGATGGACTGGTGGAGTAGACTTGATGGACTGGTGGAGTAGACCTGATGGGCTGGTGGAGCAGGGTTGATGGACAGGTGGTGCAGACCTGATGGACTGGTGGAGTAGAATTGATGGGGTGGTGGAGAAGACTTGATGGATTGTTGGAGTAGGCTTGGTGGGCTGGTGGAGTAGACATGATGGACTGGTGGAGTAGACTTGATGGGCTTGTGGAGTAGACAATGGACTGGTGGAGTAGACTTGATGGGCTGGTGGAGTAGACTTTATGGGGTGGTGGATTAGACTTGTTGGACTGGTGGAGTAGACTTGATGGGGTCGTGGAGTAGACTTGATGGACTGGTGGAGTAGAATTGATGGGGTGGTGGAGTAGACTTCATGTATTGGTGGAGTAGACTTGATGGGCTTGTGGAGTAGACTTTATGGGGTGGTGGATTAGACTTCATGGACTGGTGGAGTAGACTTGATGAGGTGGTGGAGTAGACTTGATGGACTGGTGGAGTAGGCTTGGTGGGCTGGTGGAGTAGACATGATGGTCTGGTGGAGTAGACTTGATCGGATGGTGGAGTAGACTTGATGGACTGGTGGAGTAGACTTGATGGACTGGTGGAGTAGACTTGATGGGCTGGTGGAGCAGGCTTGATGGACAGGTGGTGCAGACTTGATGGACTGGTGGAGTAGACTTGATGGGTTGGTGGAGTAGACTTGATGGACTTGTGGAGTAGACTTGATGGGGTGATGGAGTAGACTTGATGGGCTGGTGGAGTAGACTTGATGGACTGGTGGAGTAGACTTGATGGGATGGTGGAGTAGACTTAATGGACTGGTGGAGTAGACTTGATGGGGTATAGGAGTAGACTTGATGGGGTGGTGGAGTAGACTTGGTGGACTGGTAGAGTAGACTTGATGGACTGGTGGAGTAGACGTGATGGGGTGGTGGAGTAGACTTGATGGACTGGTGGAGTAGACTTGACGGGGTGATGGAGTAGACTTGATGGACTGGTGGAGTAGACTTGATGGGCTGGTGGAGTAGATTTGAAGTACTGGTGGAGTAGGCTTGGTGGGCTGGTGGAGTAGACATGATGGACTGGTGGAGTAGACTTGATGGGCTGGTGGAGTAGACAATGGACTGGTGGAGTAGACTTGATGGGCTGGTGGAGTAGACTTTATGGGGTGGTGGATTAGACTTGTTGGACTGGTGGAGTAGACTTGATGGGGTGGTGGAGTAGACTTGATGGACTGGTGGAGTAGACTTGACGGGGTGATGGAGTAGACTTGATGGACTGGTGGAGTAGACTTGATGGACTTGTCGAGTAGACATGATGGACTGGTGGAGTTGACTTGATGGGATGGTGGAGTAGACTTGATGGACTGGTGGAGTAGACTTGATGGACTGTTGGAGTAGACTTGATGGGCTGGTGGAGCAGGCTTGATGGACAGGTGGTGCAGATTTGATGGACTGGTGGAGTAGACTTGATGGGATGGTGGAGTAGACTTGATGGACTGGTGGAGTAGAATTGATGGGGTGCTGGAGTAGACTTGATGGGGTGGTAGAGTAGACTTGATGGACTGGTGGAGTAAACCTGACAGGCTGGTGGAGTAGACTTGATGGGATGGTGGAGTACACTTGATGGGGTGGTGGAGTAGACTTGATGGGATGGTGGAGCAGACTTGATGGGATGGTGGAGTAGACTTGTTGGACTGGTGGAGTAGACTTGATGGGCTGGTGGAGTAGACTTAATGGGCTGGTGGAGTAGACTTTATGGGGTGGTGGATTAGACTTGATGGACTGGTGGAGTGGACTTGATGGGGTGGTGGAGTAGACTTGATGGACTGGTGGAGTAGACTTGACGGGGTGATGGAGTAGACTTGATGGACTGGTGGAGTAGACTTGATGGGCTGGTGGAGTAGACTTGATGGAATGGTGGAGTAGGCTTGGTGGGCTGTTGGAGTAGACATGATGGTCTGGTGGATTAGACTTGACGGGATGGTGGAGTAGACTTGATGGACTGGTGGAGTAGACTTGATGGGGTATAGGAGTAGACTTGATGGGGTGGTGGAGTAGACTTGGTGGACTGGTGGAGTAGACTTGACGGGGTGATGGAGTAGACTTGATGGACTGGTGGAGTAGACTTGATGGGCTGGTGGAGTAGACTTGAAGGACTGGTGGAGTAGGCTTGGTGGGCTGGTGGAGTAGACATGATGGACTGTTGGAGTAGACTTGATGGGCTTGTGGAGTAGACATTGGACTGGTGGAGTAGACTTGATGGGCTGGTGGAGTAGACTTTATGGGGTGGTGGATTAGACTTGTTGGACTGGTGGAGTAGACTTGATGGGGTGGTGGAGTAGACTTGATGGACTGGTGGAGTAGACTTGACGGGGTGATGGAGTAGACTTGATGGACTGGTGGAGTAGACTTTACGGGGTGATGGAGTAGACTTGTTGGACTGGTGGAGTAGACTTGATGGGTTGCTGGAGTAGACATGATGGACTGGTGGAGTTGACTTGATGCGATGGTGGAGTAGACTTGATGGACTGGTGGAGTAGACTTGATGGACTGGTGGAGTAGACCTGATGGGCTGGTGGAGCAGGGTTGATGGACAGGTGGTGCAGACTTGATGGACTGGTGGAGTAGAATTGATGGGGTGGTGGAGAAGACTTGATGGATTGGTGGAGTAGGCTTGGTGGGCTGGTGGAGTAGACATGATGGACTGGTGGAGTAGACTTGATGGGCTTGTGGAGTAGACAATGGACTGGTGCAGTAGACTTGATGGGCTGTTGGAGTAGACTTTATGGGGTGGTGGATTAGACTTGTTGGACTGGTGGAGTAGACTTGATGGGGTCGTGGAGTAGACTTGATGGACTGTTGGAGTAGACTTGACGGGGTGATGGAGTAGACTTGATGGACTGGTGGAGTAGACTTGATGGACTGGTGGAGTAGACTTGACGGGGTGATGGAGTAGACTTGTTGGACTGGTGGAGTAGACTTGATGGGCTGCTGGAGTAGACATGATGGACTGGTGGAGTTGACTTGATGCGATGGTGGAGTAGACTTGATGGACTGGTGGAGTAGACTTGATGGACTGGTGGAGTAGACTTGATGGGCTGGTGGAGCAGGCTTGATGGACAGGTGGTGCAGACTTGATGGACTTGTGGAGTAGACTTGATGGGATGGTGGAGTAGACTTGATGGACTGGTGGAGTAGAATTGATGGGGTGGTGGAGTAGACTTGATGGATTGGTGGAGTAGACTTGATGGGCTGGTGGAGTAGACTTTATGGGTTGGTTGATTAGACTTCATGGACTGGTGGAGTAGACTTGATGAGGTGGTGGAGTAGACTTGATGGACTGGTGGAGTAGGCTTGGTGGGCTGGTGGAGTAGACATGATGGTCTGGTGGAGTAGACTTGATGCACTGGTGGATTAATGTTGATCGGCTGGTGGAGTAGACTTGACGGGATGGTGGAGTAGACTTGATGGGGTAGTGGAGTAGACTTGATGGGGTGGTGGAGTAGACTTAGTGGACTGGTAGAGTAGACTGGATGGGCTGGTGGTGTGGACTTGATGGGCTGGTGGAGTAGACTTGATGGGGTGGTAGAGTAGACTTGATGGACTGGTGGAGTAGACTTGATGGGCTGGTGGAGCAGGCTTGATGGACAGGTGGTGCAGACTTGATGGACTGGTGGAGTAGACTTGATGGGATGGTGGAGTAGACTTGATGGACTGGTGGAGTAGAATTGATGGGGTGGTGGAGTAGACTTGATGGGATGGTGGAGTAGACTTGATGGACTGGTGGAGTAGAATTGATGGGCTGGTGGAGTAGACTTGAAGGACTGGTGGAGTAGGCTTTGTTGGCTGGTGGAGTAGACATGATGGACTGGTGGAGTAGACTTGATGGGCTTGTGGAGTAGACAATGGACTGGTGGAGTAGACTTGATGGGCTGGTGGAGTAGACTTTATGGGGTGGTGGATTAGACTTGTTGGACTGGTGGAGTAGACTTGATGGGGTGGTGGAGTAGACTTGATGGACTGGTGGAGTAGACTTGACGGGGTGATGGAGTAGACTTGATGGACTGGTGGAGTAGACTTGATGGACTGGTGGAGTAGACTTGACGGGGTGATGGAGTAGACTTGTTGGACTGATGGAGTAGACTTGATGGGCTGCTGGAGTAGACATGATGGACTGGTGGAGTTGACTTGATGCGATGGTGGAGTAGACTTGATGGACTGGTGGAGTAGACTTGATGGACTGGTGGAGTAGACTTTATGGGGTGGTTGATTAGACTTCATGCACTGGTGGAGTAGACTTGATGAGATGGTGGAGTAGACTTGATGGACTGGTGGAGTAGGCTTGGTGGGCTGGTGGAGTAGACATGATGGTCTGGTGGAGTAGACTTGATGCAATGGTGGATTAGAGTTGATGGGCTGGTGGATTAGACTTGACGGGATGGTGGAGTAGACTTGATGGGGTAGTGGAGTAGACTTGATGGGGTGGTGGAGTAGACTTGGTGGACTGGTAGAGTAGACTGGATGGGCTGGTGGTGTGGACTTGATGGGCTGGTGGAGTAGACTTGATGGGGTGGTAGAGTAGACTTGATGGACTGGTGGAGTAGACTTGATGGACTGGTGGAGTAGACTTGATGGGCTGGTGGAGTAGACTTGATGGAATGGTGGAGTGGGCTTGGTGGGCTGGCGGAGTAGACATGATGGTCTGGTGGATTAGACTTGACGGGATGGTGGAGTAGACTTGATGGACTGGTGGAGTAGACTTGATGGGGTATAGGAGTAGACTTGATGGGGTGGTGGTGTAGACTTGGTGGACTGGTAGAGTAGACTTGATGGACTGGTGGAGTAGACTTTATGGGGTGGTGGAGTAGACTTGATGGACTGGTGGAGTAGACTTGACGGGGTGATGGAGTAGACTTGATGGACTGGTGGAGTAGACTTGATGGGCTGGTGGAGTAGACTTGAAGGACTGGTGGAGTAGGCTTGGTGGGCTGGTGGAGTAGACATGATGGACTGGTGGAGTAGACTTGATGGGCTTGTGGAGTAGACAATGGACTGGTGGAGTAGACTTGATGGGCTGGTGGAGTAGACTTTATGGGGTGGTGGATTAGACTTGTTGGACTGGTGGAGTAGACTTGATGGGGTGGTGGAGTAGACTTGATGGACTGGTGGAGTAGACTTGACGGGGTGATGGAGTAGACTTGTTGGACTGGTGGAGTATACTTGATGGACTGGTGGAGTAGACTTGACGGGGTGATGGAGTAGACTTGTTGGACTGGTGGAGTAGACTTGATGGGCTGCTGGAGTAGACATGATGGACTGGTGGAGTTGACTTGATGCAATGGTGGAGTAGACTTGATGGACTGGTGGAGTAGACTTGATGGACAGGTGGAGTAGACTTGATGGGCTGGTGGAGCAGGCTTGATGGACAGGTGGTGCAGACTTGATGGACTGGTGGAGTAGACTTGATGGGATGGTGGAGTAGACTTGATGGACTGGTGGAGTAGAATTGATGGGGTGGTGGAGTAGACTTCATGGATTGGTGGAGTAGACTTGATGGGCTTGTGGAGTAGACTTTATGGGGTGGTGGATTAGACTTCATGGACTGGTGGAGTAGACTTGATGAGGTGGTGGAGTAGACTTGATGGACTGGTGGAGTAGGCTTGGTGGGCTGGTGGAGTAGACATGATGGTCTGGTGGAGTAGACTTGATCGGATGGTGGAGTAGACTTGACGGGGTGATGGAGTAGACTTGATGGACTGGTGGAGTAGACTTGATGGGCTGGTGGAGTAGACTTGAAGGACTGGTGGAGTAGGCTTGGTGGGCTGGTGGAGTAGACATGATGGACTGTTGGAGTAGACTTGATGGGCTTGTGGAGTAGACATTGGACTGGTGGAGTAGACTTGATGGGCTGGTGGAGTAGACTTTATGGGGTGGTGGATTAGACTTGTTGGACTGGTGGAGTAGACTTGATGGGGTGGTGGAGTAGACTTGATGGACTGGTGGAGTAGACTTGACGGTGTGATGGAGTAGACTTGATGGACTGGTGGAGTAGACTTTACGGGGTGATGGAGTAGACTTGTTGGACTGGTGGAGTAGACTTGATGGGTTGCTGGAGTAGACATGATGGACTGGTGGAGTTGACTTGATGCGATGGTGGAGTAGACTTGATGGACTGGTGGAGTAGACTTGATGGAGTGGTGGAGTAGACCTGATGGGCTGGTGGAGCAGGGTTGATGGACAGGTGGTGCAGACTTGATGGACTGGTGGAGTAGAATTGATGGGGTGGTGGAGAAGACTTGATGGATTGGTGGAGTAGGCTTGGTGGGCTGGTGGAGTAGACATGATGGACTGGTGGAGTAGACTTGATGGGCTTGTGGAGTAGACAATGGACTGGTGGAGTAGACTTGATGGGCTGGTGGAGTAGACTTTATGGGGTGGTGGATTAGACTTGTTGGACTGGTGGAGTAGACTTGATGGGGTCGTGGAGTAGACTTGATGGACTGTTGGAGTAGACTTGACGGGGTGATGGAGTAGACTTGATGGACTGGTGGAGTAGACTTGATGGACTGGTGGAGTAGACTTGACGGGGTGATGGAGTAGACTTGTTGGACTGGTGGAGTAGACTTGATGGGCTGCTGGAGTAGACATGATGGACTGGTGGAGTTGACTTGATGCGATGGTGGAGTAGACTTGATGGACTGGTGGAGTAGACTTGATGGACTGGTGGAGTAGACTTGATGGGCTGGTGGAGCAGGCTTGATGGACAGGTGGTGCAGACTTGATGGACTTGTGGAGTAGACTTGATGGGATGGTGGAGTAGACTTGATGGACTGGTGGAGTAGAATTGATGGGGTGGTGGAGTAGACTTGATGGATTGGTGGAGTAGACTTGATGGGCTGGTGGAGTAGACTTTATGGGTTGGTTGATTAGACTTCATGGACTGGTGGAGTAGACTTGATGAGGTGGTGGAGTAGACTTGATGGACTGGTGGAGTAGGCTTGGTGGGCTGGTGGAGTAGACATGATGGTCTGGTGGAGTAGACTTGATGCACTGGTGGATTAAAGTTGATGGGCTGGTGGAGTAGACTTGACGGGATGGTGGAGTAGACTTGATGGGGTAGTGGAGTAGACTTGATGGGGTGGTGGAGTAGACTTAGTGGACTGGTAGTGTAGACTGGATGGGCTGGTGGTGTGGACTTGATGGGCTGGTGGAGTAGACTTGATGGGGTGGTAGAGTAGACTTGATGGACTGGTGGAGTAGACTTGATGGGCTGGTGGAGCAGGCTTGATGGACAGGTGGTGCAGACTTGATGGACTGGTGGAGTAGACTTGATGGGATGGTGGAGTAGACTTGATGGACTGGTGGAGTAGAATTGATGGGGTGGTGGAGTAGACTTGATGGATTGGTGGAGTAGACTTGATGGGCTGGTGGAGTAGACTTTATGGGGTGGTGGATTAGACTTCATGGACTGGTGGAGTAGACTTGATGAGGTGGTGGAGTAGACTTGATGGACTGGTGGAGTAGGCTTGGTGGGCTGGTGGAGTAGACTTGATGGACTGGTGGAGTAGACTTGATGGGCTGGTGGAGTAGACTTGAAGGACTGGTGGAGTAGGCTTGGTTGGCTGGTGGAGTAGACATGATGGACTGGTGGAGTAGACTTGATGGGCTTGTGGAGTAGACAATGGATTGGTGGAGTAGACTTGATGGGCTGGTGGAGTAGACTTTATGGGGTGGTGGATTAGACTTGTTGGACTGGTGGAGTAGACTTGATGGGGTGGTGGAGTAGACTTGATGGACTGGTGGAGTAGACTTGACGAGGTGATGGAGTAGACTTGATGGACTGGTGGAGTAGACTTGATGGACTGGTGGAGTAGACTTGACGGGGTGATGGAGTAGACTTGTTGGACTGGTGGAGTAGACTTGATGGGCTGCTGGAGTAGACATGATGGACTGGTGGAGTTGACTTGATGCGATGGTGGAGTAGACTTGATGGACTGGTGGAGTAGACTTGATGGACTGGTGGAGTAGACTTTATGGGGTGGTTGATTAGACTTCATGCACTGGTGGAGTAGACTTGATGAGGTGGTGGAGTAGACTTGATGGACTGGTGGAGTAGGCTTGGTGGGCTGGTGGAGTAGACATGATGGTCTGGTGGAGTAGACTTGATGCAATGGTGGATTAGAGTTGATGGGCTGGTGGATTAGACTTGACGGGATGGTGGAGTAGACTTGATGGGGTAGTGGAGTAGACTTGATGGGGTGGTGGAGTAGACTTGGTGGACTGGTAGAGTAGACTGGATGGGCTGGTGGTGTGGACTTGATGGGCTGGTGGAGTAGACTTGATGGGGTGGTAGAGTAGACTTGATGGACTGGTGGAGTAGACTTGATGGACTGGTGGAGTAGACTTGATGGGCTGTTGGAGTAGACTTGATGGAATGGTGGAGTGGGCTTGGTGGGCTGGTGGAGTAGACATGATGGTCTGGTGGATTAGACTTGACGGGATGGTGGAGTAGACTTGATGGACTGGTGGAGTAGACTTGATGGGGTATAGGAGTAGACTTGATGGGGTGGTGGTGTAGACTTGGTGGACTGGTAGAGTAGACTTGATGGACTGGTGGAGTAGACTTTATGGGGTGGTGGAGTAGACTTGATGGACTGGTGGAGTAGACTTGACGGGGTGATGGAGTAGACTTGATGGACTGGTGGAGTAGACTTGATGGGCTGGTGGAGTAGACTTGAAGGACTGGTGGAGTAGGCTTGGTGGGCTGGTGGAGTAGACATGATGGACTGGTGGAGTAGACTTGATGGGCTTGTGGAGTAGACAATGGACTGGTGGAGTAGACTTGATGGGCTGGTGGAGTAGACTTTATGGGGTGGTGGATTAGACTTGTTGGACTGGTGGAGTAGACTTGATGGGGTGGTGGAGTAGACTTGATGGACTGGTGGAGTAGACTTGACGGGGTGATGGAGTAGACTTGTTGGACTGGTGGAGTATACTTGATGGACTGGTGGAGTAGACTTGACGGGGTGATGGAGTAGACTTGTTGGACTGGTGGAGTAGACTTGATGGGCTGCTGGAGTAGACATGATGGACTGGTGGAGTTGACTTGAAGCAATGGTGGAGTAGACTTGATGGACTGGTGGAGTAGACTTGATGGACAGGTGGAGTAGACTTGATGGGCTGGTGGAGCAGGCTTGATGGACAGGTGGTGCAGACTTGATGGACTGGTGGAGTAGACTTGATGGGATGGTGGAGTAGACTTGATGGACTGGTGGAGTAGAATTGATGGGGTGGTGGAGTAGACTTCATGGATTGGTGGAGTAGACTTGATGGGCTTGTGGAGTAGACTTTATGGGGTGGTGGATTAGATTTCATGGACTGGTGGAGTAGACTTGATGAGGTGGTGGAGTAGACTTGATGGACTGGTGGAGTAGGCTTGGTGGGCTGGTGGAGTAGACATGATGGTCTGGTGGAGAGACTTGATCGGATGGTGGAGTAGACTTGATGGACTGGTGGGGTAGACTTGATGGGCTGGTGGAGCAGGCTTGGTGGACATGTGGTGCAGACTTGATGGACTGGTGGAGTAGACTTGATGGGTTGGTGGAGTAGACTTGATGGACTTGTGGAGTAGACTTGATGGGGTGATGGAGTAGACTTGATGGGCTGGTGGAGTAGACTTGATGGACTGGTGGAGTAGACTTGATGGGATGGTGGAGTAGACTTGATGGACTGGTGGAGTAGACTTGATGGGGTATAGGAGTAGACTTGATGGGGTGGTGGAGTAGACTTGGTGGACTGGTAGAGTAGACTTGATGGACTGGTGGAGTAGACTTGATGGGGTGGTGGAGTAGACTTGACGGGGTGATGGAGTAGACTTGATGGACTGGTGGAGTAGACTTGATGGGCTGGTGGAGTAGATTTGAAGTACTGGTGGAGTAGGCTTGGTGGGCTGGTGGAGTAGACATGATGGACTGGTGGAGTAGACTTGATGGGCTGGTGGAGTAGACAATGGACTGGTGGAGTAGACTTGATGGGCTGGTGGAGTAGACTTTATGGGGTGGTGGATTAGACTTGTTGGACTGGTGGAGTAGACTTGATGGGTTGGTGGAGTACACTTGATGGACTGGTGGAGTAGACTTGACGGGGTGATGGAGTAGACTTGATGGACTGGTGGAGTAGACTTGATGGACTTGTCGAGTAGACATGATGGACTGGTGGAGTTGACTTGATGGGATGGTGGAGTAGACTTGATGGACTGGTGGAGTAGACTTGATGGACTGTTGGAGTAGACTTGATGGGCTGGTGGAGCAGGCTTGATGGACAGGTGGTGCAGACTTGATGGACTGGTGGAGTAGACTTGATGGGATGGTGGAGTAGACTTGATGGACTGGTGGAGTAGAATTGATGGGGTGCTGGAGTAGACTTGATGGGGTGGTAGAGTAGACTTGATGGACTGGTGGAGTAAACCTGACAGGCTGGTGGAGTAGACTTGATGGGATGGTGGAGTAGACTTGATGGGGTGGTGGAGTAGACTTGATGGGATGGTGGAGCAGACTTGATGGGATGGTGGAGTAGACTTGTTGGACTGGTGGAGTAGACTTGATGGGCTGGTGGAGTAGACTTAATGGGCTGGTGGAGTAGACTTTATGGGGTGGTGGATTAGACTTGATGGACTGGTGGAGTGGACTTGATGGGGTGGTGGAGTAGACTTGATGGACTGGTGGAGTAGACTTGACGGGGTGATGGAGTAGACTTGATGGACTGGTGGAGTAGACTTGATGGGCTGGTGGAGTAGACTTGATGGAATGGTGGAGTAGGCTTTGTGGGCTGGTGGAGTAGACATGATGGTCTGGTGGATTAGACTTGACGGGATGGTGGAGTAGACTTGATGGACTGGTGGAGTAGACTTGATGGGGTATAGGAGTAGACTTGATGGGGTGGTGGAGTAGACTTGGTGGACTGGTAGAGTAGACTTGATGGACTGGTGGAGTAGACTTTATGGGGTGGTGGAGTAGACTTGATGGACTGGTGGAGTAGACTTGACGGGGTGATGGAGTAGACTTGATGGACTGGTGGAGTAGACTTGATGGGCTGGTGGAGTAGACTTGAAGGACTGGTGGAGTAGGCTTGGTGGGCTGGTGGAGTAGACATGATGGACTGTTGGAGTAGACTTGATGGGCTTGTGGAGTAGACATTGGACTGGTGGAGTAGACTTGATGGGCTGGTGGAGTAGACTTTATGGGGTGGTGGATTAGACTTGTTGGACTGGTGGAGTAGACTTGATGGGGTGGTGGAGTAGACTTGATGGACTGGTGGAGTAGACTTGACGGGGTGATGGAGTAGACTTGATGGACTGGTGGAGTAGACTTTACGGGGTGATGGAGTAGACTTGTTGGACTGGTGGAGTAGACTTGATGGGTTGCTGGAGTAGACATGATGGACTGGTGGAGTTGACTTGATGCGATGGTGGAGTAGACTTGATGGACTGGTGGAGTAGACTTGATGGACTGGTGGAGTAGACCTGATGGGCTGGTGGAGCAGGGTTGATGGACAGGTGGTGCAGACTTGATGGACTGGTGGAGTAGAATTGATGGGGTGGTGGAGAAGACTTGATGGATTGGTGGATTAGGCTTGGTGGGCTGGTGGAGTAGACATGATGGACTGGTGGAGTAGACTTGATGGGCTTGTGGAGTAGACAATGGACTGGTGGAGTAGACTTGATGGGCTGGTGGAGTAGACTTGATGGACTGGTGGAGTAGAATTGATGGGGTGGTGGAGTAGACTTGATGGATTGGTGGAGTAGACTTGATGGGCTGGTGGAGTAGACTTTATGGGTTGGTTGATTAGACTTCATGGACTGGTGGAGTAGACTTGATGAGGTGGTGGAGTAGACTTGATGGACTGGTGGAGTAGGCTTGGTGGGCTGGTGGAGTAGACATGATGGTCTGGTGGAGTAGACTTGATGCACTGGTGGATTAAAGTTGATGGGCTGGTGGAGTAGACTTGACGGGATGGTGGAGTAGACTTGATGGGGTAGTGGAGTAGACTTGATGGGGTGGTGGAGTAGACTTAGTGGACTGGTAGTGTAGACTGGATGGGCTGGTGGTGTGGACTTGATGGGCTGGTGGAGTAGACTTGATGGGGTGGTAGAGTAGACTTGATGGACTGGTGGAGTAGACTTGATGGGCTGGTGGAGCAGGCTTGATGGACAGGTGGTGCAGACTTGATGGACTGGTGGAGTAGACTTGATGGGATGGTGGAGTAGACTTGATGGACTGGTGGAGTAGAATTGATGGGGTGGTGGAGTAGACTTGATGGATTGGTGGAGTAGACTTGATGGGCTGGTGGAGTATACTTTATGGGGTGGTGGATTAGACTTCATGGACTGGTGGAGTAGACTTGATGAGGTGGTGGAGTAGACTTGATGGACTGGTGGAGTAGGCTTGGTGGGCTGGTGGAGTAGACTTGATGGACTGGTGGAGTAGACTTGATGGGCTGGTGGAGTAGACTTGAAGGACTGGTGGAGTAGGCTTGGTTGGCTGGTGGAGTAGACATGATGGACTGGTGGAGTAGACTTGATGGGCTTGTGGAGTAGACAATGGATTGGTGGAGTAGACTTGATGGGCTGGTGGAGTAGACTTTATGGGGTGGTGGATTAGACTTGTTGGACTGGTGGAGTAGACTTGATGGGGTGGTGGAGTAGACTTGATGGACTGGTGGAGTAGACTTGACGAGGTGATGGAGTAGACTTGATGGACTGGTGGAGTAGACTTGATGGACTGGTGGAGTAGACTTGACGGGGTGATGGAGTAGACTTGTTGGACTGGTGGAGTAGACTTGATGGGCTGCTGGAGTAGACATGATGGACTGGTGGAGTTGACTTGATGCGATGGTGGAGTAGACTTGATGGACTGGTGGAGTAGACTTGATGGACTGGTGGAGTAGACTTTATGGGGTGGTTGATTAGACTTCATGCACTGGTGGAGTAGACTTGATGAGGTGGTGGAGTAGACTTGATGGACTGGTGGATTAGGCTTGGTGGGCTGGTGGAGTAGACATGATGGTCTGGTGGAGTAGACTTGATGCAATGGTGGATTAGAGTTGATGGGCTGGTGGATTAGACTTGACGGGATGGTGGAGTAGACTTGATGGGGTAGTGGAGTAGACTTGATGGGGTGGTGGAGTAGACTTGGTGGACTGGTAGAGTAGACTGGATGGGCTGGTGGTGTGGACTTGATGGGCTGGTGGAGTAGACTTGATGGGGTGGTAGAGTAGACTTGATGGACTGGTGGAGTAGACTTGATGGACTGGTGGAGTAGACTTGATGGGCTGTTGGAGTAGACTTGATGGAATGGTGGAGTGGGCTTGGTGGGCTGGTGGAGTAGACATGATGGTCTGGTGGATTAGACTTGACGGGATGGTGGAGTAGACTTGATGGACTGGTGGAGTAGACTTGATGGGGTATAGGAGTAGACTTGATGGGGTGGTGGTGTAGACTTGGTGGACTGGTAGAGTAGACTTGATGGACTGGTGGAGTAGACTTTATGGGGTGGTGGAGTAGACTTGATGGACTGGTGGAGTAGACTTGACGGGGTGATGGAGTAGACTTGATGGACTGATGGAGTAGACTTGATGGGCTGGTGGAGTAGACTTGAAGGACTGGTGGAGTAGGCTTGGTGGGCTGGTGGAGTAGACATGATGGACTGGTGGAGTAGACTTGATGGGCTTGTGGAGTAGACAATGGACTGGTGGAGTAGACTTGATGGGCTGGTGGAGTAGACTTTATGGGGTGGTGGATTAGACTTGTTGGACTGGTGGAGTAGACTTGATGGGGTGGTGGAGTAGACTTGATGGACTGGTGGAGTAGACTTGACGGGGTGATGGAGTAGACTTGTTGGACTGGTGGAGTATACTTGATGGACTGGTGGAGTAGACTTGACGGGGTGATGGAGTAGACTTGTTGGACTGGTGGAGTAGACTTGATGGGCTGCTGGAGTAGACATGATGGACTGGTGGAGTTGACTTGAAGCAATGGTGGAGTAGACTTGATGGACTGGTGGAGTAGACTTGATGGACAGGTGGAGTAGACTTGATGGGCTGGTGGAGCAGGCTTGATGGACAGGTGGTGCAGACTTGATGGACTGGTGGAGTAGACTTGATGGGATGGTGGAGTAGACTTGATGGACTGGTGGAGTAGAATTGATGGGGTGGTGGAGTAGACTTCATGGATTGGTGGAGTAGACTTGATGGGCTTGTGGAGTAGACTTTATGGGGTGGTGGATTAGACTTCATGGACTGGTGGAGTAGACTTGATGAGGTGGTGGAGTAGACTTGATGGACTGGTGGAGTAGGCTTGGTGGGCTGGTGGAGTAGACATGATGGTCTGGTGGAGAGACTTGATCGGATGGTGGAGTAGACTTGATGGGTTGGTGGAGTAGACTTGATGGACTTGTGGAGTAGACTTGATGGGGTGATGGAGTAGACTTGATGGGCTGGTGGAGTAGACTTGATGGACTGGTGGAGTAGACTTGATGGGATGGTGGAGTAGACTTGATGGACTGGTGGAGTACACTTGATGGGGTATAGGAGTAGACTTGATGGGGTGGTGGAGTAGACTTGGTGGACTGGTAGAGTAGACTTGATGGACTGGTGGAGTAGACTTGATGGGGTGGTGGAGTAGACTTGATGGACTGGTGGAGTAGACTTGACGGGGTGATGGAGTAGACTTGATGGACTGGTGGAGTAGACTTGATGGGCTGGTGGAGTAGATTTGAAGTACTGGTGGAGTAGGCTTGGTGGGCTGGTGGAGTAGACATGATGGACTGGTGGAGTAGACTTGATGGGCTGGTGGAGTAGACAATGGACTGGTGGAGTAGACTTGATGGGCTGGTGGAGTAGACTTTATGGGGTGGTGGATTAGACTTGTTGGACTGGTGGAGTAGACTTGATGGGTTGGTGGAGTAGACTTGATGGACTGGTGGAGTAGACTTGACGGGGTGATGGAGTAGACTTGATGGACTGGTGGAGTAGACTTGATGGACTTGTCGAGTAGACATGATGGACTGGTGGAGTTGACTTGATGGGATGGTGGAGTAGACTTGATGGACTGGTGGAGTAGACTTGATGGACTGTTGGAGTAGACTTGATGGGCTGGTGGAGCAGGCTTGATGGACAGGTGGTGCAGACTTGATGGACTGGTGGAGTAGACTTGATGGGATGGTGGAGTAGACTTGATGGACTGGTGGAGTAGAATTGATGGGGTGCTGGAGTAGACTTGATGGGGTGGTAGAGTAGACTTGATGGACTGGTGGAGTAAACCTGACAGGCTGGTGGAGTAGACTTGATGGGATGGTGGAGTAGACTTGATGGGGTGGTGGAGTAGACTTGATGGGATGGTGGAGCAGACTTGATGGGATGGTGGAGTAGACTTGTTGGACTGGTGGAGTAGACTTGATGGGCTGGTGGAGTAGACTTAATGGGCTGGTGGAGTAGACTTTATGGGGTGGTGGATTAGACTTGATGGACTGGTGGAGTGGACTTGATGGGGTGGTGGAGTAGACTTGATGGACTGGTGGAGTAGACTTGACGGGGTGATGGAGTAGACTTGATGGACTGGTGGAGTAGACTTGATGGGCTGGTGGAGTAGACTTGATGGAATGGTGGAGTAGGCTTGGTGGGCTGGTGGAGTAGACATGATGGTCTGGTGGATTAGACTTGACGGGATGGTGGAGTAGACTTGATGGACTGGTGGAGTAGACTTGATGGGGTATAGGAGTAGACTTGATGGGGTGGTGGAGTAGACTTGGTGGACTGGTAGAGTAGACTTGATGGACTGGTGGAGTAGACTTTATGGGGTGGTGGAGTAGACTTGATGGACTGGTGGAGTAGACTTGACGGGGTGATGGAGTAGACTTGATGGACTGGTGGAGTAGACTTGATGGGCTGGTGGAGTAGACTTGAAGGACTGGTGGAGTAGGCTTGGTGGGCTGGTGGAGTAGACATGATGGACTGTTGGAGTAGACTTGATGGGCTTGTGGAGTAGACATTGGACTGGTGGAGTAGACTTGATGGGCTGGTGGAGTAGACTTTATGGGGTGGTGGATTAGACTTGTTGGACTGGTGGAGTAGACTTGATGGGGTGGTGGAGTAGACTTGATGGACTGGTGGAGTAGACTTGACGGGGTGATGGAGTAGACTTGATGGACTGGTGGAGTAGACTTTACGGGGTGATGGAGTAGACTTGTTGGACTGGTGGAGTAGACTTGATGGGTTGCTGGAGTAGACATGATGGACTGGTGGAGTTGACTTGATGCGATGGTGGAGTAGACTTGATGGACTGGTGGAGTAGACTTGATGGACTGGTGGAGTAGACCTGATGGGCTGGTGGAGCAGGGTTGATGGACAGGTGGTGCAGACTTGATGGACTGGTGGAGTAGAATTGATGGGGTGGTGGAGAAGACTTGATGGATTGGTGGATTAGGCTTGGTGGGCTGGTGGAGTAGACATGATGGACTGGTGGAGTAGACTTGATGGGCTTGTGGAGTAGACAATGGACTGGTGGAGTAGACTTGATGGGCTGGTGGAGTAGACTTTATGGGGTGGTGGATTAGACTTGTTGGACTGGTGGAGTAGACTTGATGGGGTGGTGGAGTAGACTTGATGGACTGGTGGAGTAGACTTGACGGGGTGATGGAGTAGACTTGATGGACTGGTGGAGTAGGCTTGATGGACTGGTGGAGTAGACTTGACGGGGTGATGGAGTAGACTTGTTGGACTGGTGGAGTAGATTTGATGGGCTGCTGGAGTAGACATGATGGACTGGTGGAGTTGACTTGATGCGATGGTGGAGTAGACTTGATGGACTGGTGGAGTAGACTTGATGGACTGGTGGAGTAGACTTGATGGGCTGGTGGAGCAGGCTTGATGGACAGGTGGTGCAGACTTGATGGACTTGTGGAGTAGACTTGATGGGATGGTGGAGTAGACTTGATGGACTGGTGGAGTAGAATTGATGGGGTCGTGGAGTAGACTTGATGGATTGGTGGAGTAGACTTGATGGGCTGGTGGAGTAGACTTTATGGGTTGGTTGATTAGACTTCATGGACTGGTGGAGTAGACTTGATGAGGTGGTGGAGTAGACTTGATGGACTGGTGGAGTAGGCTTGGTGGGCTGGTGGAGTAGACATGATGGTCTGGTGGAGTAGACCTGATGCACTGGTGGATTAAAGTTGATGGGCTGGTGGAGTAGACTTGACGGGATGGTGGAGTAGACTTGATGGGGTAGTGGAGTAGAGTTGATGGGGTGGTGGAGTAGACTTAGTGGACTGGTAGAGTAGACTGGATGGGCTGGTGGTGTGGACTTGATGGGCTGGTGGAGTAGACTTGATGGGGTGGTAGAGTAGACTTGATGGACTGGTGCAGTAAACTTGACAGGCTGGTGGAGTAGACTTGATGGACTGGTGGAGTAGACTTGATGGGCTGTTGGAGTAGACTTGATGGAATGGTGGAGTAGGCTTGGTGGGCTGGTGGAGTAGACATCATGGTCTGGTGGATTAGACTTGACGGGATGGTGGAGTAGACTTGATGGACTGGTGGAGTAGACTTGATGGGGTATAGGAGTAGACTTGATGGGGTGGTGGAGTAGACTTGGTGGACTGGTAGAGTAGACTTGATGGACTGGTGGAGTAGACTTTATGGGGTGGTGGAGTAGACTTGATGGACTGGTGGAGTAGACTTGACGGGGTGATGGAGTAGACTTGATGGACTGGTGGAGTAGACTTGATGGGCTGGTGGAGTAGACTTGAAGGACTGGTGGAGTAGGCTTGGTGGACAGGTGGTGCAGACTTGATGGACTTGTGGAGTAGACTTGATGGGATGGTGGAGTAGACTTGATGGACTGGTGGAGTAGAATTGATGGGGTCGTGGAGTAGACTTGATGGATTGGTGGAGTAGACTTGATGGGCTGGTGGAGTAGACTTTATGGGTTGGTTGATTAGACTTCATGGACTGGTGGAGTAGACTTGATGAGGTGGTGGAGTAGACTTGATGGACTGGTGGAGTAGGCTTGGTGGGCTGGTGGAGTAGACATGATGGTCTGGTGGAGTAGACTTGATGCACTGGTGGATTAAAGTTGATGGGCTGGTGGAGTAGACTTGACGGGATGGTGGAGTAGACTTGATGGGGTAGTGGAGTAGAGTTGATGGGGTGGTGGAGTAGACTTAGTGGACTGGTAGAGTAGACTGGATGGGCTGGTGGTGTGGACTTGATGGGCTGGTGGAGTAGACTTGATGGGGTGGTAGAGTAGACTTGATGGACTGGTGCAGTAAACTTGACAGGCTGGTGGAGTAGACTTGATGGACTGGTGGAGTAGACTTGATGGGCTGTTGGAGTAGACTTGATGGAATGGTGGAGTAGGCTTGGTGGGCTGGTGGAGTAGACATCATGGTCTGGTGGATTAGACTTGACGGGATGGTGGAGTAGACTTGATGGACTGGTGGAGTAGACTTGAAGGGGTATAGGAGTAGACTTGATGGGGTGGTGGAGTAGACTTGGTGGACTGGTAGAGTAGACTTGATGGACTGGTGGAGTAGACTTTATGGGGTGGTGGAGTAGACTTGATGGACTGGTGGAGTAGACTTGACGGGGTGATGGAGTAGACTTGAATGACTGGTGGAGTAGACTTGATGGGCTGGTGGAGTAGACTTGAAGGACTGGTGGAGTAGGCTTGGTGGGCTGGTGGAGTAGACATGATGGACTGGTGGAGTAGACTTGATGGGCTTGTGGAGTAGACAATGGACTGGTGGAGTAGACTTGATGGGCTGGTGGAGTAGACTTTATGGGGTGGTGGATTAGACTTGTTGGACTGGTGGAGTAGACTTGATGGGGTGTTGGAGTAGACTTGATGGACTGGTGGAGTAGACTTGACGGGGTGATGGAGTAGACTTGATGGATTGGTGGAGTAGACTTGATGGACTGGTGGAGTAGACTTGACGGGGTGATGGAGTAGACTTGTTGGACTGGTGGAGTAGACTTGATGGGCTGCTGGAGTAGACATGATGGACTGGTGGAGTTGACTTGATGCGATGGTGGAGTAGACTTGATGGACTGGTGGAGTAGACTTGATGGACTGGTGGAGTAGACTTGATGGGCTGGTGGAGCAGGCTTGATGGACAGGTGGTGCAGACTTGATGGATTGGTGGAGTAGACTTGATGGGATGGTGGAGTAGACTTGATGGACTGGTGGAGTAGAATTGATGGGGTGGTGGAGTAGACTTGATGGATTGGTGGAGTAGACTTGATGGGCTGGTGGAGTAGACTTCATGGACTGGTGGAGTAGACTTGATGAGGTGGTGGAGTAGACTTGATGGACTGGTGGAGTAGGCTTGGTGGGCTGGTGGAGTAGACATGATGGTCTGGTGGAGTAGACTTGATCGGATGGTGGAGTAGATTTGATGGACTGGTGGAGTAGACTTGATGGACTGGTGGAGTAGACTTGATGGGCCGGTGGAGCATGCTTGATGGACAGGTGGTGCAGACTTGATGGACTGGTGGAGTAGACTTGATGGGTTCGTGGAGTAGACTTGATGGACTTGTGGAGTAGACTTGATGGGGTGATGGAGTAGACTTGATGGGCTGGTGGAGTAGACTTGATGGACTGGTGGATTAGACTTGACGGGATGGTGGAGTAGACTTGATGGACTGGTGGAGTAGACTTGATGGGGTATAGGAGTAGACTTGATGGGGTGGTGGAGTAGACTTGGTGGACTGGTAGAGTAGACTTGATGGACTGGTGGAGTAGACTTGATGGGGTGGTGGAGTAGACTTGATAGACTGGTGGAGTAGACTTGACGGGATGATGGAGTAGACTTGATGGACTGGTGGAGTAGACTTGATGGGCTGGTGGAGTAGACGAAGTACTGGTGGAGTAGGCTTGGTGGGCTGGTGGAGTAGACATGATGGGCTGGTAGACTTGATGGGCTGGTGGAGTAGACAATGGACTGGTGGAGTAGACTTGATGGGCTGGTGGAGTAGACTTTATGGGGTGGTGGATTAGACTTGTTGGACTGGTGGAGTAGACTTGATGGGTTGGTGGAGTAGACTTGATGGACTGGTGGAGTAGACATGACGGGGTGATGGAGTAGACTTGATGGACTGGTGGAGTAGACTTGATGGACTGGTCGAGTAGACATGATGGACTGGTGGAGTTGACTTGATGGGATGGTGGAGTAGACTTGATGGACTGGTGGAGTAGACTTGATGGACTGTTGGAGTAGACTTGATGGGCTGGTGGAGCAGGCTTGATGGACAGGTGGTGCAGACTTGATGGACTGGTGGAGTAGATTTGATGGGATGGTGGAGTAGACTTGATGGACTTGTGGAGTAGAATTGATGGGGTGGTGGAGTAGACTTGATGGGGTGGTAGAGTAGACTTGATGGACAGGTGGAGTAAACTTGACAGGCTGGTGGAGTAGACTTGATGGGATGGTGGAGTAGCCTTGATGGGGTGGTGGAGTAGTCTTGATGGGATGGTGGAGCAGACTTGATGGGATGGTGGAGTAGACTTGATGGACTGGTGGAGTAGACTTGATGTGCTGGTGGAGTAGACTTAATGGGCTGGTGGAGTAGACTTTATGGGGTGGTGGATTAGACCTGATGGACTGGTGGAGTGGACTTGACGGGGTGATGCAGTAGACTTGATGGACTGGTGGAGTAGACTTGATGGGCTGGTGGAGTAGACTTGATGGAATGGTGGAGTAGGCTTGGTGGGCTGGTGGAGTAGACATGATGGTCTGGTGGATTAGACTTGATGGGCTTGTGGAGTAGACAATGGACTGGTGGAGTAGACTTGATGGGCTGGTGGAGTAGACTTTATGGGGTGGTGGATTAGACTTGTTGGACTGGTGGAGTAGACTTGATGGGATGGTGGAGTTGACTTGATGGACTGGTGGAGTAGGCTTGGTGGGCTGGTGGAGTAGACATGATGGACTGGTGGAGTAGACTTGATGGGCTTGTGGAGTAGACAATGGACTGGTGGAGTAGACTTGATGGGCTGGTGGAGTAGACTTTATGGGGTGGTGGATTAGACTTGTTGGACTGGTGGAGTAGACTTGATGGGGTGGTGGAGTAGACTTGATGGACTGGTGGGGTAGACTTGACGGGGTGATGGAGTAGACTTGATGGACTGGTGGAGTAGACTTGATGGACTGGTGGAGTAGACTTGACGGGGTGATGGAGTAGACTTGATGGACTGGTGGAGTAGACTTGATGGGCTGCTGGAGTAGACATGATGGACTGGTGGAGTTGACTTGATGCGATGGTGGAGTAGACTTGATGGACTGGTGGAGTAGACTTGATGGACTGGTGGAGTAGACTTGATGGGCTGGTGGAGCAGGCTTGATGGACAGGTGGTGCAGACTTGATGGACTGGTGGAGTAGACTTGATGGGATGGTGGAGTAGACTTGATGGACTGGTGGAGTAGAATTGATGGGGTGGTGGAGTAGACTTGATGGGGTGGTGGAGTAGACTTGATGGACTGGTGGAGTAGACTTGACGGGGTGATGGAGTAGACTTGATGGACTGGTGGAGTAGACTTGACGGGGTGATGGAGTAGACTTGTTGGACTGGTGGAGTAGACATGATGGGCTGCTGGAGTAGACATGATGGACTGGTGGAGTTGACTTGATGCGATGGTGGAGTAGACTTGATGGATTGGTGGAGTAGACTTGATGGGCTGGTGGAGTAGACTTTATGGGTTGGTTGATTAGACTTCATGGACTGGTGGAGTAGACTTGATGAGGTGGTGGAGTAGACTTGATGGACTGGTGGAGTAGGCTTGGTGGGCTGGTGGAGTAGACATGATGGTCTGGTGGAGTAGACTTGATGCACAGGTGGATTAGAGTTGATGGGCTGGTGGAGTAGACTTGACGGGATGGTGGAGTAGACTTGATGGGGTAGTGGAGTAGACTTGATGGGGTGGTGGAGTAGACTTAGTGGACTGGTAGAGTAGACCGGATGGGCTGGTGGTGTGGACTTGATGGGCTGGTGGAGTAGACTTGATGGGGTTGTAGAGTAGACTTGATGGACTGGTGGAGTAAACTTGACAGGCTGGTGGAGTAGACTTGATGGACTGGTGGAGTAGACTTGATGGGCTGTTGGAGTAGACTTGATGGAATGGTGGAGTAGGCTTGGTGGGCTGGTGGAGTAGACATGATGGTCTGGTGAATTAGACGACGGGATGGTGGAGTAGACTTGATGGACTGGTGGAGTAGACTTGATGGGGTATTGGAGTAGACTTGATGGGGTGGTGGAGTAGACTTGGTGGACTGGTAGAGTAGACTTGATGGACTGGTGGAGTAGACTTTATGGGGTGGTGGAGTAGACTTGATGGACTGGTGGAGTAGACATGACGGGGTGATGGGGTAGACTTGATGGACTGGTGGAGTAGACTTGATGGACTGGTCGAGTAGACATGATGGACTGGTGGAGTTGACTTGATGGGATGGTGGAGTAGACTTAATGGACTGGTGGAGTAGACTTGATGGACTGTTGGAGTAGACTTGATGGGCTGGTGGAGCAGGCTTGATGGACAGGTGGTGCAGACTTAATGGACTGGTGGAGTAGATTTGATGGGATGGTGGAGTAGACTTGATGGACTGGTGGAGTAGACTTGATGGGGTGGTAGAGTAGACTTGATGGACAGGTGGAGTAAACTTGACAGGCTGGTGGAGTAGACTTGATGGGATGGTGGAGTAGCCTTGATGGGGTGATGGAGTAGACTTGATGGGATGGTGGAGCAGACTTGATGGGATGGTGGAGTAGACTTGATGGACTGGTGGAGTAGACTTGATGGGCTGGTGGAGTAGACTTAATGGGCTGGTGGAGTAGACTTGGTGGGCTGGTGGAGTAGACATGATGGTCTGGTGGATTAGACTTGATGGGCTTGTGGAGTAGACAATGGACTGGTGGAGTAGACTTGATGGGCTGGTGGAGTAGACTTTATGGGGTGGTGGATTAGACTTGTTGGACTGGTGGAGTAGAGTTGATGGGATGGTGGAGTAGACTTGATGGACTGGTGGAGTAGGCTTGGTGGGCTGGTGGAGTAGACATGATGGACTGGTGGAGTAGACTTGATGGGCTTGTGGAGTAGACAATGGACTGGTGGAGTAGACTTGATGGGCTGGTGGAGTAGACTTTATGGGGTGGTGGATTAGACTTGTTGGACTGGTGGAGTAGACTTGATGGGGTGGTGGAGTAGACTTGATGGACTGGTGGAGTAGACTTGACGGGGTGATGGAGTAGACTTGATGGTCTGGTGGAGTAGACTTGATGGACTGGTGGAGTAGACTTGACGGGGTGATGGAGTAGACTTGATGGACTGGTGGAGTAGACTTGATGGGCTGCTGGAGTAGACATGATGGACTGGTGGAGTTGACTTGATGCGATGGTGGAGTAGACTTGATGGACTGGTGGAGTAGACTTGATGGACTGGTGGAGTAGACTTGATGGGCTGGTGGAGCAGGCTTGATGGACAGGTGGTGCAGACTTGATGGACTGGTGGAGTAGACTTGATGGGATGGTGGAGTAGACTTGATGGATTGGTGGAGTAGACATGATGGTCTGGTGGAGTAGACTTGATGCACAGGTGGATTAGAGTTGATGGGCTGGTGGAGTAGACTTGACGGGATGGTGGAGTAGACTTGATGGGGTAGTGGAGTAGACTTGATGGGGTGGTGGAGTAGACTTAGTGGACTGGTAGAGTAGACCGGATGGGCTGGTGGTGTGGACTTGATGGGCTGGTGGAGTAGACTTGATGGGGTTGTAGAGTAGACTTGATGGACTGGTGGAGTAAACTTGACAGGCTGGTGGAGTAGACTTGATGGACTGGTGGAGTAGACTTGATGGGCTGTTGGAGTAGACTTGATGGAATGGTGGAGTAGGCTTGGTGGGCTGGTGGAGTAGACATGATGGTCTGGTGAATTAGACGACGGGATGGTGGAGTAGACTTGATGGACTGGTGGAGTAGACTTGATGGGGTATTGGAGTAGACTTGATGGGGTGGTGGAGTAGACTTGGTGGACTGGTAGAGTAGACTTGATGGACTGGTGGAGTAGACTTTATGGGGTGGTGGAGTAGACTTGATGGACTGGTGGAGTAGACATGACGGGGTGATGGGGTAGACTTGATGGACTGGTGGAGTAGACTTGATGGACTGGTCGAGTAGACATGATGGACTGGTGGAGTTGACTTGATGGGATGGTGGAGTAGACTTAATGGACTGGTGGAGTAGACTTGATGGACTGTTGGAGTAGACTTGATGGGCTGGTGGAGCAGGCTTGATGGACAGGTGGTGCAGACTTAATGGACTGGTGGAGTAGATTTGATGGGATGGTGGAGTAGACTTGATGGACTGGTGGAGTAGACTTGATGGGGTGGTAGAGTAGACTTGATGGACAGGTGGAGTAAACTTGACAGGCTGGTGGAGTAGACTTGATGGGATGGTGGAGTAGCCTTGATGGGGTGATGGAGTAGACTTGATGGGATGGTGGAGCAGACTTGATGGGATGGTGGAGTAGACTTGATGGACTGGTGGAGTAGACTTGATGGGCTGGTGGAGTAGACTTAATGGGCTGGTGGAGTAGACTTGGTGGGCTGGTGGAGTAGACATGATGGTCTGGTGGATTAGACTTGATGGGCTTGTGGAGTAGACAATGGACTGGTGGAGTAGACTTGATGGGCTGGTGGAGTAGACTTTATGGGGTGGTGGATTAGACTTGTTGGACTGGTGGAGTAGAGTTGATGGGATGGTGGAGTAGACTTGATGGACTGGTGGAGTAGGCTTGGTGGGCTGGTGGAGTAGACATGATGGACTGGTGGAGTAGACTTGATGGGCTTGTGGAGTAGACAATGGACTGGTGGAGTAGACTTGATGGGCTGGTGGAGTAGACTTTATGGGGTGGTGGATTAGACTTGTTGGACTGGTGGAGTAGACTTGATGGGGTGGTGGAGTAGACTTGATGGACTGGTGGAGTAGACTTGACGGGGTGATGGAGTAGACTTGATGGTCTGGTGGAGTAGACTTGATGGACTGGTGGAGTAGACTTGACGGGGTGATGGAGTAGACTTGATGGACTGGTGGAGTAGACTTGATGGGCTGCTGGAGTAGACATGATGGACTGGTGGAGTTGACTTGATGCGATGGTGGAGTAGACTTGATGGACTGGTGGAGTAGACTTGATGGACTGGTGGAGTAGACTTGATGGGCTGGTGGAGCAGGCTTGATGGACAGGTGGTGCAGACTTGATGGACTGGTGGAGTAGACTTGATGGGATGGTGGAGTAGACTTGATGGACTGGTGGAGTAGAATTGATGGGGTGGTGGAGTAGACTTGATGGATTGGTGGAGTAGACTTGATGGGCTGGTGGAGTAGACTTTATGGGTTGGTTGATTAGACTTCATGGACTGGTGGAGTAGACTTGATGAGGTGGTGGAGTAGACTTGATGGACTGGTGGAGTAGGCTTGGTGGGCTTGTGGAGTAGACATGATGGTCTGGTGGAGTAGACTTGATGCACTGGTGGATTAGAGTTGATGGGCTGGTGGAGTAGACTTGACGGGATGGTGGAGTAGACTTGATGGGGTAGTGGAGTAGACTTGATGGGGTGGTGGAGTAGACTTAGTGGACTGGTAGAGTAGACTGGATGGGCTGGTGGTGTGGACTTGATGGGCTGGTGGAGTAGACTTGATGGGGTTGTAGAGTAGACTTGATGGACTGGTGGAGTAAACTTGACAGGCTGGTGGAGTAGACTTGATGGACTGGTGGAGTAGACTTGATGGGCTGTTGGAGTAGACTTGATGGAATGGTGGAGTAGGCTTGGTGGGCTGGTGGAGTAGACATGATGGTCTGGTGAATTAGACGACGGGATGGTGGAGTAGACTTGATGGACTGGTGGAGTAGACTTGATGGGGTATAGGAGTAGACTTGATGGGGTGGTGGAGTAGACTTGGTGGACTGGTAGAGTAGACTTGATGGACTGGTGGAGTAGACTTTATGGGGTGGTGGAGTAGACTTGATGGACTGGTGGAGTAGACTTGACGGGGTGTTGGAGTAGACTTGATGGACTGGTGGAGTAGACTTGATGGGCTGGTGGAGTAGACTTGAAGGACTGGTGGAGTAGGCTTGGTGGGCTGGTGGAGTAGACATGATGGACTGGTGGAGTAGACTTGATGGGCTTGTGGAGTAGACAATGGACTGGTGGAGAAGACTTGATGGGCTGGTGGAGTAGACTTTATGGGGTGGTGGATTAGACTTGTTGGACTGGTGGAGTAGACTTGATGGGGTGGTGGAGTAGACTTGATGGACTGGTGGTGTAGACTTGACGGGGTGATGGAGTAGACTTGATGGACTGGTGGAGTAGACTTGATGGACTGGTGGAGTAGACTTGACGGGGTGATGGAGTAGACTTGTTGGACTGGTGGAGTAGACTTGATGGGCTGCTGGAGTAGACATGATGGACTGGTGGAGTTGACTTGATGCGATGGTGGAGTAGACTTGATGGACTGGTGGAGTAGACTTGATGGACTGGTGGAGTAGACTTGATGAGCTGTTGGAGCAGGCTTGATGGACAGGTGGTGCAGACTTGATGGACTGGTGGAGTAGACTTGATGGGATGGTGGAGTAGACTTGATGGACTGGTGGAGTAGAATTGATGGGGTGGTGGAGTAGACTTGATGGATTGGAGGAGTAGACTTGATGGGCTGGTGGAGTAGACTTCATGGACTGGTGGAGTAGACTTGATGAGGTGGTGGAGTAGACTTGATGGACTGGTGGAGTAGGCTTGGTGGGCTGGTGGAGTAGACATGATGGTCTGGTGGAGTAGACTTGATCGGATGGTGGAGTAGATTTGATGGACTGGTGGAGTAGACTTGATGGATTGGTGGAGTAGACTTGATGGGCCGGTGGAGCATGCTTGATGGACAGGTGGTGCAGACTTGATGGACTGGTGGAGTAGACATGATGGGTTGGTGGAGTAGACTTGATGGACTTGTGGAGTAGACTTGATGGGGTGATGGAGTAGACTTGATGGGCTGGTGGAGTAGACTTGATGGACTGGTGGAGTAGACTTGACGGGATGGTGGAGTAGACTTGATGGACTGGTGGAGTAGACTTGATGGGGTATAGGAGTAGACTTGATGGGGTGGTGGAGTAGACTTGGTGGACTGGTAGAGTAGACTTGATGGACTGGAGGAGAAGACTTGACGGGGTGATGGTGTAGACTTGATGGACTGGTGGAGTAGACTTGATGGGCTGGTGGAGTAGACGAAGTACTGGTGGAGTAGGCTTGGTGGGCTGGTGGAGTAGACATGATGGACTGGTAGACTTGATGGGCTGGTGGAGTAGACAATGGACTGGTGGAGTAGACTTGATGGGCTGGTGGAGTAGACTTTATGGGGTGGTGGATTAGACTTGTTGGACTGGTGGAGTAGACTTGATGGGGTGGTGGAGTAGACTTGATGGACTGGTGGAGTAGACATGACGGGGTGATGGAGTAGACTTGATGGACTGGTGGAGTAGACTTGATGGACTGGTCGAGTAGACATGATGGACTGGTGGAGTTGACTTGATGGGATGGTGGAGTAGACTTGATGGACTGGTGGAGTAGACTTGATGGACTGTTGGAGTAGACTTGATGGGCTGGTGGAGCAGGCTTGATGGACAGGTGGTGCAGACTTGATGGACTTGTGGAGTAGATTTGATGGGATGGTGGAGTAGACTTGATGGACTGGTGGAGTAGAATTGATGGGGTGGTGGAGTAGACTTGATGGGGTGGTAGAGTAGACTTGATGGACAGGTGGAGTAAACTTGACAGGCTGGTGGAGTAGACTTGATGGGATGATGGAGTAGCCTTGATGGTGTGGTGGAGTAGACTTGATGGGATGGTGGAGCAGACTTGATGGGATGGTGTAGACTTGATGGACTGGTGGAGTAGACTTGATGGGCTGGTGGAGTAGACTTAATGGGCTGGTGGAGTAGACTTTATGGGGTGGTGGATTAGACTTGATGGACTGGTGGAGTGGACTTGACGGGGTGATGCAGTAGACTTGATGGACTGGTGGAGTAGACTTGATGGGCTGGTGGAGTAGACTTGATGGAATGGTGGAGTAGGCTTGGTGGGCTGGTGGAGTAGACATGATGGTCTGGTGGATTAGACTTGATGGGCTTGTGGAGTAGACAATGGACTGGTGGAGTAGACTTGATGGGCTGGTGGAGTAGACTTTATGGGGTGGTGGATTAGACTTGTTGGACTGGTGGAGTAGACGTGATGGGGTGGTGGTGTAGACTTGATGGACTGGTGGAGTAGACTTGACGGGGTGATGGAGTAGACTTGATGGACTGGTGGAGTAGACTTGATGGTCTGGTGGAGTAGACTTGACGGGGTGATGGAGTAGACTTGTTGGACTGGTGGAGTAGACTTGATGGGCTGCTGGAGTAGACATGATGGACTGGTGGAGTTGACTTGATGCGATGGTGGAGTAGACTTGATGGACTGGTGGAGTAGACTTGATGGACTGGTGGAGTAGACCTGATGGGCTGGTGGAGCAGGCTTGATGGACAGGTGGTGCAGACTTGATGGACTGGTGGAGTAGACTTGATGGGATGGTGGAGTAGACTTGATGGACTGGTGGAGTAGAATTGATGGGGTGGTGGAGTAGACTTGATGGATTGGTGGAGTAGACTTTATGGGTTGGTGGATTAGACTTCATGGAATGGTGGAGTAGACTTGATGAGGTGGTGGAGTAGACTTGATGGAATGGTGGAGTAGACTTGATGGGATGTTGGAGTAGACTTGATGGACTGGTGGAGTAGACTTGACGGGGTGATGGAGTAGACTTGATGGACTGGTGGAGTAGACTTGATGGGCTGGTGGAGTAGACGAAGTACTGGTGGAGTAGGCTTGGTGGGCTGGTGGAGTAGACATGATGGACTGGTAGACTTGATGGGCTGGTGGAGTAGACAATTAACTGGTGGAGTAGACTTGATGGGCTGGTGGAGTAGACTTTATGGGGTGGTGGATTAGACTTGTTGGACTGGTGGAGTAGACTTGATGGGGAGGTGGAGTCGACTTGATGGACTGGTGGAGTAGACTTGACGGGATGATGGAGTAGACTTGATGGACTGGTGGAGTTGACTTGATGGACTGGTCGAGTAGACATGATGGACTGGTGGAGTTGACTTGATGGGATGGTGGAGTAGACTTGATGGACTGGTGGAGTAGACTTGATGGACTGTTGGAGTAGACTTGATGGGCTGGTGGAGCAGGCTTGATGGACAAGTGGTGCAGACTTGATGGACCGGTGGAGTAGATTTGATGGGATGGTGGAGTAGACTTGATGGACTGGTGGAGTAGAATTGATGGGGTGGTGGTGTAGACTTGATGGGGTGGTAGAGTAGACTTGATGGACTGGTGGAGTGAACTTGACAGGCTGGTGGAGTAGACTTGATGGGATGGTGGAGTAGAGTTGATGGGGTGGTGGAGTAGACTTGATGGGATGGTGGAGCAGACTTGATGGGATGGTGGAGTAGACTTGATGGACTGGTGGAGTAGACTTGATGGGCTGGTGGAGTAGACTTAATGGGCTGGTGGAGTAGACTTTATGGGGTGGTGGATTAGACTTGATGGACTGGTGGAGTGGACTTGACGGGGTGATGCAGTAGACTTGATGGACTGGTGGAGTAGACTTGATGGGCTGGTGGAGTAGACTTGATGGAATGGTGGAGTAGGCTTGGTGGGCTGGTGGAGTAGACATGATGGTCTGGTGGAGTAGACTTGATGGGCTTGTGGAGTAGACAATGGACTGGTGGAGTAGACTTGATGGGCTGGTGGAGTAGACTTTATGGGGTGGTGGATTAGACTTGTTGGACTGGTGGAGTAGACTTGATGGGGTGGTGGAGTAGACTTGATGGACTGGTGGAGTAGACTTGACGGGGTGATGGAGTAGACTTGATGGACTGGTGGAGTAGACTTGATGGACTGGTGGAGTAGACTTGACGGGGTGATGGAGTAGACTTGTTGGACTGGTGGAGTAGACTTGATGGGCTGCTGGAGTAGACATGATGGACTGGTGGAGTTGACTTGATGCGATGGTGGAGTAGACTTGATGGACTGGTGGAGTAGACTTGATGGACTGGTGGAGTAGACTTGATGAGCTGGTGGAGCAGGCTTGATGGACAGGTGGTGCAGACTTGGACTGGTGGAGTAGACTTGATGGGATGGTGGAGTAGACTTGATGGACTGGTGGAGTAGAATTGTTGGGGTGGTGGAGTAGACTTGATGGATTGGTGGAGGAGACTTGATGAGCTGGTGGAGCAGGCTTGATGGACAGGTGGTGCAGACTTGATGGACTGGTGGAGTAGACTTGATGGGATGGTGGAGTAGACTTGATGGACTGGTGGAGTAGACTTGATGGGCTGGTGGAGTAGACTTCATGGACTGGTGGAGTAGTCTTGATGAGGTGGTGGAGTAGACTTGATGGACTGGTGGAGTAGGCTTGGTGGGCTGGTGGAGTAGACATGATGGTCTGGTGGAGTAGACTTGATCGGATGGTGGAGTAGATTTGATGGACTGGTGGAGTAGACTTGATGGACTGGTGGAGTAGACTTGATGGGCCGGTGGAGCATGCTTGTTGGACAGGTGGTGCAGACTTGATGGACTGGTGGAGTAGACTTGATGGGTTGGTGGAGTAGACTTGATGGACTTGTGGAGTAGACTTGATGGGGTGATGGAGTAGACTTGATGGGCTGGTGGAGTAGACTTGATGGACTGGTGGAGTAGACTTGACGGGATGGTGGAGTAGACTTGATGGACTGGTGGAGTAGACTTGATGGGGTGGTGGAGTAGACTTGATGGACTGGTGGAGTAGACTTGACGGGGTGATGGAGTAGACTTGATGGACTGGTGGAGTAGACTTGATGGGCTGGTGGAGTAGACGAAGTACTGGTGGAGTAGGCTTGGTGGGCTGGTGGAGTAGACATGATGGACTGGTAGACTTGATGGGCTGGTGGAGTAGACAATGGACTGGTGGAGTAGACTTGATGGGCTGGTGGAGTAGACTTTATGGGGTGGTGGATTAGACTTGTTGGACTGGTGGAGTAGACTTGATGGGGTGGTGGAGTAGACTTGATGGACTGGTGGAGTAGACATGACGGGGTGATGGAGTAGACTTGATGGACTGGTGGAGTAGACTTGATGGACTGGTCGAGTAGACATGATGGACTGGTGGAGTTGACTTGATGGGATGGTGGAGTAGACTTGATGGACTGGTGGAGTAGACTTGATGGACTGTTGGAGTAGACTTGATGGGCTGGTGGAGCAGGCTTGATGGACAGGTGGTGCAGACTTGATGGACTGGTGGAGTAGATTTGATGGGATGGTGGAGTAGACTTGATGGACTGGTGGAGTAGAATTGATGGGGTGGTGGAGTAGACTTGATGGGGTGGTAGAGTAGACTTGATGGACAGGTGGAGTAAACTTGTCAGGCTGGTGGAGTAGACTTGATGGGATGATGGAGTAGCCTTGATGGTGTGGTGGAGTAGACTTGATGGGATGGTGGAGCAGACTTGATGGGATGGTGGAGTAGACTTGATGGACTGGTGGAGTAGACTTGATGGGCTGGTGGAGTAGACTTAATGGGCTGGTGGAGTAGACTTTATGGGGTGGTGGATTAGACTTGATGGACTGGTGGAGTGGACTTGACGGGGTGATGCAGTAGACTTGATGGACTGGTGGAGTAGACTTGATGGGCTGGTGGAGTAGACTTGATGGAATGGTGGAGTAGGCTTGGTGGGCTGGTGGAGTAGACATGATGGTCTGGTGGATTAGACTTGATGGGCTTGTGGAGTAGACAATGGACTGGTGGAGTAGACTTGATGGGCTGGTGGAGTAGACTTTATGGGGTGGTGGATTAGACTTGTTGGACTGGTGGAGTAGACTTGATGGTGTGGTGGTGTAGACTTGATGGACTGGTGGAGTAGACTTGACGGGGTGATGGAGTAGACTTGATGGACTGGTGGAGTAGACTTGATGGACTGGTGGAGTAGACTTGACGGGGTGATGGAGTAGACTTGTTGGACTGGTGGAGTAGACTTGATGGGCTGCTGGAGTAGACATGATGGACTGGTGGAGTTGACTTGATGCGATGGTGGAGTAGACTTGATGGATTGGTGGAGTAGACTTGATGGACTGGTGGAGTAGACCAGATGGGCTGGTGGAGCAGGCTTGATGGACAGGTGGTGCAGACTTGATGGACTGGTGGAGTAGACTTGATGGGATGGTGGAGTAGACTTGATGGACTGGTGGAGTAGAATTGATGGGGTGGTGGAGTAGACTTGATGGATTGGTGGAGTAGACTTTATGGGGTGGTGGATTAGACTTCATGGACTGGTGGAGTAGACTTGATGAGGTGGTGGAGTAGACTTGATGGGATGGTGGAGTAGACTTGATGGACTGGTGGAGTAGAATTGATGGGGTGGTGGAGTAGACTTGATGGGGTGGTAGAGTAGACTTGATGGACTGGTGGAGTAAACTTGACAGGCTGGTGGAGTAGACTTGATGGGATGGTGGAGTAGACTTGATGGGGTGGTGGAGTAGACTTGATGGGATGGTGGAGCAGACTTGATGGGATGGTGGAGTAGACTTGATGGACTGGTGGAGTAGACTTGATGGGCTGGTGGAGTAGACTTAATGGGCTGGTGGAGTAGACTTTATGGGGTGGTGGAGTAGACTTGATGGAATGGTGGAGTAGGCTTGGTGGGCTGGAGGAGTAGACATGATGGTCTGGTGGATTAGACTTGACGGGATGGTGGAGTAGACTTGATGGACTGGTGGAGTAGACTTGATGGGGTATAGTAGACTTGATGGACTGGTGGAGTAGACTTGACGGGGTGATGGAGTAGACTTGATGGACTGGTGGAGTAGACTTGATGGGCTGGTGGAGTAGACTTGAAGGACTGGTGGAGTAGGCTTGGTGGGCTGGTGGAGTAGACATGATGGACTGTTGGAGTAGACTTGATGGGCTTGTGGAGTAGACTTGATGGACTGGTTGAGTAGACTTTATGGGGTGGTGGAGTAGACTTGATGGACTGGTGGAGTAGACTTGACGGGGTGATGGAGTAGACTTGATGGACTGGTGGAGTAGACCTGATGGGCTGGTGGAGTAAACTTGAAGGACTGGTGGAGTAGGCTTGGTGGGCTGGTGGAGTAGACATGATGGACTGTTGGAGTAGACTTGATGGGCTTGTGGAGTAGACAATGGACTGGTGGAGTAGACTTGATGGGCTGGTGGAGTAGTCTTTATGGGGTGGTGGATTAGACTTGTTGGACTTGTGGAGTAGACTTGATGGGGTGGTGGAGTAGACTTGATGGACTGGTGGAGTAGACTTGACGGTGTGATGGAGTAGACTTGATGGACTGGTGGAGTAGACTTGATGGACTGGTGGAGTAGACTTGACGGGGTGATGGAGTAGACTTGTTGGACTGGTGGAGTAGACTTGATGGGCTGCTGGAGTAGACATGATGGACTGGTGGAGTTGACTTGATGCGATGGTGGAGTAGACTTGATGGACTGGTGGAGTAGACTTGATGGACTGGTGGAGTAGACCTGATGGGCTGGTGGAGCAGGCTTGATGGACAGGTGGTGCAGACTTGATGGACTGGTGGAGTAGACTTGATGGGATGGTGGAGTAGACTTGATGGACTGGTGGAGTAGAATTGATGGGGTGGTGGAGTAGACTTGATGGATTGGTGGAGTAGACTTTATGGGGTGGTGGATTAGACTTCATGGAATGGTGGAGTAGACTTGATGAGGTGGTGGAGTAGACTTGATGGAATGGTGGAGTAGACTTGATGGGATGTTGGAGTAGACTTGATGGACTGGTGGAGTAGACTTGACGGAGTGATGGAGTAGACTTGATGGACTGGTGGAGTAGACTTGATGTGCTGGTGGAGTAGACGAAGTACTGGTGGAGTAGGCTTGGTGGGCTGGTGGAGTAGACATGATGGACTGGTAGACTTGATGGGCTGGTGGAGTAGACAATGGACTGGTGGAGTAGACTTGATGGGCTGGTGGAGTAGACTTTATGGGGTGGTGGATTAGACTTGTTGGACTGGTGGAGTAGACTTGATGGGGTGGTGGAGTAGACTTGATGGACTGGTGGAGTAGACATGACGGGGTGATGGAGTAGACTTGATGGACTGGTGGAGTAGACTTGATGGACTGGTCGAGTAGACATGATGGACTGGTGGAGTTGACTTGATGGGATGGTGGAGTAGACTTGATGGACTGGTGGAGTAGACTTGATGGACTGTTGGAGTAGACTTGATGGGCTGGTGGAGCAGGCTTGATGGACAGGTGGTGCAGACTTGATGGACCGGTGGAGTAGATTTGATGGGATGGTGGAGTAGACTTGATGGACTGGTGGAGTAGAATTGATGGGGTGGTGGTGTAGACTTGATGGGGTGGTAGAGTAGACTTGATGGACTGGTGGAGTGAACTTGACAGGCTGGTGGAGTAGACTTGATGGGATGGTGGAGTAGAGTTGATGGGGTGGTGGAGTAGACTTGATGGGATGGTGGAGCAGACTTGATGGGATGGTGGAGTAGACTTGATGGACTGGTGGAGTAGACTTGATGGGCTGGTGGAGTAGACTTAATGGGCTGGTGGAGTAGACTTTATGGGGTGGTGGATTAGACTTGATGGACTGGTGGAGTGGACTTGACGGGGTGATGCAGTAGACTTGATGGACTGGTGGAGTAGACTTGATGGGCTGGTTGAGTAGACTTGATGGAATGGTGGAGTAGGCTTGGTGGGCTGGTGGAGTAGACATGATGGTCTGGTGGATTAGACTTGACGGGATGGTGGAGTAGACTTGATGGGGTATAGGAGTAGACTTGATGGGGTGGTGGAGTAGACTTGGTGGACTGGTGGAGTAGACTTGATGGACTGGTGGAGTAGACTTGACGGGGTGATGGAGTAGACTTGATGGACTGGTGGAGTAGACTTGATGGGCTGGTGGAGTAGACTTGAAGGACTGGTTGAGTAGGCTTGGTGGGCTGGTGGAGTAGACATGATGGACTGTTGGAGTAGACTTGATGGGCTTGTGGAGTAGACAATGGACTGGTGGAGTAGACTTGATGGGCTGGTGGAGTAGACTTTATGGGGTGGTGGATTAGACTTGTTGGACTGGTGGAGTAGACTTGATGGGGTGGTGGAGTAGACTTGATGGGATGGTGGAGTAGACTTGATGGACTGGTGGAGTAGACTTGATGGGCTGGTGGAGTAGACTTGATGGACTGGTGGAGTAGACTTGATGGGCTGGTGGAGTAGACTTAATGGGCTGGTGGAGTAGACTTTATGGGGTGGTGGATTAGACTTGATGGACTGGTGGAGTGGACTTGACGGGGCGATGCAGTAGACTTGATGGACTGGTGGAGTAGACTTGATGGGCTGGTGGAGTAGACTTGAAGGACTGGTGGAGTAGGCTTGGTGGGCTGGTGGAGTAGACATGATGGACTGTTGGAGTAGACTTGATGGGCTTGTGGAGTAGACAATGGACTGGTGGAGTAGACTTGATGGGCTGGTGGAGTAGACTTTATGGGGTGGTGGATTAGACTTGTTGGACTGGTGGAGTAGACTTGATGGGGTGGTGGAGTAGACTTGATGGACTGGTGGAGTAGACTTGACGGGGTGATGGAGTAGACTTGATGGACTGGTGGAGTAGACTTGATGGACTGGTGGAGTAGACTTGACGGGGTGATGGAGTAGACTTGTTGGACTGGTGGAGTAGACTTGATGGGCTGCTGGAGTAGACATGATGGACTGGTGGAGTTGACTTGATGCGATGGTGGAGTAGACTTGATGGTCTGGTGGAGTAGACTTGATGGACTGGTGGAGTAGAACTGATGGGCTGGTGGAGCAGGCTTGATGGACAGGTGGTGCAGACTTGATGGACTGGTGGAGTAGACTTGAGGGGATGGTGGAGTAGACATGATGGACTGGTGAAGTAGAATTGATGGGGTGGTGGAGTTGACTTGATGGATTGGTGGAGTAGACTTTATGGGGTGGTGGATTAGACTTCATGGACTGGTGGAGTAGACTTGATGAGGTGGTGGAGTAGACTTGATGGGATGGTGGAGTAGACTTGATGGACTGGTGGAGTAGAATTGATGGGGTGGTGGAGTAGACTTGATGGGGTGGTAGAGTAGACTTGATGGACTGGTGGAGTAAACTTGACAGGCTGGTGGAGTAGACTTGATGGGATGGTGAAGTAGACTTGATGGGGTGGTGGAGTAGACTTGATGGGATGGTGGAGCAGACTTGATGGGATGGTGGAGTAGACTTGATGGACTGGTGGAGTAGACTTGATGGGCTGCTGGAGTAGACTTAATGGGCTGGTGGAGTAGACTTTATGGGGTGGTGGAGTAGACTTGATGGAATGGTGGAGTAGGCTTGGTGGGCTGGAGGAGTAGACATGATGGTCTGGTGGATTAGACTTGACGGGATGGTGGAGTAGACTTGATGGACTGGTGGAGTAGACTTGATGGGGTATAGGAGTAGACTTGATGGGGTGGTGGAGTAGACTTGGTGGACTGGTAGAGTAGACTTGATGGACTGGTGGAGTAGACTTGATGGGGTGGTGGAGTAGACTTGATGGACTGGTGGAGTAGACTTGATGGGGTGATGGAGTAGACTTGATGGACTGGTGGAGTAGACTTGATGGGCTGGTGGAGTAGACGAAGTACTGGTGGAGTAGGCTTGGTGGGCTGGTGGAGTAGACATGATGGACTGGTAGACTTGATGGGCTGGTGGAGTAGACAATGGACTGGTGGAGTAGACTTGATGGGCTGGTGGAGTAGACTTTATGGGGTGGTGGATTAGACTTGTTGGACTGGTGGAGTAGACTTGATGGGGTGGTGGAGTAGACTTGATGGACTGGTGGAGTAGACATGACGGGGTGATGGAGTAGACTTGATGGACTGGTGGAGTAGACTTGATGGACTGGTCGAGTAGACATGATGGACTGGTGGAGTTGACTTGATGGGATGGTGGAGTAGACTTGATGGACTGGTGGAGTAGACTTGATGGACTGTTGGAGTAGACTTGATGGGCTGGTGGAGCAGGCTTGATGGACAGGTTGTGCAGACTTAATGGACTGGTGGAGTAGATTTGATGGGATGGTGGAGTAGACTTGATGGACTGGTGGAGTAGACTTGATGGGGTGGTAGAGTAGACTTGATGGACAGGTGGAGTAAACTTGACAGGCTGGTGGAGTAGACTTGATGGGATGGTGGAGTAGCCTTGATGGGGTGATGGAGTAGACTTGATGGGATGGTGGAGCAGACTTGATGGGATGGTGGAGTAGACTTGATGGACTGGTGGAGTAGACTTGATGGGCTTGTGGAGTAGACTTAATGGGCTGGTGGAGTAGACTTGGTGGGCTGGTGGAGTAGACATGATGGTCTGGTGGATTAGACTTGATGGGCTTGTGGAGTAGACAATGGACTGGTGGAGTAGACTTGATGGGCTGGTGGAGTAGACTTTATGGGGTGGTGGATTAGACTTGTTGGACTGGTGGAGTAGACTTGATGGGATGGTGGTGTAGACTTGATGGACTGGTGGAGTAGGCTTGGTGGGCTGGTGGAGTAGACATGATGGACTGGTGGAGTAGACTTGATGGGCTTGTGGAGTAGACAATGGACTGGTGGAGTAGACTTGATGGGCTGGTGGAGTAGACTTTATGGGGTGGTGGATTAGACTTGTTGGACTGTTGGAGTAGACTTGATGGGGTGGTGGAGTAGACTTGATGGACTGGTGGAGTAGACTTGACGGGGTGATGGAGTAGACTTGATGGTCTGGTGGAGTAGACTTGATGGACTGGTGGAGTAGACTTGACGGGGTGATGGAGTAGACTTGATGGACTGGTGGAGTAGACTTGATGGGCTGCTGGAGTAGACATGATGGACTGGTGGAGTTGACTTGATGCGATGGTGGAGTAGACTTGATGGACTGGTGGAGTAGACTTGATGGACTGGTGGAGTAGACTTGATGGGCTGGTGGAGCAGGCTTGATGGACAGGTGGTGCAGACTTGATGGACTGGTGGAGTAGACTTGATGGGATGGTGGAGTAGACTTGATGGACTGGTGGAGTAGAATTGATGGGGTGGTGGAGTAGACTTGATGGATTGGTGGAGTAGACTTGATGGGCTGGTGGCGTAGACTTTATGGGTTGGTTGATTAGACTTCATGGACTGGTGGAGTAGACTTGATGAGGTGGTGGAGTAGACTTGATGGACTGGTGGAGTAGGCTTGGTGGGCTTGTGGAGTAGACATGATGGTCTGGTGGAGTAGACTTGATGCACTGGTGGATTAGAGTTGATGGGCTGATGGAGTAGACTTGACGGGATGGTGGAGTAGACTTGATGGGGTAGTGGAGTAGACTTGATGGGGTGGTGGAGTAGACTTAGTGGACTGGTAGAGTAGACTGGATGGGCTGGTGGTGTGGACTTGATGGGCTGGTGGAGTAGACTTGATGGGGTTGTAGAGTAGACTTGATGGACTGGTGGAGTAAACTTGACAGGCTGGTGGAGTAGACTTGATGGACTGGTGGAGTAGACTTGATGGGCTGTTGGAGTAGACTTGATGGAATGGTGGAGTAGGCTTGGTGGGCTGGTGGAGTAGACATGATGGTCTGGTGAATTAGACGACGGGATGGTGGAGTATACTTGATGGACTGGTGGAGTAGACTTGATGGGGTATAGGAGTAGACTTGATGGGGTGGTGGAGTAGACTTGGTGGACTGGTAGAGTAGACTTGATGGACTGGTGGAGTAGACTTTATGGGGTGGTGGAGTAGACTTGATGGACTGGTGGAGTAGACTTGACGGGGTGATGGAGTAGACTTGATGGACTGGTGGAGTAGACTTGATGGGCTGGTGGAGTAGACTTGAAGGACTGGTGGAGTAGGCTTGGTGGGCTGGTGGAGTAGACATGATGGACTGGTGGAGTAGACTTGATGGGCTTGTGGAGTAGACAATGGACTGGTGGAGTAGACTTGATGGGCTGGTGGAGTAGACTTTATGGGGTGGTGGATTAGACTTGTTGGACTGGTGGAGTAGACTTGATGGGGTGGTGGAGTAGACTTGATGGACTGGTGGAGTAGACTTGACGGGGTGATGGAGTAGACTTGTTGGACTGGTGGAGTAGACTTGATGGGCTGCTGGAGTAGACATGATGGACTGGTGGAGTTGACTTGATGCGATGGTGGAGTAGACTTGATGGACTGGTGGAGTAGACTTGATGGACTGGTGGAGTAGACTTGATGAGCTGGTGGAGCAGGCTTGATGGACAGGTGGTGCAGACTTGATGGACTGGTGGAGTAGACTTGATGGGATGGTGGAGTAGACTTGATGGACTGGTGGAGTAGAATTGATGGGGTGGTGGAGTAGACTTGATGGATTGGAGGAGTAGACTTGATGGGCTGGTGGAGTAGACTTCATGGACTGGTGGAGTAGACTTGATGAGGTGGGGGAGTAGACATGATGGACTGGTGGAGTAGGCTTGGTGGGCTGGTGGAGTAGACATGATGGTCTTGTGGAGTAGACTTGATCGGATGGTGGAGTAGATTTGATGGACTGGTGGAGTAGACTTGATGGACTGGTGGAGTAGACTTGATGGGCCGGTGGAGCATGCTTGATGGACAGGTGGTGCAGACTTGATGGACTGGTGGAGTAGACTTGATGGGTTGGTGGAGTAGACTTGATGGACTTGTGGAGTAGACTTGATGGGGTGATGGAGTAGACTTGATGGGCTGGTGGAGTAGACTTGATGGACTGGTGGAGTAGACTTGACGGGATGGTGGAGTAGACTTGATGGACTGGTGGAGTAGACTTGATGGGGTATAGGAGTAGACTTGATGGGGTGGTGGAGTAGACTTGGTGGACTGGTAGAGTAGACTTGATGGACTGGTGGAGTAGACTTGATGGGGTGGTGGAGTAGACTTGATGGACTGGTGAAGTAGACTTGACGGGGTGATGGAGTAGACTTGATGGACTGGTGGAGTAGACTTGATGGGCTGGTGGAGTAGACGAAGTACTGGTGGAGTAGGCTTGGTGGGCTGGTGGAGTAGACATGATGGACTGGTAGACTTGATGGGCTGGTGGAGTAGACAATGGACTGGTGGAGTAGACTTGATGGGCTGGTGGAGTAGACTTTATGGGGTGGTGGATTAGACTTGTTGGACTGGTGGAGTAGACTTGATGGGGTGGTGGAGTAGACTTGATGGACTGGTGGAGTAGACATGACGGGGTGATGGAGTAGACTTGATGGACTGGTGGAGTAGACTTGATGGACTGGTCGAGTAGACATGATGGACTGGTGGAGTTGACTTGATGGGATGGTGGAGTAGACTTGATGGACTGGTGGAGTAGACTTGATGGACTGTTGGAGTAGACTTGATGGGCTGGTGGAGCAGGCTTGATGGACAGGTGGTGCAGTCTTGATGGACTGGTGGAGTAGATTTGATGGGATGGTGGAGTAGACTTGATGGACTGGTGGAGTAGAATTGATGGGGTGGTGGAGTAGACTTGATGGGGTGGTAGAGTAGACTTGATGGACAGGTGGAGTAAACTTGACAGGCTGGTGGAGTAGACTTGATGGGATGATGGAGTAGCCTTGATGGTGTGGTGGAGTAGACTTGATGGGATGGTGGAGCAGACTTGATGGGATGGTGGAGTAGACTTGATGGACTGGTGGAGTAGACTTGATGGGCTGGTGGAGTAGACTTAATGGGCTGGTGGAGTAGACTTTATGGGGTGGTGGATTAGACTTGATGGACTGGTGGAGTGGACTTGACGGGGTGATGCAGTAGACTTGATGGACTGGTGGAGTAGACTTGATGGGCTGGTGGAGTAGACTTGATGGAATGGTGGAGTAGGCTTGGTGGGCTGGTGGAGTAGACATGATGGTCTGGTGGATTAGACTTGATGGGCTTGTGGAGTAGACAATGGACTGGTGGAGTAGACTTGATGGGCTGGTGGAGTAGACTTTATGGGGTGGTGGATTAGACTTGTTGGACTGGTGGAGTAGACTTGATGGGGTGGTGGTGTACACTTGATGGACTGGTGGAGTAGACTTGACGGGGTGATGGAGTAGACCTGATGGACTGGTGGAGTAGACTTGATGGACTGGTGGAGTAGACTTGACGGGGTGATGGAGTAGACTTGTTGGACTGGTGGAGTAGACTTGATGGGCTGCTGGAGTACACATGATGGACTGGTGGAGTTGACTTGATGCGATGGTGGAGTAGACTTGATGGACTGGTGGAGTAGACTTGATGGACTGGTGGAGTAGACCAGATGGGCTGGTGGAGCAGGCTTGATGGACAGGTGGTGCAGACTTGATGGACTGGTGGAGTAGACTTGATGGGATGGTGGAGTAGACTTGATGGACTGGTGGAGTAGAATTGATGGGGTGGTGGAGTAGACTTGATGGATTGGTGGAGTAGACTTTATGGGGTGGTGGATTAGACTTCATGGACTGGTGGAGTAGACTTGATGAGGTGGTGGAGTAGACTTGATGGGATGGTGGAGTAGACTTGATGGACTGGTGGAGTAGAATTGATGGGGTGGTGGAGTAGACTTGATGGGGTGGTAGAGTAGACTTGATGGACTGGTGGAGTAAACCTGACAGGCTGGTGGAGTAGACTTGATGGGATGGTGGAGTAGACTTGATGGGGTGGTGGAGTAGACTTGATGGGATGGTGGAGCAGAATTGATGGGATGGTGGAGTAGACTTGATGGACTGGAGGAGTAGAATTGATGGGCTGGTGGAGTAGACTTAATGGGCTGGTGGAGTAGACTTTATGGGGTGGTGGAGTAGACTTGATGGAATGGTGGAGTAGGCTTGGTGGGCTGGAGGAGTAGACATGATGGTCTGGTGGATTAGACTTGACGGGATGGTGGAGTAGACTTGATGGACTGGTGGAGTAGCCTTGATGGGGTATAGTAGACTTGATTGGGTGGTGGAGTAGACTTGGTGGACTGGTAGAGTAGACTTGATGGACTGGTGGAGTAGACATTATGGGGTGGTGGAGTAGACTTGATGGACTTGTGGAGTAGACTTGACGGGGTGATGGAGTAGACTTGATGGACTGGTGGAGTAGACTTGATGGGCTGGTGGAGTAGACTTGAAGGACTGGTGGAGTAGGCTTGGTGGGCTTGTGGAGTAGACATGATGGACTGTTGGAGTAGACTTGATGGGCTTGTGGAGTAGACTTGATGGACTGGTTGAGTAGACTTTATGGGGTGGTGGAGTAGACTTGATGGACTGGTGGAGTAGACTTGACGGGGTGATGGAGTAGACTTGATGGACTGGTGGAGTAGACTTGATGGGCTGGTGGAGTAGACTTGAAGGACTGGTGGAGTAGGCTTGGTGGGCTGGTGGAGTAGACATGATGGACTGTTGGAGTAGACTTGATGGGCTTGTGGAGTAGACAATGGACTGGTGGAGTAGACTTGATGGGCTGGTGGAGTAGTCTTTATGGGGTGGTGGATTAGACTTGTTGGACTGGTGGAGTAGACTTGATGGGGTGGTGGAGTAGACTTGATGGACTGGTGGAGTAGACTTGACGGTGTGATGGAGTAGACTTGATGGACTGGTGGAGTAGACTTGATGGACTGGTGGAGTAGACTTGACGGGGTGATGGAGTAGACTTGTTGGACTGGTGGAGTAGACTTGATGGGCTGCTGGAGTAGACATGATGGACTGGTGGAGTTGACTTGATGCGATGGTGGAGTAGACTTGATGGACTGGTGGAGTAGACTTGATGGACTGGTGGAGTAGACCTGATGGGCTGGTGGAGCAGGCTTGATGGACAGGTGGTGCAGACTTGATGGACTGGTGGAGTAGACTTAATGGGCTGGTTGAGTAGACTTTATGGGGTGGTGGATTAGACTTGATGGACTGGTGGAGTGGACTTGACGGGGTGATGCAGTAGACTTGATGGACTGGTGGAGTAGACTTGATGGGCTGGTGGAGTAGACTTGATGGACTGGTGGAGTAGAATTGATGGGGTGGTGGAGTAGACTTGATGGATTGGTGGAGTAGACTTTATGGGGTGGTAGATTAGACTTCATGGAATGGTGGAGTAGACTTGATGAGGTGGTGGAGTAGACTTGATGGAATGGTGGAGTAGACTTGATGGGATGTTGGAGTAGACTTGATGGACTGGTGGAGTAGACTTGACGGGGTGATGGAGTAGACTTGATGGACTGGTGGAGTAGACTTGATTGGCTGGTGGAGTAGACGAAGTACTGGTGGAGTAGGCTTGGTGGGCTGGTGGAGTAGACATGATGGACTGGTAGACTTGATGGGCTGGTGGAGTAGACAATGGACTGGTGGAGTAGACTTGATGGGCTGGTGGAGTAGACTTTATGGGGTGGTGGATTAGACTTGTTGGACTGGTGGAGTAGACTTGATGGGGTGGTGGAGTAGACTTGATGGACTGGTGGAGCAGACTTGACGGGGTGATGGAGTAGACTTGATGGACTGGTGGAGTAGACTTGATGGACTGGTCGAGTAGACATGATGGACTGGTGGAGTTGACTTGATGGGATGGTGGAGTAGACTTGATGGACTGGTGGAGTAGACTTGATGGACTGTTGGAGTAGACTTGATGGGCTGGTGGAGCAGGCTTGATGGACAGGTGGTGCAGACTTGATGGACCGGTGGAGTAGATTTGATGGGATGGTGGAGTAGACTTGATGGACTGGTGGAGTAGAATTGATGGGGTGGTGGTGTAGACTTGATGGGGTGGTAGAGTAGACTTGATGGACTGGTGGAGTGAACTTGACAGGCTGGTGGAGTAGACTTGATGGGATGGTGGAGTAGAGTTGATGGGGTGGTGGAGTAGACTTGATGGGATGGTGGAGCAGACTTGATGGGATGGTGGAGTAGACTTGATGGACTGGTGGAGTAGACTTGATGGGCTGGTGGAGTAGACTTAATGGGCTGGTGGAGTAGACTTTATGGGGTGGTGGATTAGACTTGATGGACTGGTGGAGTGGACTTGACGGGGTGATGCAGTAGACTTGATGGACTGGTGGAGTAGACTTGATCGGCTGGTGGAGTAGACTTGATGGAATGGTGGAGTAGGCTTGGTGGGCTGGTGGAGTAGACATGATGGACTGTTGGAGTAGACTTGATGGGCTTGTGGAGTAGACAATGGACTGGTGGAGTAGACTTGATGGGCTGGTGGAGTAGACTTTATGGGGTGGTGGATTAGACTTGTTGGACTGGTGGAGTAGACTTGATGGGGTGGTGGAGTAGACTTGATGGACTGGTGGAGTAGACTTGACGGGGTGATGGAGTAGACTTGATGGACTGGTGGAGTAGACTTGATGGACTGGTGCAGTAGACTTGACGGGGTGATGGAGTAGACTTGTTGGACTCGTGGAGTAGACTTGATGGGCTGCTGGAGTAGACATGATGGACTGGTGGAGTTGACTTGATGCGATGGTGGAGTAGACTTGATGGACTGGTGGAGTAGACTTGATGGACTGGTGGAGTAGAACTGATGGGCTGGTGGAGCAGGCTTGATGGACAGGTGGTGCAGACTTGATGGACTGGTGGAGTAGACTTGATGGGATGGTGGAGTAGACTTGATGGACTGGTGGAGTAGAATTGATGGGGTGGTGGAGTAGACTTGATGGATTGGTGGAGTAGACTTTATGGGGTGGTGGATTAGACTTCATGGACTGGTGGAGTAGACTTGATGAGGTGGTGGAGTAGACTTGATGGGATGGTGGAGTAGACTTGATGGACTGGTGGAGTAGAATTGATGGGGTGGTGGAGTAGACTTGATGGGGTGGTAGAGTAGACTTGATGGACTGGTGGAGTAAACTTGACAGGCTGGTGGAGTAGACTTGATGGGATGGCGGAGTAGACTTGATGGGGTGGTGGAGTAGACTTGATGGGATGGTGGAGCAGACTTGATGGGATGGTGGAGTAGACTTGATGGACTGGTGGAGCAGACTTGATGGGCTGCTGGAGTAGACTTAATGGGCTGGTGGAGTAGACTTTATGGGGTGGTGGAGTAGACTTGATGGAATGGTGGAGTAGGCTTGGTGGGCTGGAGGAGTAGACATGATGGTCTGGTGGATTAGACTTGACGGGATGGTGGAGTAGACTTGATGGACTGGTGGAGTAGACTTGATGGGCTGGTGGAGTAGTCTTTATGGGGTGGTGGATTAGACTTGTTGGACTGGTGGAGTAGACTTGATGGGGTGGTGGAGTAGACTTGATGGACTGGTGGAGTAGACTTGACGGTGTGATGGAGTAGACTTGATGGACTGGTGGAGTAGACTTGATGGACTGGTGGAGTAGAATTGATGGGGTGGTGGTGTAGACTTGATGGGGTGGTAGAGTAGACTTGATGGACTGGTGGAGTGAACTTGACAGGCTGGTGGAGTAGACTTGATGGGATGGTGGAGTAGAGTTGATGGGGTGGTGGAGTAGACTTGATGGGATGGTGGAGCAGACTTGATGGGATGGTGGAGTAGACTTGATGGACTGGTGGAGTAGACTTGATGGGCTGGTGGAGTAGACTTAATGGGCTGGTGGAGTAGACTTTATGGGGTGGTGGATTAGACTTGATGGACTGGTGGAGTGGACTTGACGGGGTGATGCAGTAGACTTGATGGACTGGTGGAGTAGACTTGATCGGCTGGTGGAGTAGACTTGATGGAATGGTGGAGTAGGCTTGGTGGGCTGGTGGAGTAGACATGATGGACTGTTGGAGTAGACTTGATGGGCTTGTGGAGTAGACAATGGACTGGTGGAGTAGACTTGATGGGCTGGTGGAGTAGACTTTATGGGGTGGTGGATTAGACTTGTTGGACTGGTGGAGTAGACTTGATGGGGTGGTGGAGTAGACTTGATGGACTGGTGGAGTAGACTTGACGGGGTGATGGAGTAGACTTGATGGACTGGTGGAGTAGACTTGATGGACTGGTGCAGTAGACTTGACGGGGTGATGGAGTAGACTTGTTGGACTCGTGGAGTAGACTTGATGGGCTGCTGGAGTAGACATGATGGACTGGTGGAGTTGACTTGATGCGATGGTGGAGTAGACTTGATGGACTGGTGGAGTAGACTTGATGGACTGGTGGAGTAGAACTGATGGGCTGGTGGAGCAGGCTTGATGGACAGGTGGTGCAGACTTGATGGACTGGTGGAGTAGACTTGATGGGATGGTGGAGTAGACTTGATGGACTGGTGGAGTAGAATTGATGGGGTGGTGGAGTAGACTTGATGGATTGGTGGAGTAGACTTTATGGGGTGGTGGATTAGACTTCATGGACTGGTGGAGTAGACTTGATGAGGTGGTGGAGTAGACTTGATGGGATGGTGGAGTAGACTTGATGGACTGGTGGAGTAGAATTGATGGGGTGGTGGAGTAGACTTGATGGGGTGGTAGAGTAGACTTGATGGACTGGTGGAGTAAACTTGACAGGCTGGTGGAGTAGACTTGATGGGATGGCGGAGTAGACTTGATGGGGTGGTGGAGTAGACTTGATGGGATGGTGGAGCAGACTTGATGGGATGGTGGAGTAGACTTGATGGACTGGTGGAGCAGACTTGATGGGCTGCTGGAGTAGACTTAATGGGCTGGTGGAGTAGACTTTATGGGGTGGTGGAGTAGACTTGATGGAATGGTGGAGTAGGCTTGGTGGGCTGGAGGAGTAGACATGATGGTCTGGTGGATTAGACTTGACGGGATGGTGGAGTAGACTTGATGGACTGGTGGAGTAGACTTGATGGGCTGGTGGAGTAGTCTTTATGGGGTGGTGGATTAGACTTGTTGGACTGGTGGAGTAGACTTGATGGGGTGGTGGAGTAGACTTGATGGACTGGTGGAGTAGACTTGACGGTGTGATGGAGTAGACTTGATGGACTGGTGGAGTAGACTTGATGGACTGGTGGAGTAGACTTGACGGGGTGATGGAGTAGACTTGTTGGACTGGTGGAGTAGACTTGATGGACTGCTGGAGTAGACATGATGGAATGGTGGAGTTGACTTGATGCGATGGTGGAGTAGACTTCATGGACTGGTGGAGTAGACTTGATGGACTGGTGGAGTAGACCTGATGGGCTGGTGGAGCAGGCTTGATGGACAGGTGTTGCAGACTTGATGGACTGGTGGAGTAGACTTGATGGGATGGTGGAGTAGACTTGATGGACTGGTGGAGTAGAATTTATGGGGAGGTGGAGTAGACTTGATGGATTGGTGGAGTAGACTTTATGGGGTGGTGGATTAGACTTCATGGACTGGTGGAGTAGACTTGATGAGGTGGTGGAGTAGACTTGATGGAATGGTGGAGTAGACTTGATGGGATGTTGGAGTAGACATGATAGACTGGTGGAGTTGACTTGATGGGATGGTGGAGTAGACTTGATGGACTGGTGGAGTAGACTTGATGGACTGTTGGAGTAGACTTGATGGGCTGGTTGAGCAGGCTTGATGGACAGGTGGTGCAGACTTGATGGACTGGTGGAGTAGATTTGATGGGATGGTGGAGTAGACTTGATGGACTGGTGGAGTAGAATTGATGGGGTGGTGGAGTAGACTTGATGGGGTGGTAGAGTAGACTTGATGGACTGGTGGAGTGAACTTGACAGGCTGGTGGAGTAGACTTGATGGGATGGTGGAGTAGACTTGATGGGGTGGTGGAGTAGACTTGATGGGATGGTGGAGCAGACTTGATGGGATGGTGGAGTAGATGGACTGGTGGAGTAGACTTGATGGGCTGGTGGAGTAGACTTAATGGGCTGGTGGAGTAGACTTTATGGGGTGGTGGATTAGACTTGATGGACTGGTGGAGTGGACTTGACGGGGTGATGCAGTAGACTTGATGGACTGGTGGAGTAGACTTGATGGGCTGGTGGAGTAGACTTGATGGAATGGTGGAGTAGGCTTGGTGGGCTGGTGGAGTAGACATGATGGTCTGGTGGATTAGACTTGACGGGATGGTGGAGTAGACTTGATGGACTGGTGGAGTAGACTTGATTGGGTATAGGAGTAGACTTGATGGGGTGGTGGATTAGACTTGGTGGACTGGTAGAGTAGACTTGATGGACTGGTGGAGTAGACTTTATGGGGTGGTGGAGTAGACTTGATGGACTGGTGGAGTAGACTTTACGGGGTGATGGAGTAGACTTGATGGACTGGTGGAGTAGACTTGGTGGGCTTGTGGAGTAGACTTGAAGGACTGGTGGAGTAGGCTTGGTGGGCTGGTGGAGTAGACATGATGGACTGTTGGAGTAGACTTGATGGGCTTGTGGAGTAGACAATGGACTGGTGGAGTAGACTTGATGGGCTGGTGGAGTAGACTTTATGGGGTGGTGGATTAGACTTGTTGGACTGGTGGAGTAGACTTGATGGGGTGGTGGAGTAGACTTGATGGACTGGTGGAGTAGACTTGACGGGGTGATGGAGTAGACTTGATGGACTGGTGGAGTAGACTTGATGGACTGGTGGAGTAGACTTGACGGGGTGATGGAGTAGACTTGTTGGACTGGTGGAGTAGACTTGATGGGCTGCTGGAGTAGACATGATGGACTGGTGGAGTTGACTTGATGCGATGGTGGAGTAGACTTGATGGACTGGTGGAGTAGACTTGATGGACTGTTGGTGTAGAACTGATGGGCTGGTGGAGCAGGCTTGATGGACAGGTGGTGCAGACTTGATGGACTGGTGGAGTAGACTTGATGGGATGGTGGAGTAGACCTGATGGACTGGTGAAGTAGAATTGATGGGGTGGTGGAGTAGACTTGATGGATTGGTGGAGTAGACTTTATGGGGTGGTGGAGTAGACTTGATGGGATGGTGGAGTAGACTTGATGGACTGGTGGAGTGGAATTGATGGGGTGGTGGAGTAGACTTGATGGGGTGGTAGAGTAGACTTGATGGACTGGTGGAGTAAACTTGACAGGCTGGTGGAGTAGACTTGATGGGATGGTGAAGTAGACTTGATGGGGTGGTGGAGTAGACTTGATGGGATGGTGGAGCAGACTTGATGGGATGGTGGAGTAGACTTGATGGACTGGTGGAGTAGACTTGATGGGCTGCTGGAGTAGACTTAATGGGCTGGTGGAGTAGACTTTATGGGGTGGTGGAGTAGACTTGATGGAATGGTGGAGTAGGCTTGGTGGGCTGGAGGAGTAGACATGATGGTCTGGTGGATTAGACTTGACGGGATGGTGGAGTAGACTTGATGGACTGGTGGAGTAGACTTGATGGGGTATAGGAGTAGACTTGATGGGGTGGTGGAGTAGACTTGGTGGACTGGTAGAGTAGACTTGATGGACTGGTGGAGTAGACTTTATGGGGTGGTGGAGTAGACTTGATGGACTGGTTGAGTAGACTTGACGGGGTGATGGAGTAGACTTGATGGACTGGTGGAGTAGACTTGATGGGCTGGTGGAGTAGACTTGAAGGACTGGTGGAGTAGGCTTGGTGGGCTGGTGGAGTAGACATGATGGACTGTTGGAGTAGACTTGATGGGCTTGTGGAGTAGACTTGATGGACTGGTTGAGTAGACTTTATGGGGTGGTGGAGTAGACTTGATGGACTGGTGGAGTAGACTTGACGGGGTGATGGAGTAGACTTGATGGACTGGTGGAGTAGACTTGATGGGCTGGTGGAGTAGACTTGAAGGACTGGTGGAGTAGGCTTGGTGGACTGGTGGAGTAGACATGATGGACTGTTGGAGTAGACTTGATGGGCTTGTGGAGTAGACAATGGACTGGTGGAGTAGACTTGATGGGCTGGTGGAGTATTCTTTATGGGGTGGTGGATTAGACTTGTTGGACTGGTGGAGTAGACTTGATGGGGTGGTGGAGTAGAGTTGATGGACTGGTGGAGTAGACTTGACGGGGTGATGGAGTAGACTTGATGGACTGGCGGAGTAGTCTTGATGGACTGGTGGAGTAGACTTGACGGGGTGATGGAGTAGACTTGTTGGACTGGTGGAGTAGACTTGATGGGCTGCTGGAATAGACATGATGGACTGGTGGAGTTGACTTGATGCGATGGTGGAGTAGACTTGATGGACTGGTGGAGTAGACTTGATGGACTGGTGGAGTAGACCTGATGGGCTGGTGGAGCAGGCTTGATGGACAGGTGGTGCAGACTTGATGGACTGGAGGAGTAGACTTGATGGGATGGTGGAGTAGACTTGATGGACTGGTGGAGTAGAATTGATGGGGTGGTGGAGTAGACTTGATGGATTGGTGGAGTAGACTTTATGGGGTGGTGGATTAGACTTCATGGACTGGTGGAGTAGACTTGATGAGGTGGTGGAGTAGACTTGATGGAATGGTGGAGTAGACTTGATGGGGTGTTGGAGTAGACTTGATGGACTGGTGGAGTAGACTTGATGCACTGGTGGAGTAGAGTTGATGGGCTGGTGGAGTAGACTTGACGGGGTGATGGAGTAGACTTGATGGACTGGTGGAGTAGACTTGATGGGCTGGTGGAGTAGACTTTATGGGGTGGTGGATTAGACTTGTTGGACGGGTGGAGTAGACTTGATGGGGCGGTGGAGTAGACTTGATGGACTGGTGGAGTAGACATGACGGGGTGATGGAGTAGACTTGATGGACTGGTGGAGTAGACTTGATGGACTGGTCGAGTAGACATGATGGACTGGTGGAGTTGACTTGATGGGATGGTGGAGTAGACTTGATGGACTGGTGGAGTAGACTTGATGGACTGTTGGAGTAGACTTGATGGGCTGGTGGAGCAGGCTTGATGGACAGGTGGTGCAGACTTGATGGACTGGTGGAGTAGATTTGATGGGATGGTGGAGTAGACTTGATGGACTGGTGGAGTAGAATTGATGGGGTGGTGGAGTAGACTTGATGGGGTGGTAGAGTAGACTTGATGGACTGGTGGAGTAAACTTGACAGGCTGGTGGAGTAGACTTGATGGGATGGTGGAGTAGCCTTGATGGGGTGGTGGAGTAGACTTGATGGGATGGTGGAGCAGACTTGATGGGATGGTGGAGTAGACTTGATGGACTGGTGGAGTAGACTTGATGGGCTGGTGGAGTAGACTTAATGGGCTGGTGGAGTAGACTTTATGGGGTGGTGGATTAGATTTGATGGACTGGTGGAGTGGACTTGACGGGGTGATGCAGTAGACTTGATGGACTGGTGGAGTAGACTTGATGGGCTGGTGGAGTAGACTTTATGGGGTGGTGGATTAGACTTGTTGGACGGGTGGAGTAGACTTGATGGGGTGGTGGAGTAGACTTGATGGACTGGTGGAGTAGACATGACGGGGTGATGGAGTAGACTTGATGGACTGGTGGAGTAGACTTGATGGACTGGTCGAGTAGACATGATGGACTGGTGGAGTTGACTTGATGGGATGGTGGAGTAGACTTGATGGACTGGTGGAGTAGACTTGATGGACTGTTGGAGTAGACTTGATGGGCTGGTGGAGCAGGCTTGATGGACAGGTGGTGCAGACTTGATGGACTGGTGGAGTAGATTTGATGGGATGGTGGAGTAGACTTGATGGACTGGTGGAGTAGAATTGATGGGGTGGTGGAGTAGACTTGATGGGGTGGTAGAGTAGACTTGATGGACTGGTGGAGTAAACTTGACAGGCTGGTGGAGTAGACTTGATGGGATGGTGGAGTAGCCTTGATGGGGTGGTGGAGTAGACTTGATGGGATGGTGGAGCAGACTTGATGGGATGGTGGAGTAGACTTGATGGACTGGTGGAGTAGACTTGATGGGCAGGTGGAGTAGACTTAATGGGCTGGTGGAGTAGACTTTATGGGGTGGTGGATTAGATTTGATGGACTGGTGGAGTGGACTTGACGGGGTGATGCAGTAGACTTGATGGACTGGTGGAGTAGACTTGATGGGATGGTGGAGTAGACTTTATGGGGTGGTGGAGTAGACATGACGGGGTGATGGAGTAGACTTGATGGACTGGTGGAGTAGACTTGATGGACTGGTCGAGTAGACATGATGGACTGGTGGAGTTGACTTGATGGGATGGTGGAGTAGACTTGATGGACTGTTGGAGTAGACTTGATGGGCTGGTGGAGCAGGCTTGATGGACAGGTGGTGCAGACTTGATGGACTGGTGGAGTAGATTTGATGGGATGGTGGAGTAGACTTGATGGACTGGTGGAGTAGAATTGATGGGGTGGTGGAGTAGACTTGATGGGGTGGTAGAGTAGACTTGATGGACTGGTGGAGTAAACTTGACAGGCTGGTGGAGTAGACTTGATGGGATGGTGGAGTAGCCTTGATGGGGTGGTGGAGTAGACTTGATGGGATGGTGGAGTAGACTTGATGGACTGGTGGAGTAGACTTGATGGACTGTTGGAGTAGACTTGATGGGCTGGTGGAGCAGGCTTGATGGACAGGTGGTGCAGACTTGATGGACTGGTGGAGTAGAATTGATGGGGTGGTGGAGTAGACTTGATGGGGTGGTAGAGTAGACTTGATGGACTGGTGGAGTAAACTTGACAGGCTGGTGGAGTAGACTTGATGGGATGGTGGAGTAGCCTTGATGGGGTGGTGGAGTAGACTTGATGGGATGGTGGAGCAGACTTGATGGGATGGTGGAGTAGACTTGATGGACTGGTGGAGTAGACTTGATGGGCTGGTGGAGTAGACTTAATGGGCTGGTGGAGTAGACTTTATGGGGTGTTGGATTAGATTTGATGGACTGGTGGAGTGGACTTGACGGGGTGATGCAGTAGACTTGATGGACTGGTGGAGTAGACTTGATGGGCTGGTGGAGTAGACTTTATGGGGTGGTGGATTAGACTTGTTGGACGGGTGGAGTTGACTTGATGGGGTGGTGGAGTAGACTTGATGGACTGGTGGAGTAGACATGACGGGGTGATGGAGTAGACTTGTTGGACTGGTGGAGTAGACTTGATGGACTGGTCGAGTAGACATGATGGACTGGTGGAGTTGACTTGACGGGATGGTGGAGTAGACTTGATGGACCTGTGGAGTAGACTTGATGGACTGGTGGAGTAGACTTGATGGGATGGTGGAGTAGCCTTGATGGAGTGGTGGAGTAGACTTGATGGGATGGTGGAGCAGACTTGATGGGATGGTGGAGTAGACTTGATGGACTGGTGGAGTAGACTTGATGGGCTGGTGGAGTAGACTTAATGGGCTGGTGGAGTAGACTTTATGGGGTGGTGGATTAGATTTGATGGACTGGTGGAGTGGACTTGACGGGGTGATGCAGTAGACTTGATGGACTGGTGGAGTAGACTTGATGGGCTGGTGGAGTAGACTTGATGGAATGGTGGAGTAGGCTTGGTGGGCTGGTGGAGTAGACATGATGGTCTGGTGGATTAGACTTGATGGGCTTGTGGAGTAGACAATGGACTGGTGGAGTAGACTTGATGGGCTGGTGGAGTAGACTTTATGGGGTGGTGGATTAGACTTGTTGGACTGGTGGAGTAGACTTGATGGGGTGGTGGAGTAGACTTGATGGACTGGTGGAGTAGACTTGACGGGGTGATGGAGTAGACTTGATGGACTGGTGGAGTAGACTTGATGGACTGGTGGAGTAGACTTGACGGGGTGATGGAGTAGACTTGTTGGACTGGTGGAGTAGACTTGATGGGCTGCTGGAGTAGACATGATGGACTGGTGGAGTTGACTTGATGCGATGGTGGAGTAGACTTGATGGACTGGTGGAGTAGACTTGATGGACTGGTGGAGTAGACCTGATGGGCTGGTGGAGCAGGCTTGATGGACAGGTGGTGCAGACTTGATGGACTGGTGGAGTAAACTTGATGGGATGGTGGAGTAGACTTGATGGGCTGGTGGAGTAGTATTGATGGGGTGGTGGAGTAGACTTGATGGATTGGTGGAGGAGACTTTATGGGGTGGTGGATTAGACTTCATGGACTGGTGGAGTAGACTTGATGAGGTGGTGGAGTAGACTTGATGGGATGGTGGAGTAGACTTGATGGACTGGTGGAGTAGAATTGATGGGGTGGTGGAGTAGACTTGATGGGGTGGTAGAGTAGACTTGATGGATTGGTGGAGTAAACTTGACAGGCTTGTGGAGTAGACTAGATGGGATGGTGGAGCAGGCTTGATGGACAGGTGGTGCAGACTTGATGGACTGGTGGAGTAGATTTGATGGGATGGTGGAGTAGACTTGATGGACTGGTGGAGTAGAATTGATGGGGTGGTGGAGTAGACTTGATGGGGTGGTAGAGTAGACTTGATGGACTGGTGGAGTAAACTTGACAGGCTGGTGGAGTAGACTTGATGGGATGGTGGAGTAGCCTTGATGGGGTGGTGGAGTAGACTTGATGGGATGGTGGAGCAGACTTGATGGGATGGTGGAGTAGACTTGATGGACTGGTGGAGTAGACTTGATGGGCTGGTGGAGTAGACTTAATGGGCTGGTGGAGTAGACTTTATGGGGTGGTGGATTAGATTTGATGGACTGGTGGAGTGGACTTGACGGGGTGATGCAGTAGACTTGATGGACTGGTGGAGTAGACTTGATGGGCTGGTGGAGTAGACTTTATGGGGTGGTGGATTAGACTTGTTGGACGGGTGGAGTAGACTTGATGGGGTGGTGGAGTAGACTTGATGGACTGGTGGAGTAGACATGACGGGGTGATGGAGTAGACTTGATGGACTGGTGGAGTAGACTTGATGGACTGGTCGAGTAGACATGATGGACTGGTGGAGTTGACTTGATGGGATGGTGGAGTAGACTTGATGGACTGGTGGAGTAGACTTGATGGACTGTTGGAGTAGACTTGATGGGCTGGTGGAGCAGGCTTGATGGACAGGTGGTGCAGACTTGATGGACTGGTGGAGTAGATTTGATGGGATGGTGGAGTAGACTTGATGGACTGGTGGAGTAGAATTGATGGGGTGGTGGAGTAGACTTGATGGGGTGGTAGAGTAGACTTGATGGACTGGTGGAGTAAACTTGACAGGCTGGTGGAGTAGACTTGATGGGATGGTGGAGTAGCCTTGATGGGGTGGTGGAGTAGACTTGATGGGATGGTGGAGCAGACTTGATGGGATGGTGGAGTAGACTTGATGGACTGGTGGAGTAGACTTGATGGGCTGGTGGAGTAGACTTAATGGGCTGGTGGAGTAGACTTTATGGGGTGGTGGATTAGATTTGATGGACTGGTGGAGTGGACTTGACGGGGTGATGCAGTAGACTTGATGGACTGGTGGAGTAGACTTGATGGGATGGTGGAGTAGACTTTATGGGGTGGTGGAGTAGACATGACGGGGTGATGGAGTAGACTTGATGGACTGGTGGAGTAGACTTGATGGACTGGTCGAGTAGACATGATGGACTGGTGGAGTTGACTTGATGGGATGGTGGAGTAGACTTGATGGACTGTTGGAGTAGACTTGATGGGCTGGTGGAGCAGGCTTGATGGACAGGTGGTGCAGACTTGATGGACTGGTGGAGTAGATTTGATGGGATGGTGGAGTAGACTTGATGGACTGGTGGAGTAGAATTGATGGGGTGGTGGAGTAGACTTGATGGGGTGGTAGAGTAGACTTGATGGACTGGTGGAGTAAACTTGACAGGCTGGTGGAGTAGACTTGATGGGATGGTGGAGTAGCCTTGATGGGGTGGTGGAGTAGACTTGATGGGATGGTGGAGTAGACTTGATGGACTGGTGGAGTAGACTTGATGGACTGTTGGAGTAGACTTGATGGGCTGGTGGAGCAGGCTTGATGGACAGGTGGTGCAGACTTGATGGACTGGTGGAGTAGAATTGATGGGGTGGTGGAGTAGACTTGATGGGGTGGTAGAGTAGACTTGATGGACTGGTGGAGTAAACTTGACAGGCTGGTGGAGTAGACTTGATGGGATGGTGGAGTAGCCTTGATGGGGTGGTGGAGTAGACTTGATGGGATGGTGGAGCAGACTTGATGGGATGGTGGAGTAGACTTGATGGACTGGTGGAGTAGACTTGATGGGCTGGTGGAGTAGACTTAATGGGCTGGTGGAGTAGACTTTATGGGGTGTTGGATTAGATTTGATGGACTGGTGGAGTGGACTTGACGGGGTGATGCAGTAGACTTGATGGACTGGTGGAGTAGACTTGATGGGCTGGTGGAGTAGACTTTATGGGGTGGTGGATTAGACTTGTTGGACGGGTGGAGTTGACTTGATGGGGTGGTGGAGTAGACTTGATGGACTGGTGGAGTAGACATGACGGGGTGATGGAGTAGACTTGTTGGACTGGTGGAGTAGACTTGATGGACTGGTCGAGTAGACATGATGGACTGGTGGAGTTGACTTGATGGGATGGTGGAGTAGACTTGATGGACTGGTGGAGTAGACTTGATGGACTGTTGGAGTAGACTTGATGGGCTGGTGGAGCAGGCTTGATGGACAGGTGGTGCAGACTTGATGGACTGGTGGAGTAGATTTGATGGGATGGTGGAGTAGGCTTGGTGGGCTGGAGGAGTAGACATGATGGTCTGGTGGATTAGACTTGACGGGATGGTGGAGTAGACTTGATGGACCTGTGGAGTAGACTTGATGGACTGGTGGAGTAGACTTGATGGGATGGTGGAGTAGCCTTGATGGAGTGGTGGAGTAGACTTGATGGGATGGTGGAGCAGACTTGATGGGATGGTGGAGTAGACTTGATGGACTGGTGGAGTAGACTTGATGGGCTGGTGGAGTAGACTTAATGGGCTGGTGGAGTAGACTTTATGGGGTGGTGGATTAGATTTGATGGACTGGTGGAGTGGACTTGACGGGGTGATGCAGTAGACTTGATGGACTGGTGGAGTAGACTTGATGGGCTGGTGGAGTAGACTTGATGGAATGGTGGAGTAGGCTTGGTGGGCTGGTGGAGTAGACATGATGGTCTGGTGGATTAGACTTGATGGGCTTGTGGAGTAGACAATGGACTGGTGGAGTAGACTTGATGGGCTGGTGGAGTAGACTTTATGGGGTGGTGGATTAGACTTGTTGGACTGGTGGAGTAGACTTGATGGGGTGGTGGAGTAGACTTGATGGACTGGTGGAGTAGACTTGACGGGGTGATGGAGTAGACTTGATGGACTGGTGGAGTAGACTTGATGGACTGGTGGAGTAGACTTGACGGGGTGATGGAGTAGACTTGTTGGACTGGTGGAGTAGACTTGATGGGCTGCTGGAGTAGACATGATGGACTGGTGGAGTTGACTTGATGCGATGGTGGAGTAGACTTGATGGACTGGTGGAGTAGACTTGATGGACTGGTGGAGTAGACCTGATGGGCTGGTGGAGCAGGCTTGATGGGCTGGTGGAGTAGACTTTATGGGGTGGTGGATTAGATTTGATGGACTGGTGGAGTGGACTTGACGGGGTGATGCAGTAGACTTGATGGACTGGTGGAGTAGACTTGATGGGCTGGTGGAGTAGACTTTATGGGGTGGTGGATTAGACTTGTTGGACGGGTGGAGTAGACTTGATGGGGTGGTGGAGTAGACTTGATGGACTGGTGGAGTAGACATGACGGGGTGATGGAGTAGACTTGATGGACTGGTGGAGTAGACTTGATGGACTGGTCGAGTAGACATGATGGACTGGTGGAGTTGACTTGATGGGATGGTGGAGTAGACTTGATGGACTGGTGGAGTAGACTTGATGGACTGTTGGAGTAGACTTGATGGGCTGGTGGAGCAGGCTTGATGGACAGGTGGTGCAGACTTGATGGACTGGTGGAGTAGATTTGATGGGATGGTGGAGTAGACTTGATGGACTGGTGGAGTAGAATTGATGGGGTGGTGGAGTAGACTTGATGGGGTGGTAGAGTAGACTTGATGGACTGGTGGAGTAAACTTGACAGGCTGGTGGAGTAGACTTGATGGGATGGTGGAGTAGCCTTGATGGGGTGGTGGAGTAGACTTGATGGGATGGTGGAGCAGACTTGATGGGATGGTGGAGTAGACTTGATGGACTGGTGGAGTAGACTTGATGGGCTGGTGGAGTAGACTTAATGGGCTGGTGGAGTAGACTTTATGGGGTGGTGGATTAGATTTGATGGACTGGTGGAGTGGACTTGACGGGGTGATGCAGTAGACTTGATGGACTGGTGGAGTAGACTTGATGGGATGGTGGAGTAGACTTTATGGGGTGGTGGAGTAGACATGACGGGGTGATGGAGTAGACTTGATGGACTGGTGGAGTAGACTTGATGGACTGGTCGAGTAGACATGATGGACTGGTGGAGTTGACTTGATGGGATGGTGGAGTAGACTTGATGGACTGTTGGAGTAGACTTGATGGGCTGGTGGAGCAGGCTTGATGGACAGGTGGTGCAGACTTGATGGACTGGTGGAGTAGATTTGATGGGATGGTGGAGTAGACTTGATGGACTGGTGGAGTAGAATTGATGGGGTGGTGGAGTAGACTTGATGGGGTGGTAGAGTAGACTTGATGGACTGGTGGAGTAAACTTGACAGGCTGGTGGAGTAGACTTGATGGGATGGTGGAGTAGCCTTGATGGGGTGGTGGAGTAGACTTGATGGGATGGTGGAGTAGACTTGATGGACTGGTGGAGTAGACTTGATGGACTGTTGGAGTAGACTTGATGGGCTGGTGGAGCAGGCTTGATGGACAGGTGGTGCAGACTTGATGGACTGGTGGAGTAGAATTGATGGGGTGGTGGAGTAGACTTGATGGGGTGGTAGAGTAGACTTGATGGACTGGTGGAGTAAACTTGACAGGCTGGTGGAGTAGACTTGATGGGATGGAGGAGTAGCCTTGATGGGGTGGTGGAGTAGACTTGATGGGATGGTGGAGCAGACTTGATGGGATGGTGGAGTAGACTTGATGGACTGGTGGAGTAGACTTGATGGGCTGGTGGAGTAGACTTAATGGGCTGGTGGAGTAGACTTTATGGGGTGTTGGATTAGATTTGATGGACTGGTGGAGTGGACTTGACGGGGTGATGCAGTAGACTTGATGGACTGGTGGAGTAGACTTGATGGGCTGGTGGAGTAGACTTTATGGGGTGGTGGATTAGACTTGTTGGACGGGTGGAGTTGACTTGATGGGGTGGTGGAGTAGACTTGATGGACTGGTGGAGTAGACATGACGGGGTGATGGAGTAGACTTGTTGGACTGGTGGAGTAGACTTGATGGACTGGTCGAGTAGACATGATGGACTGGTGGAGTTGACTTGATGGGATGGTGGAGTAGACTTGATGGACTGGTGGAGTAGACTTGATGGACTGTTGGAGTAGACTTGATGGGCTGGTGGAGCAGGCTTGATGGACAGGTGGTGCAGACTTGATGGACTGGTGGAGTAGATTTGATGGGATGGTGGAGTAGGCTTGGTGGGCTGGAGGAGTAGACATGATGGTCTGGTGGATTAGACTTGACGGGATGGTGGAGTAGACTTGATGGACCTGTGGAGTAGACTTGATGGACTGGTGGAGTAGACTTGATGGGATGGTGGAGTAGCCTTGATGGAGTGGTGGAGTAGACTTGATGGGATGGTGGAGCAGACTTGATGGGATGGTGGAGTAGACTTGATGGACTGGTGGAGTAGACTTGATGGGCTGGTGGAGTAGACTTAATGGGCTGGTGGAGTAGACTTTATGGGGTGGTGGATTAGATTTGATGGACTGGTGGAGTGGACTTGACGGGGTGATGCAGTAGACTTGATGGACTGGTGGAGTAGACTTGATGGGCTGGTGGAGTAGACTTGATGGAATGGTGGAGTAGGCTTGGTGGGCTGGTGGAGTAGACATGATGGTCTGGTGGATTAGACTTGATGGGCTTGTGGAGTAGACAATGGACTGGTGGAGTAGACTTGATGGGCTGGTGGAGTAGACTTTATGGGGTGGTGGATTAGACTTGTTGGACTGGTGGAGTAGACTTGATGGGGTGGTGGAGTAGACTTGATGGACTGGTGGAGTAGACTTGACGGGGTGATGGAGTAGACTTGATGGACTGGTGGAGTAGACTTGATGGACTGGTGGAGTAGACTTGACGGGGTGATGGAGTAGACTTGTTGGACTGGTGGAGTAGACTTGATGGGCTGCTGGAGTAGACATGATGGACTGGTGGAGTTGACTTGATGCGATGGTGGAGTAGACTTGATGGACTGGTGGAGTAGACTTGATGGACTGGTGGAGTAGACCTGATGGGCTGGTGGAGCAGGCTTGATGGACAGGTGGTGCAGACTTGATGGACTGGTGGAGTAAACTTGATGGGATGGTGGAGTAGACTTGATGGGCTGGTGGAGTAGTATTGATGGGGTGGTGGAGTAGACTTGATGGATTGGTGGAGGAGACTTTATGGGGTGGTGGATTAGACTTCATGGACTGGTGGAGTAGACTTGATGAGGTGGTGGAGTAGACTTGATGGGATGGTGGAGTAGACTTGATGGACTGGTGGAGTAGAATTGATGGGGTGGTGGAGTAGACTTGATGGGGTGGTAGAGTAGACTTGATGGATTGGTGGAGTAAACTTGACAGGCTTGTGGAGTAGACTAGATGGGATGGTGGAGCAGACTTGATGGGGTGGTGGAGTAGACTTGACGGGGTGATGGAGTAGACTTGATGGACTGGTGGAGTAGACTTGATGGGCTGGTGGAGTAGACTTGAAGGACTGGTGGAGTAGGCTTGGTGGGCTGGTGGAGTAGACATGATGGACTGTTGGAGTAGACTTGATGGGCTTGAGGAGTAGACTTGATGGACTGGTTGAGTAGACTTTATGGGGTGGTGGAGTAGACTTGATGGACTGGTGGAGTAGACTTGACGGGGTGATGGAGTAGACTTGATGGACTGGTGGAGTAGACTTGATGGGCTGGTGGAGTAGACTTGAAGGACTGGTGGAGTAGGCTTGGTGGGCTGGTGGAGTAGACATGATGGACTGTTGGAGTAGACTTGATGGGCTTGTGGAGTAGACAATGGACTGGTGGAGTAGACTTGATGGGCTGGTGGAGTAGTCTTTATGGGGTGGTGGATTAGACTTGTTGGACTGGTGGAGTAGACTTGATGGGGTGGTGGAGTAGACTTGATGGACTGGTGGAGTAGACTTGACGGGGTGATGGAGTAGACTTGATGGACTGGTGGAGTAGACTTGATGGACTGGTGGAGTAGACTTGACGGGGTGATGGAGTAGACTTGTTGGACTGGTGGAGTAGACTTGATGGGCTGCTGGAGTAGACATGATGGACTGGTGGAGTTGACTTGATGCGATGGTGGAGTAGACTTGATGGACTGGTGGAGTAGACTTGATGGACTGGTGGAGTAGACCTGATGGGTTGGTGGAGCAGGCTTGATGGACAGGTGGTGCAGACTTGATGGACTGGTGGAGTAGACTTGATGGGATGGTGGAGTAGACTTGATGGACTGGTGGAGTAGAATTGATGGGGAGGTGGAGTAGACTTGATGGATTGTTGGAGTAGACTTTTTGGGGTGGTGGATTAGACTTCATGGACTGGTGGAGTAGACTTGATGAGGTGGTGGAGTAGACTTGATGGAATGGTGGAGTAGACTTGATGGGATGTTGGAGTAGACTTGATGGACTGGTGGAGTAGACTTGATGCACTGGTGGAGTAGAGTTGATGGGCTGGTGGAGTAGACTTGACGGGGTGATGGAGTAGACTTGATGGACTGGTGGAGTAGACTTGATGGGCTGGTGGAGTAGACGAAGTACTGGTGGAGTAGGCTTGGTGGGCTGGTGGAGTAGACATGATGGACTGGTAGACTTGATGGGCTGGTGGAGTAGACAATGGACTGGTGGAGTAGACTTGATGGGCTGGTGGAGTAGACTTTATGGGGTGGTGGATTAGACTTGTTGGACTGGTGGAGTAGTCTTGATGGGGTGGTGGAGTAGACTTGATGGACTGGTGGAGTAGACATGACGGGTTGATGGAGTAGACTTGAAGGACTGGTGGAGTAGACTTGATGGACTGGTCGAGTAGACATGATGGACTGGTGGAGTTGACTTGATGGGATGGTGGAGTAGACTTGATGGACTGGTGGAGTAGACTTGATGGACTGTTGGAGTAGACTTGATGGGCTGGTGGAGCAGGCTTGATGGACAGGTGGTGCAGACTTGATTGACTGGTGGAGTAGATTTGATGGGATGGTGGAGTAGACTTGATGGACTGGTGTAGTAGAATTGATGGGGTGGTGGAGTAGACTTGATGGGGTGGTAGAGTAGACTTGATGGACTGGTGGAGTAAACTTGACAGGCTGGTGGAGTAGACTTGATGGGATGGTGGAGTAGCCTTGATGGGGTGGTGGAGTAGACTTGATGGGATGGTGGAGCAGACTTGATGGGATGGTGGAGTAGACTTGATGGACTGGTGGAGTAGACTTGATGGGCTGGTGGAGTAGACTTAATGGGCTGGTGGAGTAGACTTTATGGGGTGGTGGATTAGATTTGATGGACTGGTGGAGTGGACTTGACGGGGTGATGGAGTAGACTTGATGGACTGGCGGAGTAGTCTTGATGGACTGGTGGAGTAGACTTGACGGGGTGATGGAGTAGACTTCTTGGACTGGTGGAGTAGACTTGATGGGCTGCTGGAGTAGACATAATGGACTGGTGGAGTTGACTTGATGCGATGGTGGAGTAGACTTGATGGACTGGTGGAGTAGACCTGATGGGCTGGTGGAGCAGGCTTGATGGACAGGTGGTGCAGACTTGATGGACTGGTGGAGTAGACTTGATGGGATGGTGGAGTAGACTTGATGGACTGGTGGAGTAGAATTGATGGGGTGGTGGAGTAGACTTGATGGATTGGTGGAGTAGACTTTATGGGGTGGTGGATTAGACTTCATGGACTGGTGGAGTAGACTTGATGAGGTGGTGGAGTAGACTTGATGGAATGGTGGAGTAGACTTGATGGGATGTTGGAGTAGACTTGATGGACTGGTGGAGTAGACTTGAAGCACTGGTGGAGTAGAGTTGATGGGCTGGTGGAGTAGACTTGACGGGGTGATGGAGTAGACTTGTTGGACTGGTGGAGTAGACTTGATGGGCTGGTGGAGTAGACGAAGTACTGGTGGAGTAGGCTTGGTGGGCTGGTGGAGTAGACATGATGGACTGGTAGACTTGACGGGGTGATGCAGTAGACTTGATGGACTGGTGGATTAGACTTGATGGGCTGGTGGAGTAGACTTTATGGGGTGGTGGATTAGACTTGTTGGACGGGTGGAGTAGACTTGATGGGGTGGTTGTGTAGACTTGATGGACTGGTGGAGTAGACATGACGGGGTGATGGAGTAGACTTGAAGGACTGGTGGAGTAGACTTGATGGACTGGTCGAGTAGACATGATGGACTGGTGGAGTTGACTTGATGGGATGGTGGAGTAGACTTGATGGACTGGTGGAGTAGACTTGATGGACTGTTGGAGTAGACTTGATGGGCTGGTGGAGCAGGCTTGATGGACAGGTGGTGCAGACTTGATTGACTGGTGGAGTAGATTTGATGGGATGGTGGAGTAGACTTGATGGACTGGTGTAGTAGAATTGATGGGGTGGTGGAGTAGACTTGATGGGGTGGTAGAGTAGACTTGATGGACTGGTGGAGTAAACTTGACAGGCTGGTGGAGTAGACTTGATGGGATGGTGGAGTAGCCTTGATGGGGTGGTGGAGTAGACTTGATGGGATGGTGGAGCAGACTTGATGGGATGGTGGAGTAGACTTGATGGACTGGTGGAGTAGACTTGATGGGCTGGTGGAGTAGACTTAATGGGCTGGTGGAGTAGACTTTATGGGGTGGTGGATTAGATTTGATGGACTGGTGGAGTGGACTTGACGGGGTGATGGAGTAGACTTGATGGACTGGCGGAGTAGTCTTGATGGACTGGTGGAGTAGACTTGACGGGGTGATGGAGTAGACTTCTTGGACTAGTGGAGTAGACTTGATGGGCTGCTGGAGTAGACATAATGGACTGGTGGAGTTGACTTGATGCGATGGTGGAGTAGACTTGATGGACTGGTGGAGTAGACCTGATGGGCTGGTGGAGCAGGCTTGATGGACAGGTGGTGCAGACTTGATGGACTGGTGGAGTAGACTTGATGGGATGGTGGAGTAGACTTGATGGACTGGTGGAGTAGAATTGATGGGGTGGTGGAGTAGACTTGATGGATTGGTGGAGTAGACTTTATGGGGTGGTGGATTAGACTTCATGGACTGGTGGAGTAGACTTGATGAGGTGGTGGAGTAGACTTGATGGAATGGTGGAGTAGACTTGATGGGATGTTGGAGTAGACTTGATGGACTGGTGGAGTAGACTTGAAGCACTGGTGGAGTAGAGTTGATGGGCTGGTGGAGTAGACTTGACGGGGTGATGGAGTAGACTTGTTGGACTGGTGGAGTAGACTTGATGGGCTGGTGGAGTAGACGAAGTACTGGTGGAGTAGGCTTGGTGGGCTGGTGGAGTAGACATGATGGACTGGTAGACTTGACGGGGTGATGCAGTAGACTTGATGGACTGGTGGATTAGACTTGATGGGCTGGTGGAGTAGACTTTATGGGGTGGTGGATTAGACTTGTTGGACGGGTGGAGTAGACTTGATGGGGTGGTTGTGTAGACTTGATGGACTGGTGGAGTAGACATGGCGGGGTGATGGAGTAGACTTGATGGACTGGTGGAGTAGACTTGATGGACTGGTCGAGTAGACATGATGGACTGGTGGAGTTGACTTGATGGGATGGTGGAGTAGACTTGATGGACTGGTGGAGTAGACTTGATGGACTGTTGGAGTAGACTTGATGGGCTGGTGGAGCAGGCTTGATGGACAGGTGGTGCAGACCTGATGGACTGGTGGAGTAGATTTGATGGGATGGTGGAGTAGACTTGATGGACTGGTGGAGTAGAATTGATGGGGTGGTGGAGTAGACTTGATGGGGTGGTAGAGTAGACTTGATGGACTGGTGGAGTAAACTTGACAGGCTGGTGGAGTAGACTTGATGGGATGGTGGAGTGGCCTTGATGGGGTGGTGGAGTAGACTTGATGGGATGGTGGAGCAGACTTGATGGGATGGTGGAGTTGACTTGATGGACTGGTGGAGTAGACTTGATGGGCTGGTGGAGTAGACTTAATGGGCTGGTGGAGTAGACTTTTTGGGGTGGTGGATTAGATTTGATGGACTGGTGGAGTGGACTTGACGGGGTGATGCAGTAGACTTGATGGACTGGTGGAGTAGACTTGATGGGCTGGTGGAGTAGACTTTATGGGGTGGTGGATTAGACTTGTTGGACGGGTGGAGTAGACTTGATGGGGTGGTGGAGTAGACTTGATGGACTGGTGGAGTAGACATGACGGGGTGATGGAGTAGACTTGATGGACTGGTGGAGTAGACTTGATGGACTGGTCGAGTAGACATGATGGACTGGTGGAGTTGACTTGATGGGATGGTGGAGTAGACTTGATGGACTGGTGGAGTAGACTTGATGGACTGTTGGAGTAGACTTGATGGGCTGGTGGAGCAGGCTTGATGGACAGGTGGTGCAGACTTGATGGACTGGTGGAGTAGATTTGATGGGATGGTGGAGTAGACTTGATGGACTGGTGGAGTAGAATTGATGGGGTGGTGGAGTAGACTTGATGGGGTGGTAGAGTAGACTTGATGGACTGGTGGAGTAAACTTGACAGGCTGGTGGAGTAGACTTGATGGGATGGTGGAGTAGCCTTGATGGGGTGGTGGAGTAGACTTGATGGGATGGTGGAGCAGACTTGATGGGATGGTGGAGTAGACTTGATGGACTGGTGGAGTAGACTTGATGGGCTGGTGGAGTTGACTTAATGGGCTGGTGGAGTAGACTTTATGGGGTGGTGGATTAGATTTGATGGACTGGTGGAGTGGACTTGACGGGGTGATGCAGTAGACTTGATGGACTGGTGGAGTAGACTTGATGGGCTGGTGGAGTAGACTTTATGGGGTGGTGGATTAGACTTGTTGGACGGGTGGAGTAGTCTTGATGGGGTGGTGGAGTAGACTTGATGGACTGGTGGAGTAGACATGACGGGGTGATGGAGTAGACTTGATGGACTGGTGGAGTAGACTTGATGGACTGGTCGAGTAGACATGATGGACTGGTGGAGTTGACTTGATGGGATGGTGGAGTAGACTTGATGGACTGGTGGAGTAGACTTGATGGACTGTTGGTGTAGACTTGATGGGCTGGTGGAGCAGGCTTGATGGACAGGTGGTGCAGACTTGATGGACTGGTGGAGTAGATTTGATGGGATGGTGGAGTAGACTTGATGGACTGGTGGAGTAGAATTGATGGGGTGGTGGAGTAGACTTGATGGGGTGGTAGAGTAGACTTGATGGACTGGTGGAGTAAACTTGACAGGCTGGTGGAGTAGACTTGATGGGATGGTGGAGTAGCATTGATGGGGTGGTGGAGTAGACTTGATGGGATGGTGGTGCAGACTTGATGGGATGGTGGAGTAGACTTGATGGACTGGTGGAGTAGACTTGATGGGCTGGTGGAGTAGACTTAATGGGCTGGTGGAGTAGACTTTATGGGGTGGTGTATTAGATTTGATGGACTGGTGGAGTGGACTTGACGGGGTGATGCAGTAGACTTGATGGACTGGTGGAGTAGACTTGATGGGCTGGTGGAGTAGACTTTATGGGGTGGTGGATTAGACTTGATGGACTGGTGGAGTAGACTTGATGGACTGGTCGAGTAGACATGATGGACTGGTGGAGTTGACTTGATGGGATGGTGGAGTAGACTTGGTGGACTGGTGGAGTAGACTTGATGGACTGTTGGAGTAGACTTGATGGGCTGGTGGAGCAGGCTTGATGGACAGGTGGTGCAGACTTGATGGACTGGTGGAGTAGATTTGATGGGATGGTGGAGTAGACTTGATGGACTGGTGGAGTAGAATTGATGGGGTGGTGGAGTAGACTTGATGGGGTGGTAGAGTAGACTTGATGGACTGGTGGAGTAAACTTGACAGGCTGGTGGAGTAGACTTGATGGGATGGTGGAGTAGCCTTGATGGGGTGGTGGAGTAGACTTGATGGGATGGTGAAGCAGACTTGATGGGATGGTGGAGTAGACTTGATGGACTGGTGGAGTAGACTTGATGGGCTGGTGGAGTAGACTTAATGGGCTGGTGGAGTAGACTTTATGGGGTGGTGGATTAGATTTGATGGACTGGTGGAGTGGACTTGACGGGGTGATGCAGTAGACTTGATGGACTGGTGGAGTAGACTTGATGGGCTGGTGGAGTAGACTTGATGGAATGGTGGAGTAGGCTTGGTGGGCTGGTGGAGTAGACATGATGGTCTGGTGGATTAGACTTGATGGGCTTGTGGAGTAGACAATGGACTGGTGGAGTAGACTTGATGGGCTGGTGGAGTAGACTTTATGGGGTGGTGGATTAGACTTGTTGGTCTGGTGGAGTAGACTTGATGGGGTGGTGGAGTAGACTTGATGGACTGGTGGAGTAGACTTGACGGGGTGATGGAGTAGACTTGATGGACTGGTGGAGTAGACTTGATGGACTGGTGGAGTAGACTTGACGGGGTGATGGAGTAGACTTGTTGGACTGGTGGAGTAGACTTGATGGACTGCTGGAGTAGACATGATGGACTGGTGGAGTTGACTTGATGCGATGGTGGAGTAGACTTGATGGACTGGTGGAGTAGACTTGATGGACTGGTGGAGTAGACCTGATGGGCTGGTGGAGCAGGCTTGATGGACAGGTGGTGCAGACTTGATGGACTGGTGGAGTAGACTTGATGGGATGGTGGAGTAGACTTGATGGACTGGTGGAGTAGAATTGATGGGGTGGTGGAGTAGACTTGATGGGGTGGTAGAGTAGACTTGATGGACTGGTGGAGTAAACTTGACAGGCTTGTGGAGTAGACTTGATGGGATGGTGGAGTAGACTTGATGGGGTGGTGGAGTAGACTTGACGGGGTGATGGAGTAGACTTGATGGACTGGTGGAGTAGACTTGATGGGCTTGTGGAGTAGACTTGAAGGACTGGTGGAGTAGGCTTGGTGGGCTGGTGGAGTAGACATGATGGACTGTTGGAGTAGACTTTATGGGGTGGTGGAGTAGACTTGATGGACTGGTGGAGTAGACTTGACAGGGTGATGGAGTAGACTTGATGGACTGGTGGAGTAGACTTGTTGGGCTGGTGGAGTAGACTTGAAGGACTGGTGGAGTAGGCTTGGTGGGCTGGTGGAGTAGACATGATGGACTGTTGGAGTAGACTTGATGGGCTTGTGGAGTAGACAATGGACTGGTGGAGTAGACTTGATGGGCTGGTGGAGTAGTCTTTATGGGTGGTGGATTAGACTTGTTGGACTGGTGGAGTAGACTTGATGGGGTGGTGGAGTAGACTTGATGGACTGGTGGAGTAGACTTGATGGACTGGTGGAGTAGACTTGACGGGGTGATGGAGTAGACTTGTTGGACTGGTGGAGTAGACTTGATGGGCTGCTGGAGTAGACATGATGGACTGGTGGAGTTGACTTGATGCGATGGTGGAGTAGACTTGATGGACTGGTGGAGTAGACTTGATGGACTGGTGGAGTAGACCTGATGGGCTGGTGGAGCAGGCTTGATGGACAGGTGGTGCAGACTTGATGGACTGGTGGAGTAGACTTGATGGGATGGTGGAGTAGACTTGATGGACTGGTGGAGTAGAATTGATGGGGTGGTGGAGTAGACTTGATGGATTGGTGGAGTAGACTTTATGGGGTGGTGGATTAGACTTCATGGACTGGTGGAGTAGACTTGATGAGGTGGTGGAGTAGACTTGATGGAATGGTGGAGTAGACTTGATGGGATGTTGGAGTAGACTTGATGGACTGGTGGAGTAGACTTGATGCCCTGGTGGAGTAGAGTTGATGGGCTGGTGGAGTAGACTTGACGGGGTGATGGAGTAGACTTGATGGACTGGTGGAGTAGACTTGATGGGCTGGTGGAGTAGACGAAGTACTGGTGGAGTAGGCTTGGTGGGCTGGTGGAGTAGACATGATGGACTGGTAGACTTGATGGGCTGGTGGAGTAGACAATGGACTGGTGGAGTAGACTTGATGGGCTGGTGGAGTAGACTTTATGGGGTGGTGGATTAGACTTGTTGGACTGGTGGAGTAGACTTGATGGGGTGGTGGAGTAGACTTGATGGACTGGTGGAGTAGACATGACGGGGTGATGGAGTAGACTTGATGGACTGGTGGAGTAGACTTGATGGACTGGTCGAGTAGACATGATGGACTGGTGGAGTTGACTTGATGGGATGGTGGAGTAGACTTGATGGACTGGTGGAGTAGACTTGATGGACTGTTGGAGTAGACTTGATGGGCTGGTGGAGCAGGCTTGATGGACAGGTGGTGCAGACTTGATGGACTGGTGGAGTAGATTTGATGGGACGGTGGAGTAGACTTGATGGACTGGTGGAGTAGAATTGATGGGGTGGTGGAGTAGACTTGATGGGGTGGTAGAGTAGACTTGATGGACTGGTGGAGTAAACTTGACAGGCTGGTGGAGTAGACTTGATGGGATGGTGGAGTGGCCTTGATGGGGTGGTGGAGTAGACTTGATGGGATAGTGGAGCAGACTTGATGGGATGGTGGAGTAGACTTGATGGACTGGTGGAGTAGACTTGATGGGCTGGTGGAGTAGACTTAATGGGCTGGTGGAGTAGACTTTATGGGGTGGTGGATTAGATTTGATGGACTGGTGGAGTGGACTTGACGGGGTGATGCAGTAGACTTGATGGACTGGTGGAGTAGACTTGATGGGCTGGTGGAGTAGACTTTATGGGGTGGTGGATTAGACTTGTTGGACGGGTGGAGTAGACTTGATGGGGTGGTGGAGTAGACTTGATGGACTGGTGGAGTAGACATGACGGGGTGATGGAGTAGACTTGATGGACTGGTGGAGTAGACTTGATGGACTGGTCGAGTAGACATGATGGACTGGTGGAGTTGACTTGATGGGATGGTGGAGTAGACTTGATGGACTGGTGGAGTAGACTTGATGGACTGTTGGAGTAGACTTGATGGGCTGGTGGAGCAGGCTTGATGGACAGGTGGTGCAGACTTGATGGACTGGTGGAGTAGATTTGATGGGATGGTGGAGTAGACTTGATGGACTGGTGGAGTAGAATTGATGGGGTGGTGGAGTAGACTTGATGGGGTGGTAGAGTAGACTTGATGGACTGGTGGAGTAAACTTGACAGGCTGGTGGAGTAGACTTGATGGGATGGTGGAGTAGCCTTGATGGGGTGGTGGAGTAGACTTGATGGGATGGTGGAGCAGACTTGATGGGATGGTGGAGTAGACTTGATGGACTGGTGGAGTAGACTTGATGGGCTGGTGGAGTAGACTTAATGGGCTGGTGGAGTAGACTTTATGGGGTGGTGGATTAGATTTGATGGACTGGTGGAGTGGACTTGACGGGGTGATGCAGTAGACTTGATGGACTGGTGGAGTAGACTTGATGGGCTGGTGGAGTAGACTTTATGCGGTGGTGGATTAGACTTGTTGGACGGGTGGAGTAGACTTGATGGGGTGGTGGAGTAGACTTGATGGACTGGTGGAGTAGACATGACGGGGTGATGGAGTAGACTTGATGGACTGGTGGAGTAGACTTGATGGACTCGTCGAGTAGACATGATGGACTGGTGGAGTTGACTTGATGGGATGGTGGAGTAGACTTGATGGACTGGTGGAGTAGACTTGATGGACTGTTGGAGTAGACTTGATGGGCTGGTGGAGCAGGCTTGATGGACAGGTGGAGTAGACTTGATGGACTGGTGGAGTAGAATTGATGGGGTTGTGGAGTAGACTTGATGGGGTGGTAGAGTAGACTTGATGGACTGGTGGAGTAAACTTGACAGGCTGGTGGAGTAGACTTGATGGGATGGTGGAGTAGCATTGATGGGGTGGTGGAGTAGACTTGACGGGGTGATGGAGTAGACTTGTTGGACTGGTGGAGTAGACTTGATGGACTGCTGGAGTAGACATGATGGACTGGTGGAGTTGACTTGATGCGATGGTGGAGTAGACTTGATGGACTGGTGGAGTAGACTTGATGGACTGGTGGAGTAGACCTGATGGGCTGGTGGAGCAGGCTTGATGGACAGGTGGTGCAGACTTGATGGACTGGTGGAGTAGACTTGATGGGATGGTGGAGTAGACTTGATGGACTGGTGGAGTAGAATTGATGGGGTGGTGGAGTAGACTTGATGGGGTGGTAGAGTAGACTTGATGGACTGGTGGAGTAAACTTGACAGGCTTGTGGAGTAGACTTGATGGGATGGTGGAGTAGACTTGATGGGGTGGTGGAGTAGACTTGACGGGGTGATGGAGTAGACTTGATGGACTGGTGGAGTAGACTTGATGGGCTTGTGGAGTAGACTTGAAGGACTGGTGGAGTAGGCTTGGTGGGCTGGTGGAGTAGACATGATGGACTGTTGGAGTAGACTTGATGGGCTTGAGGAGTAGACTTGATGGACTGGTTGAGTAGACTTTATGGGGTGGTGGAGTAGACTTGATGGACTGGTGGAGTAGACTTGACAGGGTGATGGAGTAGACTTGATGGACTGGTGGAGTAGACTTGTTGGGCTGGTGGAGTAGACTTGAAGGACTGGTGGAGTAGGCTTGGTGGGCTGGTGGAGTAGACATGATGGACTGTTGGAGTAGACTTGATGGGCTTGTGGAGTAGACAATGGACTGGTGGAGTAGACTTGATGGGCTGGTGGAGTAGTCTTTATGGGGTGGTGGATTAGACTTGTTGGACTGGTGGAGTAGACTTGATGGGGTGGTGGAGTAGACTTGATGGACTGGTGGAGTAGACTTGATGGACTGGTGGAGTAGACTTGACGGGGTGATGGAGTAGACTTGTTGGACTGGTGGAGTAGACTTGATGGGCTGCTGGAGTAGACATGATGGACTGGTGGAGTTGACTTGATGCGATGGTGGAGTAGACTTGATGGACTGGTGGAGTAGACTTGATGGACTGGTGGAGTAGACCTGATGGGCTGGTGGAGCAGGCTTGATGGACAGGTGGTGCAGACTTGATGGACTGGTGGAGTAGACTTGATGGGATGGTGGAGTAGACTTGATGGACTGGTGGAGTAGAATTGATGGGGTGGTGGAGTAGACTTGATGGATTGGTGGAGTAGACTTTATGGGGTGGTGGATTAGACTTCATGGACTGGTGGAGTAGACTTGATGAGGTGGTGGAGTAGACTTGATGGAATGGTGGAGTAGACTTGATGGGATGTTGGAGTAGACTTGATGGACTGGTGGAGTAGACTTGATGCACTGGTGGAGTAGAGTTGATGGGCTGGTGGAGTAGACTTGACGGGGTGATGGAGTAGACTTGATGGACTGGTGGAGTAGACTTGATGGGCTGGTGGAGTAGACGAAGTACTGGTGGAGTAGGCTTGGTGGGCTGGTGGAGTAGACATGATGGACTGGTAGACTTGATGGGCTGGTGGAGTAGACAATGGACTGGTGGAGTAGACTTGATGGGCTGGTGGAGTAGACTTTATGGGGTGGTGGATTAGACTTGTTGGACTGGTGGAGTAGACTTGATGGGGTGGTGGAGTAGACTTGATGGACTGGTGGAGTAGACATGACGGGGTGATGGAGTAGACTTGATGGACTGGTGGAGTAGACTTGATGGACTGGTCGAGTAGACATGATGGACTGGTGGAGTTGACTTGATGGGATGGTGGAGTAGACTTGATGGACTGGTGGAGTAGACTTGATGGACTGTTGGAGTAGACTTGATGGGCTGGTGGAGCAGGCTTGATGGACAGGTGGTGCAGACTTGATGGGGTGGTGGAGTAGACTTGATGGGGTGGTAGAGTAGACTTGATGGACTGGTGGAGTAAACTTGACAGGCTGGTGGAGTAGACTTGATGGGATGGTGGAGTGGCCTTGATGGGGTGGTGGAGTAGACTTGATGGGATAGTGGAGCAGACTTGATGGGATGGTGGAGTAGACTTGATGGACTGGTGGAGTAGACTTGATGGGCTGGTGGAGTAGACTTAATGGGCTGGTGGAGTAGACTTTATGGGGTGGTGGATTAGATTTGATGGACTGGTGGAGTGGACTTGACGGGGTGATGCAGTAGACTTGATGGACTGGTGGAGTAGACTTGATGGGCTGGTGGAGTAGACTTTATGGGGTGGTGGATTAGACTTGTTGGACGGGTGGAGTAGACTTGATGGGGTGGTGGAGTAGACTTGATGGACTGGTGGAGTAGACATGACGGGGTGATGGAGTAGACTTGATGGACTGGTGGAGTAGACTTGATGGACTGGTCGAGTAGACATGATGGACTGGTGGAGTTGACTTGATGGGATGGTGGAGTAGACTTGATGGACTGGTGGAGTAGACTTGATGGACTGTTGGAGTAGACTTGATGGGCTGGTGGAGCAGGCTTGATGGACAGGTGGTGCAGACTTGATGGACTGGTGGAGTAGATTTGATGGGATGGTGGAGTAGACTTGATGGACTGGTGGAGTAGAATTGATGGGGTGGTGGAGTAGACTTGATGGGGTGGTAGAGTAGACTTGATGGACTGGTGGAGTAAACTTGACAGGCTGGTGGAGTAGACTTGATGGGATGGTGGAGTAGCCTTGATGGGGTGGTGGAGTAGACTTGATGGGATGGTGGAGCAGACTTGATGGGATGGTGGAGTAGACTTGATGGACTGGTGGAGTAGACTTGATGGGCTGGTGGAGTAGACTTAATGGGCTGGTGGAGTAGACTTTATGGGGTGGTGGATTAGATTTGATGGACTGGTGGAGTGGACTTGACGGGTTGATGCAGTAGACTTGATGGACTGGTGGAGTAGACTTGATGGGCTGGTGGAGTAGACTTTATGCGGTGGTGGATTAGACTTGTTGGACGGGTGGAGTAGACTTGATGGGGTGGTGGAGTAGACTTGATGGACTGGTGGAGTAGACATGACGGGGTGATGGAGTAGACTTGATGGACTGGTGGAGTAGACTTGATGGACTCGTCGAGTAGACATGATGGACTGGTGGAGTTGACTTGATGGGATGGTGGAGTAGACTTGATGGACTGGTGGAGTAGACTTGATGGACTGTTGGAGTAGACTTGATGGGCTGGTGGAGCAGGCTTGATGGACAGGTGGAGTAGACTTGATGGACTGGTGGAGTAGAATTGATGGGGTTGTGGAGTAGACTTGATGGGGTGGTAGAGTAGACTTGATGGACTGGTGGAGTAAACTTGACAGGCTGGTGGAGTAGACTTGATGGGATGGTGGAGTAGCATTGATGGGGTGGTGGAGTAGACTTGATGGGATGGTGGAGCAGACTTGATGGGATGGTGGAGTAGACTTGATGGACTGGTGGAGTAGACTTGATGGGCTGGTGGAGTAGACTTTATGGGCTGGTGGAGTAGACTTTATGGGGTGGTGTATTAGATTTGATGGACTGGTGGAGTGGACTTGACGGGGTGATGCAGTAGACTTGATGGACTGGTGGAGTAGACTTGATGGGCTGGTGGAGTAGACTTTATGGGGTGGTGGATTAGACTTGATGGACTGGTGGAGTAGACTTGATGGACTGGTCGAGTAGACATGATGGACTGGTGGAGTTGACTTGATGGGATGGTGGAGTAGACTTGATGGACTGGTGGAGTAGACTTGATGGACTGTTGGAGTAGACTTGATGGGCTGGTGGAGCAGGCTTGATGGACAGGTGGTGCAGACTTGATGGACTGGTGGAGTAGATTTGATGGGATGGTGGAGTAGACTTGATGGACTGCTGGAGTAGAATTGATGGGGTGGTGGAGTAGACTTGATGGGGTGGTAGAGTAGACTTGATGGACTGGTGGAGTAAACTTGACAGGCTGGTGGAGTAGACTTGATGGGATGGTGGAGTAGCCTTGATGGGGTGGTGGAGTAGACTTGATGGGATGGTGGAGCAGACTTGATGGGATGGTGGAGTAGACTTGATGGACTGGTGGAGTAGACTTGATGGGCTGGTGGAGTAGACTTAATGGGCTGGTGGAGTAGACTTTATGGGGTGGTGGATTGGATTTGATGGACTGGTGGAGTGGACTTGACGGGGTGATGCAGTAGACTTGATGGACTGGTGGAGTAGACTTGATGGGCTGGTGGAGTAGACTTGATGGAATGGTGGAGTAGGCTTGGTGGGCTGGTGGAGTAGACATGATGGTCTGGTGGATTAGACTTGATGGGCTTGTGGAGTAGACAATGGACTGGTGGAGTAGACTTGATGGGCTGGTGGAGTAGACTTTATGGGGTGGTGGATTAGACTTGTTGGACTGGTGGAGTAGACTTGATGGGGTGGTGGAGTAGACTTGATGGACTGGTGGAGTAGACTTGACGGGGTGATGGAGTAGACTTGATGGACTGGTGGAGTAGACTTGATGGACTGGTGGAGTAGACTTGACGGGGTGATGGAGTAGACTTGTTGGACTGGTGGAGTAGACTTGATGGGCTGCTGGAGTAGACATGATGGACTGGTGGAGTTGACTTGATGCGATGGTGGAGTAGACTTGATGGACTGGTGGAGTAGACTTGATGGACTGGTGGAGTAGACCTGATGGGCTGGTGGAGCAGGCTTGATGGACAGGTGGTGCAGACTTGATGGACTGGTGGAGTAGACTTGATGGGATGGTGGAGTAGACTTGATGGACTGGTGGAGTAGAATTGTTGGGGTGGTGGAGTAGACTTGATGGATTGGTGGAGGAGACTTTATGGGGTGGTGGATTAGACTTCATGGACTGGTGGAGTAGACTTGATGAGGTGGTGGAGTAGACTTGATGGGATGGTGGAGTAGACTTGATGGACTGGTGGAGTAGAATTGATGGGGTGGTGGAGTAGACTTGATGGGGTGGTAGAGTAGACTTGATGGACTGGTGGAGTAAAGTTGACAGGCTTGTGGAGTTGACTTGATGGGATGGTGGAGTAGACTTGATGGGGTGGTGGAGTAGACTTGACGGGGTGATGGAGTAGACTTGATGGACTGGTGGAGTAGACTTGATGGGCTTGTGGAGTAGACTTGAAGGACTGGTGGAGTAGGCTTGGTGGGCTGGTGGAGTAGACATGATGGACTGTTGGAGTAGACTTGATGGGCTTGAGGAGTAGACTTGATGGACTGGTTGAGTAGACTTTATGGGGTGGTGGAGTAGACTTGATGGACTGGTGGAGTAGACTTGACGGGGTGATGGAGTAGACTTGATGGACTGGTGGAGTAGACTTGATGGGCTGGTGGAGTAGACTTGAAGGACTGGTGGAGTAGGCTTGGTGGGCTGGTGGAGTAGACATGATGGACTGTTGGAGTAGACTTGATGGGCTTGTGGAATAGACAATGGACTGGTGGAGTAGACTTGATGGGCTGGTGGAGTAGTCTTTATGGGGTGGTGGATTAGACTTGTTGGACTGGTGGAGTAGACTTGATGGGGTGGTGGAGTAGACTTGATGGACTGGTGGAGTAGACTTGACGGGGTGATGGAGTAGACTTGATGGACTGGTGGAGTAGACTTGATGGACTGGTGGAGTAGACTTGACGGGGTGATGGAGTAGACTTGTTGGACTGGTGGAGTAGACTTGATGGGCTGCTGGAGTAGACATGATGGACTGGTGGAGTTGACTTGATGCGATGGTGGAGTAGACTTGATGGACTGGTGGAGTAGACTTGATGGACTGGTGGAGTAGACCTGATGGGCTGGTGGAGCAGGCTTGATGGACAGGTGGTGCAGACTTGATGGACTGGTGGAGCAGACTTGATGGGATGGTGGAGTAGACTTGATGGACTGGTGGAGTAGAATTGATGGGGTGGTGGAGTAGACTTGATGGATTGGTGGAGTAGACTTTATGGGGTGGTGGATTAGACTTGATGGACTTGTGGAGTAGACTTGATGGTCTGGTCGAGTAGACATGATGGACTGGTGGAGTTGACTTGATGGGATGGTGGAGTAGACTTGATGGACTGGTGGAGTAGACTTGATGGACTGTTGGAGTAGACTTGATGGGCTGGTGGAGCAGGCTTGATGGACAGGTGGTGCAGACTTGATGGACTGGTGGAGTAGATTTGATGGGATGGTGGAGTAGACTTGATGGACTGGTGGAGTAGAATTGATGGGGTGGTGGAGTAGACTTGATGGGGTGGTAGAGTAGACTTGATGGACTGGTGGAGTAAACTTGACAGGCTGGTGGAGTAGACTTGATGGGATGGTGGAGTAGCATTGATGGGGTGGTGGAGTAGACTTGATGGGATGGTGGAGCAGACTTGATGGGATGGTGGAGTAGACTTGATGGACTGGTGGAGTAGACTTGATGGGCTGGTGGAGTAGACTTAATGGGCTGGTGGAGTAGACTTTATGGGGTGGTGTATTAGATTTGATGGACTGGTGGAGTGGACTTGACGGGGTGATGCAGTAGACTTGATGGACTGGTGGAGTAGACTTGATGGGCTGGTGGAGTAGACTTTATGGGGTGGTGGATTAGACTTGATGGACTGGTGGAGTAGACTTGATGGACTGGTCGAGTAGACATGATGGACTGGTGGAGTTGACTTGATGGGATGGTGGAGTAGACTTGATGGACTGGTGGAGTAGACTTGATGGACTGTTGGAGTAGACTTGATGGGCTGGTGGAGCAGGCTTGATGGACAGGTGGTGCAGACTTGATGGACTGGTGGAGTAGATTTGATGGGATGGTGGAGTAGACTTGATGGACTGGTGGAGTAGAATTGATGGGGTGGTGGAAAAGACTTGATGGGGTGGTAGAGTAGACTTGATGGACTGGTGGAGTAAACTTGACAGGCTGGTGGAGTAGACTTGATGGGATGGTGGAGTAGCCTTGATGGGGTGGTGGAGTAGACTTGATGGGATGGTGGAGCAGACTTGATGGGATGGTGGAGTAGACTTGATGGACTGGTGGAGTAGACTTGATGGGCTGGTGGAGTAGACTTAATGGGCTGGTGGAGTAGACTTTATGGGGTGGTGGATTAGATTTGATGGACTGGTGGAGTGGACTTGACGGGGTGATGCAGTAGACTTGATGGACTGGTGGAGTAGACTTGATGGGCTGGTGGAGTAGACTTGATGGAATGGTGGAGTAGGCTTGGTGGGCTGGTGGAGTAGACATGATGGTCTGGTGGATTAGACTTGATGGGCTTGTGGAGTAGACAATGGACTGGTGGAGTAGACTTGATGGGCTGGTGGAGTAGACTTTATGGGGTGGTGGATTAGACTTGTTGGACTGGTGGAGTAGACTTGATGGGGTGGTGGAGTAGACTTGATGGACTGGTGGAGTAGACTTGACGGGGTGATGGAGTAGACTTGATGGACTGGTGGAGTAGACTTGATGGACTGGTGGAGTAGAATTGACGGGGTGATGGAGTAGACTTGTTGGACTGGTGGAGTAGACTTGATGGGCTGCTGGAGTAGACATGATGGACTGGTGGAGTTGACTTGATGCGATGGTGGAGTAGACTTGATGGACTGGTGGAGTAGACTTGATGGACTGGTGGAGTAGACCTGATGGGCTGGTGGAGCAGGCTTGATGGACAGGTGGTGCAGACTTGATGGACTGGTGGAGTAGACTTGATGGGATGGTGGAGTAGACTTGATGGACTGGTGGAGTAGAATTGTTGGGGTGGTGGAGTAGACTTGATGGATTGGTGGAGGAGACTTTATGGGGTGGTGGATTAGACTTCATGGACTGGTGGAGTAGACTTGATGAGGTGGTGGAGTAGACTTGATGGGATGGTGGAGTAGACTTGATGGACTGGTGGAGTAGAATTGATGGGGTGGTGGAGTAGACTTGATGGGGTGGTAGAGTAGACTTGATGGACTGGTGGAGTAAACTTGACAGGCTTGTGGAGTAGACTTGATGGGATGGTGGAGTAGACTTGATGGGGTGGTGGAGTAGACTTGACGGGGTGATGGAGTAGACTTGATGGACTGGTGGAGTAGACTTGATGGGCTTGTGGAGTAGACTTGAAGGACTGGTGGAGTAGGCTTGGTGGGCTGGTGGAGTAGACATGATGGACTGTTGGAGTAGACTTGATGGGCTTGAGGAGTAGACTTGATGGACTGGTTGAGTAGACTTTATGGGGTGGTGGAGTAGACTTGATGGACTGGTGGAGTAGACTTGACGGGGTGATGGAGTAGACTTGATGGACTGGTGGAGTAGACTTGATGGGCTGGTGGAGTAGACTTGAAGGACTGGTGGAGTAGGCTTGGTGGGCTGGTGGAGTAGACATGATGGACTGTTGGAGTAGACTTGATGGGCTTGTGGAATAGACAATGGACTGGTGGAGTAGACTTGATGGGCTGGTGGAGTAGTCTTTATGGGGTGGTGGATTAGACTTGTTGGACTGGTGGAGTAGACTTGATGGGGTGGTGGAGTAGACTTGATGGACTGGTGGAGTAGACTTGACGGGGTGATGGAGTAGACTTGATGGACTGGTGGAGTAGACTTGATGGACTGGTGGAGTAGACTTGACGGGGTGATGGAGTAGACTTGTTGGACTGGTGGAGTAGACTTGATGGGCTGCTGGAGTAGACATGATGGACTGGTGGAGTTGACTTGATGCGATGTTGGAGTAGACTTGATGGACTGGTGGAGTAGACTTGATGGACTGGTGGAGTAGACCTGATGGGCTGGTGGAGCAGGCTTGATGGACAGGTGGTGCAGACTTGATGGACTGGTGGAGCAGACTTGATGGGATGGTGGAGTAGACTTGATGGACTGGTGGAGTAGAATTGATGGGGTGGTGGAGTAGACTTGATGGATTGGTGGAGTAGACTTTATGGGGTGGTGGATTAGACTTGATGGACTGGTGGAGTAGACTTGATGGTCTGGTCGAGTAGACATGATGGACTGGTGGAGTTGACTTGATGGGATGGTGGAGTAGACTTGATGGACTGGTGGAGTAGACTTGATGGACTGTTGGAGTAGACTTGATGGGCTGGTGGAGCAGGCTTGATGGACAGGTGGTGCAGACTTGATGGACTGGTGGAGTAGATTTGATGGGATGGTGGAGTAGACTTGATGGACTGGTGGAGTAGAATTGATGGGGTGGTGGAGTAGACTTGATGGGGTGGTAGAGTAGACTTGATGGACTGGTGGAGTAAACTTGACAGGCTGGTGGAGTAGACTTGATGGAATGGTGGAGTAGCCTTGATGGGGTGGTGGAGTATACTTGATGGGATGGTGGAGCAGACTTGATGGGATGGTGGAGTAGACTTGATGGACTGGTGGAGTAGACTTGATGGGCTGGTGGAGTAGACTTAATGGGCTGGTGGAGTAGACTTTATGGGGTGGTGGATTAGATTTGATGGACTGGTGGAGTGGACTTGACGGGGTGATGCAGTAGACTTGATGGACTGGTGGAGTAGACTTGATGGGCTGGTGGAGTAGACTTGATGGAATGGTGGAGTAGGCTTGGTGGGCTGGTGGAGTAGACATGATGGTCTGGTGGATTAGACTTGATGGGCTTGTGGAGTAGACAATGGACTGGTGGAGTAGACTTGATGGGCTGGTGGAGTAGACTTTATGGGGTGGTGGATTAGACTTGTTGGACTGGTGGAGTAGACTTGATGGTGTGGTGGAGTAGACTTGATGGACTGGTGGAGTAGACTTGACGGGGTGATGGAGTAGACTTGATGGACTGGTGGAGTAGACTTGATGGACTGGTGGAGTAGACTTGACGGGGTGATGGAGTAGACTTGTTGGACTGGTGGAGTAGACTTGATGGGCTGCTGGAGTAGACATGATGGACTGGTGGAGTTGACTTGATGCGATGGTGGAGTAGACTTGATGGACTGGTGGAGTAGACTTGATGGACTGGTGGAGTAGACCTGATGGGCTGGTGGAGCAGGCTTGATGGACAGGTGGTGCAGACTTGATGGACTGGTGGAGTAGACTTGATGGGATGGTGGAGTAGATTTGATGGACTGGTGGAGTAGAATTGATGGGGTGGTGGAGTAGACTTGATGGATTGGTGGAGGAGACTTTATGGGGTGGTGGATTAGACTTCATGGATGGTGGAGTAGACTTGATGAGGTGGTGGAGTAGACTTGATGGGTTGGTGGAGTAGACTTGATGGGGTGGTAGAGTAGACTTGATGGACTGGTGGAGTAAACTTGACAGGCTTGTGGAGTAGACTTGATGGGATGGTGGAGTAGACTTGATGGGGTGGTGGAGTAGACTTGACGGGGTGATGGAGTAGACTTGATGGACTGGTGGAGTAGACTTGATGGGCTTGTGGAGTAGACTTGAAGGACTGGTGGAGTAGGCTTGGTGGGCTGGTGGAGTAGACATGATGGACTGTTGGAGTAGACTTGATGGGCTTGAGGAGTAGACTTGATGGACTGGTTGAGTAGACTTTATGGGGTGGTGGAGTAGACTTGATGGACTGGTGGAGTAGACTTGACGGGGTGATGGAGTAGACTTGATGGACTGGTGGAGTAGACTTGATGGGCTGGTGGAGTAGACTTGAAGGACTGGTGGAGTAGGCTTGGTGGGCTGGTGGAGTAGACATGATGGACTGTTGGAGTAGACTTGATGGGCTTGTGGAGTAGACAATGGACTGGTGGAGTAGACTTGATGGGCTGGTGGAGTAGTCTTTATGGGGTGGTGGATTAGACTTGTTGGACTGGTGGAGTAGACTTGATGGACTGGTGGATTAGACCTGATGGGCTGGTGGAGCAGGCTTGATGGACAGGTGGTGCAGACTTGATGGACTGGTGGAGTAGACTTGATGGGATGGTGGAGTAGACTTGATGGACTGGTGGAGTAGAATTGATGGGGTGGTGGAGTAGACTTGATGGATTGGTGGAGTAGACTTTATGGGGTGGTGGATTAGACTTCATGGACTGGTGGAGTAGACTTGATGAGGTGGTGGAGTAGACTTGATGGAATGGTGGAGTAGACTTGATGGGATGTTGGAGTAGACTTGATGGACTGGTGGAGTAGACTTGATGCACTGGTGGAGTAGAGTTGATGGGCTGGTGGAGTAGACTTGACGGGGTGATGGAGTAGACTTGATGGACTGGTGGAGTAGACTTGATGGGCTGGTGGAGTAGACGAAGTACTGGTGGAGTAGGCTTGGTGGGCTGGTGGAGTAGACATGATGGACTGGTAGACTTGATGGGCTGGTGGAGTAGACAATGGACTGGTGGAGTAGACTTGATGGGCTGGTGGAGTAGACTTTATGGGGTGGTGGATTAGACTTGTTGGACTGGTGGTGTAGACTTGATGGGGTGGTGGAGTAGACTTGATGGACTGGTGGAGTAGACATGACGGGGTGATGGAGTAGACTTGATGGACTGGTGGAGTAGACTTGATGGACTGGTCGAGTAGACATGATGGACTGGTGGAGTTGACTTGATGGGATGGTGGAGTAGACTTGATGGACTGGTGGAGTAGACTTGATGGACTGTTGGAGTAGACTTGATGGGCTGGTGGAGCAGGCTTGATGGACAGGTGGTGCAGACTTGATGGACTGGTGGAGTAGATTTGATGGGATGGTGGAGTAGACTTGATGGACTGGTGGAGTAGAATTGATGGGGTGGTGGAGTAGACTTAATGGGGTGGTAGAGTAGACTTGATGGACAGGTGGAGTAAACTTGACAGGCTGGTGGAGTAGACTTGATGGGATGGTGGAGTAGCCTTGATGGGGTGGTGGAGTAGACTCGATGGGATGGTGGAGCAGACTTGATGGGATGGTGGAGTAGACTTGATGGACTGGTGGAGTAGACTTGATGGGCTGGTGGAGTAGACTTAATGGGCTGGTGGAGTAGACTTTATGGGGTGGTGGATTAGATTTGATGGACTGGTGGAGTGGACTTGACGGGGTGATGGAGTAGACTTGATGGACTGGCGGAGCAGTCTTGATGGACTGGTGGAGTAGACTTGACGGGGTGATGGAGTAGACTTGTTGGACTGGTGGAGTAGACTTGATGGGCTGCTGGAGTAGACATGATGGACTGGTGGAGTTGACTTGATGCGATGGTGGAGTAGACTTGATGGACTGGTGGAGTAGACTTGATGGACTGGTGGAGTAGACCTGATGGGCTGGTGGAGCAGGCTTGATGGACAGGTGGTGCAGACTTGATGGACTGGTGGAGTAGACTTGATGGGATGGTGGAGTAGACTTGATGGACTGGTGGAGTAGAATTGATGGGGTGGTGGAGTAGACTTGATGGATTGGTGGAGTAGACTTTATGGGGTGGTGGATTAGACTTCATGGACTGGTGGAGTAGACTTGATGAGGTGGTGGAGTGGACTTGATGGAATGGTGGAGTAGACTTGATGGGATGTTGGAATAGACTTGATGGACTGGTGGAGTAGACTTGAAGCACTGGTGGAGTAGAGTTGATGGGCTGGTGGAGTAGACTTGACGGGGTGATGGAGTAGACTTGATGTACTGGTGGAGTAGACTTGATGGGCTGGTGGAGTAGACGAAGTACTGGTGGAGTAGGCTTGGTGGGCTGGTGGAGTAGACATGATGGACTGGTAGACTTGACGGGGTGATGCAGTAGACTTGATGGACTGGTGGAGTAGACTTGATGGGCTGGTGGAGTAGACTTTATGGGGTGGTGGATTAGACTTGTTGGACGGGTGGAGTAGACTTGATGGGGTGGTGGAGTAGACTTGATGGACTGGTGGAGTAGACATGACGGGGTGATGGAGTAGACTTGATGGACTGGTGGAGTAGACTTGATGGACTGGTCGAGTAGACATGATGGACTGGTGGAGTTGACTTGATGGGATGGTGGAGTAGACTTGATGGACTGGTGGAGTAGACTTGATGGACTGTTGGAGTAGACTTGATGGGCTGGTGGAGCAGGCTTGATGGACAGGTGGTGCAGACTTGATGGACTGGTGGAGTAGATTTGATGGGATGGTGGAGTAGACTTGATTGTCTGGTGGAGTAGAATTGATGGGGTGGTGGAGTAGACTTGATGGGGTGGTAGAGTAGACTTGATGGACTGGTGGAGTAAACTTGACAGGCTGGTGGAGTAGACTTGATGGGATGGTGGAGTAGCCTTGATGGGGTGGTGGAGTAGACTTGATGGGATGGTGGAGCAGACTTGATGGGATGGTGGAGTAGACTTGATGGACTGGTGGAGTAGACTTGATGGGCTGGTGGAGTAGACAATGGGCTGGTGGAGTAGACTTTATGGGGTGGTGGATTAGATTTGATGGACTGGTGGAGTGGACTTGACGGGGTGATGCAGTAGACTTGATGGACTGGTGGAGTAGACTTGATGGGCTGGTGGAGTAGACTTTATGGGGTGGTGGATTAGACTTGTTGGACGGGTGGAGTAGACTTGATGGGGTGGTGGAGTAGACTTGATGGACTGGTGGAGTAGACATGACGGGGTGATGGAGTAGACTTGATGGACTGGTGGAGTAGACTTGATGGACTGGTCGAGTAGACATGATGGACTGGTGGAGTTGACTTGATGGGATGGTGGAGTAGACTTGATGGACTGGTGGAGTAGACTTGATGGACTGTTGGAGTAGACTTGATGGGCTGGTGGAGCAGGCTTGATGGACAGGTGGTGCAGACTTGATGGACTGGTGGAGTAGATTTGATGGGATGGTGGAGTAGACTTGATGGACTGGTGGAGTAGAATTGATGGGGTGGTGGAGTAGACTTGATGGGGTGGTAGAGTAGACTTGATGGACTGGTGGAGTAAACTTGACAGGCTGGTGGAGTAGACTTGATGGGATGGTGGAGTAGCCTTGATGGGGTGGTGGAGTAGACTTGATGGGATGGTGGAGCAGACTTGATGGGATGGTGGAGTAGACTTGATGGACTGGTGGAGTAGACTTGATGGGCTGGTGGAGTAGCCTTAATGGGCTGGTGGAGTAGACTTTATGGGGTGGTGGATTAGATTTGATGGACTGGTGGAGTGGACTTGACGGGGTGATGCAGTAGACTTGATGGACTGGTGGAGTAGACTTGATGGGCTGGTGGAGTAGACTTTATAGGGTGGTGGATTAGACTTGTTGGACGGGTGGAGTAGACTTGATGGGGTGGTGGAGTAGAATTGATGGACTGGTGGAGTAGACATGACGGGGTGATGGAGTAGACTTGATGGACTGGTGGAGTAGACTTGATGGACTGGTCGAGTAGACATGATGGACTGGTGGAGTTGACTTGATGGGATGGTGGAGTAGACTTGATGGACTGGTGGAGTAGACTTGATGGACTGTTGGAGTAGACTTGATGGGCTGGTGGAGCAGGCTTGATGGACAGGTGGTGCAGACTTGATGGACTGGTGGAGTAGATTTGATGGGATGGTGGAGTAGACTTGATGGACTGGTGGAGTAGAATTGATGGGGTGGTGGAGTAGACTTGATGGGGTGGTAGAGTAGACTTGATGGACTGGTGGAGTAAACTTGACAGGCTGGTGGAGTAGACTTGATGGGATGGTGGAGTAGCCTTGATGGGGTGGTGGAGTAGACTTGATGGGATGGTGGAGCAGACTTGATGGGATGGTGGAGTATACTTGATGGACTGGTGGAGTAGACTTGATGGGCTGGTGGAGTAGACTTAATGGGCTGGTGGGGTAGACTTTATGGGGTGGTGTATTACATTTGATGGACTGGTGGAGTGGACTTGACGGGGTGATGCAGTAGACTTGATGGACTGGTGGAGTAGACTTGATGGGCTGGTGGAGTAGACTTTATGGGGTGGTGGATTAGACTTGTTGGACGGGTGTAGTAGACTTGATGGGGTGGTGGAGTAGACTTGATGGACTGGTGGAGTAGACATGACGGGGTGATGGAGTAGACTTGATGGACTGGTGGAGTAGACTTGATGGACTGGTCGAGTAGACATGATGGACTGGTGGAGTTGACTTGATGGGATGGTGGAGTAGACTTGATGGACTGGTGGAGTAGTCTTGATGGACTGTTGGAGTAGACTTGATGGGCTGGTGGAGCAGGCTTGATGGACAGGTGGTGCAGACTTGATGGACTGGTGGAGTAGATTTGATGGGATGGTGGAGTAGACTTGATGGACTGGTGGAGTAGAGTTGATGGGGTGGTGGAGTAGACTTGATGGGGTGGTAGAGTAGACTTGATGGACTGGTGGAGTAAACTTGACAGGCTGGTGGAGTAGACTTGATGGGATGGTGGAGTAGCCTTGATGGGGTGGTGGAGTAGACTTGATGGGATGGTGGAGCAGACTTGATGGGATGGTGGAGTAGACTTGATGGACTGGTGGAGTAGACTTGATGGGCTGGTGGAGTAGCCTTAATGGGCTGGTGGAGTAGACTTTATGGGGTGGTGGATTAGATTTGATGGACTGGTGGAGTGGACTTGACGGGGTGATGCAGTAGACTTGATGGACTGGTGGAGTGGACTTGATGGGCTGGTGGAGTAGACTTTATGGGGTGGTGGATTAGACTTGTTGGACGGGTGGAGTAGACTTGATGGGGTGGTGGAGTAGACTTGATGGACTGGTGGAGTAGACATGACGGGGTGATGGAGTAGACTTGAAGGACTGGTGGAGTAGGCTTGGTGGGCTGGTGGAGTAGACATGATGGACTGGTGGAGTTGACTTGATGGGCTTGAGTAGTAGACTTGATGGACTGGTTGAGTAGACTTTATGGGGTGGTGGAGTAGACTTGATGGACTGGTGGAGTAGACTTGACGGGGTGATGGAGTAGACTTGATGGACTGGTGGAGTAGACTTGATGGGCTGGTGGAGTAGACTTGAAGGACTGGTGGAGTAGGCTTGGTGGGCTGGTGGAGTAGACATGATGGACTGTTGGAGTAGACTTGATGGGCTTGTGGAGTAGACAATGGACTGGTGGAGTAGACTTGATGGGCTGGTGGAGTAGTCTTTATGGGGTGGTGGATTAGACTTGTTGGACTGGTGGAGTAGACTTGATGGGGTGGTGGAGTAGACTTGATGGACTGGTGGAGTAGACTTGACGGGGTGATGGAGTAGACTTGATGGACTGGTGGAGTAGACTTGATGGACTGGTGGAGTAGACTTGACGGGGTGATGGAGTAGACTTGTTGGACTGGTGGAGTAGACTTGATGGGCTGCTGGAGTAGACATGATGGACTGGTGGAGTTGACTTGATGCGATGGTGGAGTAGACTTGATGGACTGGTGGAGTAGACTTGATGGACTGGTGGAGTAGACCTGATGGGCTGGTGGAGCAGGCTTGATTGTCAGGTGGTGCAGACTTGATGGACTGGTGGAGTAGACTTGATGGGATGGTGGAGTAGACTTGATGGACTGGTGGAGTAGAATTGATGGGGTGGTGGAGTAGACTTGATGGATTGGTGGAGTAGACTTTATGGGGTGGTGGATTAGACTTCATGGACTGGTGGAGTAGACTTGATGAGGTGGTGGAGTAGACTTGATGGAATGGTGGAGTAGACTTGATGGGATGTTGGAGTAGACTTGATGGACTGGTGGAGTAGACTTGATGCACTGGTGGAGTAGAGTTGATGGGCTGGTGGAGTAGACTTGACGGGGTGATGGAGTAGACTTGATGGACTGGTGGAGTAGACTTGATGGGCTGGTGGAGTAGACGAAGTACTGGTGGAGTAGGCTTGGTGGGCTGGTGGAGTAGACATGATGGACTTGTAGACTTGATGGGCTGGTGGAGTAGACAATGGACTGGTGGAGTAGACTTGATGGGCTGGTGGAGTAGACTTTATGGGGTGGTGGATTAGACTTGTTGGACTGGTGGAGTAGACTTGATGGGGTGGTGGAGTAGACTTGATGGACTGGTGGAGTAGACATGACGGGGTGATGGAGTAGACTTGATGGACTGGTGGAGTAGACTTGATGGACTGGTCGAGTAGACATGATGGACTGGTGGAGTTGACTTGATGGGATGGTGGAGTAGACTTGATGGACTGGTGGAGTAGACTTGATGGACTGTTGGAGTAGACTTGATGGGCTGGTGGAGCAGGCTTGATGGACAGGTGGTGCAGACTTGATGGACTTGTGGAGTAGATTTGATGGGATGGTGGAGTAGACTTGATGGACTGGTGGAGTAGAATTGATGGGGTGGTGGAGTAGACTTGATGGGGTGGTAGAATAGACTTGATGGACTGGTGGAGTAAACTTGACAGGCTGGTGGAGTAGACTTGATGGGATGGTGGAGTAGCCTTGATGGGGTGGTGGAGTAGACTTGATGGGATGGTGGAGCAGACTTGATGGGATGGTGGAGTAGACTTGATGGACTGGTGGAGTAGACTTGATGGGCTGGTGGAGTAGACTTTATGGGGTGGTGGATTAGATTTGATGGACTGGTGGAGTGGACTTGACGGGGTGATGGAGTTGACTTGATGGACTGGCGGAGTAGTCTTGATGGACTGGTGGAGTAGACTTGACGGGGTGATGGAGTAGACTTGTTGGACTGGTGGAGTAGACTTGATGGGCTGCTGGAGTAGACATGATGGACTGGTGGAGTTGACTTGATGGACTGGTGGAGTAGACCTGATGGGCTGGTGGAGCAGGCTTGATGGACAGGTGGTGCAGACTTGATGGACTGGTGGAGTAGACTTGATGGGATGGTGGAGTAGACTTGATGGACTGGTGGAGTAGAATTGATGGGGTGGTGGAGTAGACTTGATGGATTTGTGGAGTAGACTTTATGGGGTGGTGGATTAGACTTCATGGACTGGTGGAGTAGACTTGATGAGGTGGTGGAGTAGACTTGATGGAATGGTGGAGTAGACTTGATGGGATGTTGGAGTAGACTTGATGGACTGGTGGAGTAGACTTGAAGCACTGGTGGAGTAGAGTTGATGGGCTGGTGGAGTAGACTTGACGGGGTGATGGAGTAGACTTGATGGACTGGTGGAGTAGACTTGATGGGCTGGTGGAGTAGACGAAGTACTGGTGGAGTAGGCTTGGTGGGCTGGTGGAGTAGACATGATGGACTGGTAGACTTGACGGGGTGATGCAGTAGACTTGATGGACTGGTGGAGTAGACTTGATGGGCTGGTGGAGTAGACTTTATGGGGTGGTGGATTAGACTTGTTGGACGGGTGGAGTAGACTTGATGGGGTGGTGGAGTAGACTTGATGGACTGGTGGAGTAGACATGACGGGGTGATGGAGTAGACTTGATGGACTGGTGGAGTAGACTTGATGGACTGGTCGAGTAGACATGATGGACTGGTGGAGTTGACTTGATGGGATGGTGGAGTAGACTTGATGGACTGGTGGAGTAGACTTGATGGACTGTTGGAGTAGACTTGATGGGCTGGTGGAGCAGGCTTGATGGACAGGTGGTGCAGACTTGATGGACTGGTGGAGTAGATTTGATGGGATGGTGGAGTAGACTAGATGGACTGGTGGAGTAGAATTGATGGGGTGGTGGAGTAGACTTGATGGGGTGGTAGAGTAGACTTGATGGACTGGTGGAGTAAACTTGACAGGCTGGTGGAGTAGACTTGATGGGATGGTGGAGTAGCCTTGATGGGGTGGTGGAGTAGACTTGATGGGATGGTGGAGCAGACTTGATGGGATGGTGGAGTAGACTTGATGGACTGGTGGAGTAGACTTGATGGGCTGGTGGAGTAGACTTAATGGGCTGGTGGAGTAGACTTTATGGGGTGGTGGATTAGATTTGATGGACTGGTGGAGTGGACTTGACGGGGTGATGCAGTAGACTTGATGGACTGGTGGAGTAGACTTGATGGGCTGGTGGAGTAGACTTTATGGGGTGGTGGATTAGACTTGTTGGACGGGTGGAGTAGACTTGATGGGGTGGTGGAGTAGACTTGATGGACTGGTGGAGTAGACATGACGGGGTGATGGAGTAGACTTGATGGACTGGTGGAGTAGACTTGATGGACTGGTCGAGTAGACATGATGGACTGGTGGAGTTGACTTGATGGGATGGTGGAGTAGACTTGATGGACTGGTGGAGTAGACTTGATGGACTGTTGGAGTAGACTTGATGGGCTGGTGGAGCAGGCTTGATGGACAGGTGGTGCAGACTTGATGGACTGGTGGAGTAGATTTGATGGGATGGTGGAGTAGACTTGATGGACTGGTGGAGTAGAATTGATGGGGTGGTGGAGTAGACTTGATGGGGTGGTAGAGTAGACTTGATGGACTGGTGGAGTAAACTTGACAGGCTGGTGGAGTAGACTTGATGGGATGGTGGAGTAGCCTTGATGGGGTGGTGGAGTAGACTTGATGGGATGGTGGAGCAGACTTGATGGGATGGTGGAGTAGACTTGATGGACTGGTGGAGTAGACTTGTTGGGCTGGTGGAGTATACTTAATGGGCTGGTGGAGTAGACTTTATGGGGTGGTGGATTAGATTTGATGGACTGGTGGAGTGGACTTGACGGGGTGATGCAGTAGACTTGATGGGCTGGTGGAGCAGGCTTGATGGACAGGTGGTGCAGACTTGATGGACTGGTGGAGTAGATTTGATGGGATGGTGGAGTAGACTTGATGGACTGGTGGAGTACAATTGATGGGGTGGTGGAGTAGACTTGATGGGGTGGTAGAGTAGACTTGATGGACTGGTGGAGTAAACTTGACAGGCTGGTGGAGTAGACTTGATGGGATGGTGGAGTAGCCTTGATGTACTGGTGGAGTAGACTTGATGGGCTGGTGGAGTAGACTTTATGGGGTGGTGGATTAGACTTGTTGGACGGGTGGAGTAGACTTGATGGGGTGGTGGAGTAGACTTGATGGACTGGTGGAGTAGACATGACCGGGTAATGGAGTAGACTTGATGGACTGGTGGAGTAGACTTGATGGACTGGTCGAGTAGACATGATGGACTGGTGGAGTTGACTTGATGGGATGGTGGAGTAGACTTGATGGACTGGTGGAGTAGACTTGATGGACTGTTGGAGTAGACTTGATGGGCTGGTGGAGCAGGCTTGATGGACAGGTGGTAGAGACTTGATGGACTGGTGGAGTAGATTTGATGGGATGGTGGAGTAGGCTTGGTGGGCTGGAGGAGTAGACATGATGGTCTGGTGGATTAGACTTGACGGGATGGTGGAGTAGACTTGATGGACTGGTGGAGTAGACTTGATGGGGTATAGGAGTAGACTTGATGGGGTGGTGGAGTAGACTTGGTGGACTGGTAGAGTAGACTTGATGGACTGGTGGAGTAGACTTTATGGGGTGGTGGAGTAGACTTGATGGACTAGTTGAGTAGACTTGACGGGGTGATGGAGTAGACTTGATGGACTGGTGGAGTAGACTTGATGGGCTGGTGGAGTAGACTTGAAGGACTGGTGGAGTAGTCTTGGTGGGCTGGTGGAGTAGACATGATGGACTGTTGGAGTAGACTTGATGGGCTTGTGGAGTAGACTTGATGGACTGGTTGAGTAGACTTTATGGGGTGGTGGAGTAGACTTGATGGACTGGTGGAGTAGACTTGACGGGGTGATGGAGTAGACTTGATGGACTGGTGGAGTAGACTTGATGGGCTGGTGGAGTAGACTTGAAGGACTGGTGGAGTAGGCTTGGTGGACTGGTGGAGTAGACATGATGGACTGTTGGAGTAGACTTGATGGGCTTGTGGAGTAGACAATGGACTGGTGGAGTAGACTTGATGGGCTGGTGGAGTAGTCTTTATGGGGTGGTGGATTAGACTTGTTGGACTGGTGGAGTAGACTTGATGGGGTGGTGGAGTAGACTTGATGGACTGGTGGAGTAGACATGACGGGGTGATGGAGTAGACTTGATGGACTGGCGGAGTAGACTTGATGGACTGGTGGAGTAGACTTGACGGGGTGATGGAGTAGACTTCTTGGACTGGTGGAGTAGACTTGATGGGCTGCTGGAGTAGACATGATGGACTGGTGGAGTTGACTTGATGCGATGGTGGAGTAGACTTGATGGACTGGTGGAGTAGACTTGATGGACTGGTGGAGTAGACCTGATGGGCTGGTGGAGCAGGCTTGATGGACAGGTGGTGCAGACTTGATGGACTGGTGGAGTAGACTTGATGGGATGGTGGAGTAGACTTGATGGACTGGTGGAGTAGAATTGATGGGGTGGTGGAGTAGACTTGATGGATTGGTGGAGTAGACTTTATGGGGTGGTGGATTAGACTTCATGGACTGGTGGAATAGACTTGATGAGGTGGTGGAGTAGACTTGATTGAATGGTGGAGTAGACTTGATGGGATGTTGGAGTAGACTTGATGGACTGGTGGAGTAGACTTGATGCACTGGTGGAGTAGAGTTGATGGGCTGGTGGAGTAGACTTGACGGGGTGATGGAGTAGACTTGATGGACTGGTGGAGTAGACTTGATGGGCTGGTGGAGTAGACGAAGTACTGGTGGAGTAGGCTTGGTGGGCTGGTGGAGTAGACATGATGGACTGGTAGACTTGATGGGCTGGTGGAGTAGACAATGGACAGGTGGAGTAGACTTGATGGGCTGGTGGAGTAGACTTTATGGGGTGGTGGATTAGACTTGTTGGACGGGTGGAGTAGACTTGATGGGGTGGTGGAGTAGACTTGATGGACTGGTGGAGTAGACATGACGGGGTGATGGAGTAGACCTGATGGACTGGTGGAGTAGACTTGATGGACTGGTCGAGTAGACATGATGGACTGGTGGAGTTGACTTGATGGGATGGTGGAGTAGACTTGATGGACTGGTGGAGTAGACTTGATGGACTGTTGGAGTAGACTTGATGGGCTGGTGGAGCAGGCTTGATGGACAGGTGGTGCAGACTTGATGGACTGGTGGAGTAGATTTGATGGGATGGTGGAGTAGACTTGATGGACTGGTGGAGTAGAATTGATGGGGTGGTGGAGTAGACTTGATGGGATGGTAGAGTAGACTTGATGGACTGGTGGAGTAAACTTGACAGGCTGGTGGAGTAGACTTGATGGGATGGTGGAGTAGCCTTGATGGGGTGGTGGAGGAGACTTGATGGGATGGTGGAGCAGACTTGATGGGATGGTGGAGTAGACTTGATGGACTGGTGGAGTAGACTTGATGGGCTGGTGGAGTTGACTTAATGGGCTGGTGGAGTAGACTTTATGGGGTGGTGGATTAGATTTGATGGACTGGTGGAGTGGACTTGACGGGGTGATGCAGTAGACTTGATGGACTGGTGGAGTAGACTTGATGGGCTGGTGGAGTAGACTTGATGGAATGGTGGAGTAGGCTTGGTGGGCTGGTGGAGTAGACATGATGGTCTGGTGGATTAGACTTGATGGGCTTGTGGAGTAGACAATGGACTGGTGGAGTAGACTTGATGGGCTGGTGGAGTAGACTTTATGGGGTGGTGGATTAGACTTGTTGGACTGGTGGAGTAGACTTGATGGGGTGGTGGAGTAGACTTGATGGACTGGTGGAGTAGACTTGACGGGGTGATGGAGTAGACTTGATGGACTGGTGGAGTAGACTTGATGGACTGGTGGAGTAGACTTGACGGGGTGATGGATAGACTTGTTGCACTGGTGGAGTAGACTTGATGGGCTGCTGGAGTAGACATGATGGACTGGTGGAGTTGACTTGATGCGATGGTGGAGTAGACTTGATGGACTGGTGGAGTAGACTTGATGGACTGGTGGAGTAGACCTGATGGGCTGGTGGAGCAGGCTTGATGGACAGGTGGTGCAGACTTGATGGACTGGTGGAGTAGACTTGATGGGATGGTGGAGTAGACTTGATGGACTGGTGGAGTAGAATTGATGGGGTGGTGGAGTAGACTTGATGGATTGGTGGAGGAGACTTTATGGGGTGGTGGATTAGACTTCATGGACTGGTGGAGTAGACTTGATGAGGTGGTGGAGTAGACTTGATGGGATGGTGGAGTAGACTTGATGGACTGGTGGAGTAGAATTGATGGGGTGGTGGAGTAGACTTGATGGGGTGGTAGAGTAGACTTGATGGACTGGTGGAGTAAACTTGACAGGCTTGTGGAGTAGACTTGATGGGATGGTGGAGTAGACTTGATGGGGTGGTGGAGTAGACTTGACGGGGTGATGGAGTAGACTTGATGGACTGGTGGAGTAGACTTGATGGGCTGGTGGAGTAGACTTGAAGGACTGGTGGAGTAGGCTTGGTGGGCTGGTGGAGTAGACATGATGGACTGTTGGAGTAGACTTGATGGGCTTGAGGAGTAGACTTGATGGACTGGTTGAGTAGACTTTATGGGGTGGTGGAGTAGACTTGATGGACTGGTGGAGTAGACTTGACGGGGTGATGGAGTAGACTTGATGGACTGGTGGAGTAGACTTGATGGGCTGGTGGAGTAGACTTGAAGGACTGGTGGAGTAGGCCTGGTGGGCTAGTGGAGTAGACATGATGGACTGTTGGAGTAGACTTGATGGGCTTGTGGAGTAGACAATGGACTGGTGGAGTAGACTTGATGGGCTGGTGGAGCAGTCTTTATGGGGTGGTGGATTAGACTTGTTGGACTGGTGGAGTAGACTTGATGGGGTGGTGGAGTAGACTTGATGGACTGGTGGAGTAGACTTGACGGGGTGATGGAGTAGACTTGATGGACTGGTGGAGTAGACTTGATGGACTGGTGGAGTAGACTTGACGGGGTGATGGAGTAGACTTGTTGGACTGGTGGAGTAGACTTGATGGGCTGCTGGAGTAGACATGATGGACTGGTGGAGTTGACTTGATGCGATGGTGGAGTAGACTTGATGGACTGGTGGAGTAGACTTGATGGACTGGTGGAGTAGACCTGATGGGCTGGTGGAGCAGGCTTGATGGACAGGTGGTGCAGACTTGATGGACTGGTGGAGTAGACTTGATGGGATGGTGGAGTAGACTTGATGGACTTGTGGAGTAGAATTGATGGGGTGGTGGAGTAGACTTGATGGATTGGTGGAGTAGACTTTATGGGGTTGTGGATTAGACTTCATGGACTGGTGGAGTAGACTTGATGAGGTGGTGGAGTAGACTTGATGGAATGGTGGAGTAGACTTGATGGGATGTTGGAGTAGACTTGATGGACTTGTGGAGTAGACTTGATGCACTGGTGGAGTAGAGTTGATGGGCTGGTGGAGTAGACTTGATGGACTGGTGGAGTAGACTTGATGGGCTGGTGGAGTAGACGAAGTACTGGTGGAGTAGGCTTGGTGGGCTGGTGGAGTAGACATGATGGACTGGTAGACTTGATGGGCTGGTGGAGTAGACTTTATGGGGTGGTGGATTAGACTTGTTGGACTGGTGGAGTAGACTTGATGGGGTGGTGGAGTAGACTTGATGGACTGGTGGAGTAGACATGACGGGGTGATGGAGTAGACTTGATGGACTGGTGGAGTAGACTTGATGGACTGGTCGAGTAGACATGATGGACTGGTGGAGTTAACTTGATGGGATGGTGGAGTAGACTTGATGGACTGGTGGAGTAGACTTGATGGACTGTTGGAGTAGACTTGATGGGCTGGTGGAGCAGGCTTGATGGACAGGTGGTGCAGTCTTGATGGACTGGTGGAGTAGATTTGATGGGATGGTGGAGTAGACTTGATGGACTGGTGGAGTAGAATTGATGGGGTGGTGGAGTAGACTTGATGGGGTGGTAGAGTAGACTTGATGGACTGGTGGAGTAAACTTGACAGGCTGGTGGAGTAGACTTGATGGGATGGTGGAGTAGCCTTGATGGGGTGGTGGAGTAGACTTGATGGGATGGTGGAGCAGACTTGATGGGATGGAGGAGTAGACTTGATGGACTGGTGGAGTAGAATTGATGGGCTGGTGGAGTAGACTTAATGGGCTGGTGGAGTAGACTTTATGGGGTGGTGGATTAGATTTGATGGACTGGTGAAGTGGACTTGACGGTGTGATGCAGTAGACTTGATGGACTGGTGGAGTAGACTTGATGGGCTGGTGGAGTAGACTTGATGGAATGGTGGAGTAGGCATGGTGGGCTGGTGGAGTAGACATGATGGTCTGGTGGATTAGACTTGATGGGCTTGCGGAGTAGACAATGGACTGGTGGAGTAGACTTGATGGGCTGGTGGATTAGACTTGTTGGACTGGTGGAGTAGACTTGATGGGGTGGTGGAGTAGACTTGATGGACTGGTGGAGTAGACTTGACGGGGTGATGGAGTAGACTTGATGGACTGGTGGAGTAGACTTGATGGACTGGTGGAGTAGACTTGACGGGGTGATGGAGTAGACTTGTTGGACTGGTGGAGTAGACTTGATGGGCTGCTGGAGTAGACATGATGGACTGGTGGAGTTGTCTTGATGCGATGGTGGAGTAGACTTGATGGACTGGTGGAGTAGACTTGATGGACTGGTGGAGTAGACCTGATGGGCTGGTGGAGCAGGCTTGATGGACAGGTGGTGCAGACTTGATGGACTGGTGGAGTAGACTTGATGGGATGGTGGAGTAGACTTGATGGACTTCTGGAGTAGAATTGATGGGGTGGTGGAGTAGACTTGATGGATTGGTGGAGTAGACTTTATGGGGTGGTGGATTAGACTTCATGGACTGGTGGAGTAGACTTTATGAGGTGGTGGAGTAGACTTGATGGGATGGTGGAGTAGACTTGATGGACTGGTGGAGTAGAATTGATGGGGTGGTGGAGTAGACTTGATGGGGTGGTAGAGTAGACTTGATGGACTGGTGGAGTAAACTTGACAGGCTGGTGGAGTAGACTTGATGGGATGGTGGAGTAGACTTGATGGGGTGATGGAGTAGACTTGATGGGATGGTGGAGTAGACTTGATGGACTGGTGGAGTAGAATTGATGGGGTGGTGGAGTAGACTTGATGGGGTGGTAGAGTAGACTTGATGGACTGGTGGAGTAAACTTGACAGGCTGGTGGAGTAGACTTGATGGGATGGTGGAGTAGACTTGATGGGGTGATGGAGTAGACTTGATGGGATGGTGGAGCAGACTTGATGGGATGGTGGAGTAGACTTGATGGACTGGTGGAGTAGACTTGATGGGCTGGTGGAGTAGACTTAATGGGCTGGTGGAGTAGACTTTATGGGGTGGTGGAGTAGACTTGATGGAATGGTGGAGTAGGCTTGGTGGGCTGGAGGAGTAGACATGATGGTTTGGTGGATTAGACTTGACGGGATGGTGGAGTAGACTTGATGGACTGGTGGAGTAGACTTGATGGGGTATAGGAGTAGACTTGATGGGGTGGTGGAGTAGACTTGGTGGACTGGTAGAGTAGACTTGATGGACTGGTGGAGTAGACTTTATGGGGTGGTGGAGTAGACTTGATGGACTGGTGGAGTAGACTTGACGGGGTGATGGAGTAGACTTGATGGACTGGTGGAGTAGACTTGATGGGCTGGTGGAGTAGACTTGAAGGACTGGTGGAGTAGGCTTGGTGGGCTGGTGGAGTAGACATGATGGACTGTTGGAGTAGACTTGATGGGCTTGTGGAGTAGACTTGATGGACTGGTTGAGTAGACTTTATGGGGTGGTGGAGTAGACTTGATGGACTGGTGGAGTAGACTTGACGGGGTGATGGAGTAGACTTGATGGACTGGTGGAGTAGACTTGATGGGCTGGTGGAGTAGACTTGAAGGACTGGTGGAGTAGGCTTGGTGGGCTGGTGGAGTAGACATGATGGACTGTTGGAGTAGACTTGATGGGCTGGTGCAGTAGTCTTTATGGGGTGGTGGATTAGACTTGTTGGACTGGTGGAGTAGTCTTGATGGGGTGGTGGAGTAGACTTGATGGACTGGTGGAGTAGACTTGACGGTGTGATGGAGTAGACTTGATGGACTGGTGGAGTAGACTTGATGGACTGGTGGAGTAGACTTGACGGGGTGATGGAGTAGACTTGTTGGACTGGTGGAGTAAACTTGATGGGCTGCTGGAGTAGACATGATGGACTGGTGGAGTTGACTTGATGCGATGGTGGAGTAGACTTGATGGACTGGTGGAGTAGACTTGATGGACTGGTGGAGTAGACCTGATGGGCTGGTGGAGCAGGCTTGATGGACAGGTGGTGCAGACTTGATGGACTGGTGGAGTAGACTTGATGGGATGGTGGAGTAGACTTGATGGACTTGTGGAGTAGAATTGATGGGGTGGTGGAGTAGACTTGATGGATTGGTGGAGTAGACTTTATGGGGTGGTGGATTAGACTTCATGGACTGGTGGAGTAGACTTGATGAGGTGGTGGAGTAGACTTGATGGAATGGTGGAGTAGACTTGATGGGATGTTGGAGTAGACTTGATGGACTGGTGGAGTAGACTTGACGGGGTGATGGAGTAGACTTGATGGACTGGTGGAGTAGACTTGATGGGCTGGTGGAGTAGACGAAGTACTGGTGGAGTAGGCTTGGTGGGCTGGTGGAGTAGACATGATGGACTGGTAGACTTGATGGGCTGGTGGAGTAGACAATGGACTGGTGGAGTAGACTTGATGGGCTGGTGGAGTAGACTTTATGGGGTGGTGGATTAGACTTGTTGGACTGGTGGAGTAGACTTGATGGGGTGGTGGAGTAGACTTGATGGACTGGTGGAGTAGACTTGACGGGGTGATGGAGTAGACTTGATGGACTGGTGGAGTAGACTTGATGGACTGGTCGAGTAGACATGATGGACTGGTGGAGTTGACTTGATGGGATGGTGGAGTAGACTTGATGGACTGGTGGAGTAGACTTGATGGACTGTTGGAGTAGACTTGATGGGCTGGTGGAGCAGGCTTGATGGACAGGTGGTGCAGACCTGATGGACTGGTGGAGTAGATTTGATGGGATGGTGGAGTAGACTTGATGGACTGGTGGAGTAGAATTGATGGGGTGGTGGAGTAGACTTGATGGGGTGGTAGAGTAGACTTGATGGACTGGTGGAGTGAACTTGACAGGCTGGTGGAGTAGACTTGATGGGGTGGTGGAGTAGACTTGATGGGGTGGTAGAGTAGACTTGATGGACTGGTGGAGTAAACTTGACAGGCTGGTGGAGTAGACTTGATGGGATGGTGGAGTAGCCTTGATGGGGTGGTGGAGTAGACTTGATGGGATGGTGGAGCAGACTTGATGGGATGGAGGAGTAGACTTGATGGACTGGTGGAGTAGAATTGATGGGCTGGTGGAGTAGACTTAATGGGCTGGTGGAGTAGACTTTATGGGGTGGTGGATTAGATTTGATGGACTGGTGAAGTGGACTTGACGGTGTGATGCAGTAGACTTGATGGACTGGTGGAGTAGACTTGATGGGCTGGTGGAGTAGACTTGATGGAATGGTGGAGTAGGCATGGTGGGCTGGTGGAGTAGACATGATGGTCTGGTGGATTAGACTTGATGGGCTTGCGGAGTAGACAATGGACTGGTGGAGTAGACTTGATGGGCTGGTGGATTAGACTTGTTGGACTGGTGGAGTAGACTTGATGGGGTGGTGGAGTAGACTTGATGGACTGGTGGAGTAGACTTGACGGGGTGATGGAGTAGACTTGATGGACTGGTGGAGTAGACTTGATGGACTGGTGGAGTAGACTTGACGGGGTGATGGAGTAGACTTGTTGGACTGGTGGAGTAGACTTGATGGGCTGCTGGAGTAGACATGATGGACTGGTGGAGTTGTCTTGATGCGATGGTGGAGTAGACTTGATGGACTGGTGGAGTAGACTTGATGGACTGGTGGAGTAGACCTGATGGGCTGGTGGAGCAGGCTTGATGGACAGGTGGTGCAGACTTGATGGACTGGTGGAGTAGACTTGATGGGATGGTGGAGTAGACTTGATGGACTTCTGGAGTAGAATTGATGGGGTGGTGGAGTAGACTTGATGGATTGGTGGAGTAGACTTTATGGGGTGGTGGATTAGACTTCATGGACTGGTGGAGTAGACTTTATGAGGTGGTGGAGTAGACTTGATGGGATGGTGGAGTAGACTTGATGGACTGGTGGAGTAGAATTGATGGGGTGGTGGAGTAGACTTGATGGGGTGGTAGAGTAGACTTGATGGACTGGTGGAGTAAACTTGACAGGCTGGTGGAGTAGACTTGATGGGATGGTGGAGTAGACTTGATGGGGTGATGGAGTAGACTTGATGGGATGGTGGAGTAGACTTGATGGACTGGTGGAGTAGAATTGATGGGGTGGTGGAGTAGACTTGATGGGGTGGTAGAGTAGACTTGATGGACTGGTGGAGTAAACTTGACAGGCTGGTGGAGTAGACTTGATGGGATGGTGGAGTAGACTTGATGGGGTGATGGAGTAGACTTGATGGGATGGTGGAGCAGACTTGATGGGATGGTGGAGTAGACTTGATGGACTGGTGGAGTAGACTTGATGGGCTGGTGGAGTAGACTTAATGGGCTGGTGGAGTAGACTTTATGGGGTGGTGGAGTAGACTTGATGGAATGGTGGAGTAGGCTTGGTGGGCTGGAGGAGT